>NC_081310.1:49957701-50259242 GCF_026419965.1 Kogia breviceps | reverse complement strand
CTAATTTTTTTTTGTTTTTGACTCACCCCATTTTAATCACTCTTCTCTCCCCCAGCTCCCCGTTCTCTCCTCTTTTTCTCTCTCCCTGTCCCTTGTCCATATTCTCCCTCCTCCCTTTTCTCCCTAATATCCTTTTATCTGGACAGGTTTTTAATATTGTTAGAATATTAAGATGAATGAAATAATACTTGAGTGTTCTGATGACCTCTGAGGAAGGTTCTTTGGATTTCCTTGTTCTCTCATAACTAATGTCTTCTCTTAGAGTAAACTGTTCATCCATCAAGCATATTAGCTCTTCTACAGCAAGTTAGCCATTCATTAGGCGATTTTTTTTTTTTCAAGATTAAGCCCAAGGATCTGTATTGGCTCCTCATGGGAAGGACATGGAAACAATTCCAAGGGCTGCTGTCCTTGGGTGAAGAGGAGAGCAGTACCATTGCAGGGATGTTGGGGGGCATTCAAGGCCTTCTATAATCTGCCCCAAACTACCTTTTCAGCCTTGTCTCCCACAATCCCTGACAGGTCTGTAGCCTTCTCTCAAGGTAAACTGAACTTCTTTCTTTTCCCTTAGTATATGAAGCAGGCCCCAGACCTTAGCTTATGTTCTCTTCCCACTGCCTGGAAAGCACCATCCCATACCTGAAACATGACAGGCACACACGCAGTGCCTCACATGCTCCTGCTGCCAGGGAAAGTGCATCTATCCTTGAAGGCCCAGTCCTAGGCCCATCTCTTCCTCTGCCTTCCTTGAGTAGCTCACCTTGCTCCATCCCTTCTTTTGTTCTCTGAACACCTACAGCACTTACCTGTGTCAGGCAAAAGTTAACCTCCATGATGAAAACATGCTAGCACTGAAACTGAATATGATGTTCTTTTTTTTTTTTTTTGGTGGTATGCGGGCCTCTCACTGCTGTGGCTTCTCCCGTTGTGGAGCAGAGGCTCCGGACGCGCAGGCTCAGCGGCCACCATGGCTCACGGGCCCAGCCTCTCCACGGCATGTGGGATCTTCCCGGACCGGGGCACGAACCTGCGTCCCCTGCATCCACAGGCGGATTCTCAACCACTGCGCCGCCAGGGAAGCCCAAATATGATGTTCTTGATAAAATTTATCAGGCTTTGAAAAAGTGGTGTGTGTGTGTATGTGTGTGCATGTGTGTGTCTTAGTGAAGAAGCTGAAGGCTGAGAGAGTGAGAAGAAGAGATGATGAATACAGAGAGGAGAGAAGTGATGAAAATAAAATATCACCTCCTGGTCCCAATCACTTATCTTACAGAACCCATTTTTACTAGTCCTCTCCCATAGCTGTGCTAATTCTCTCTCTCTCTCTTTCTCTACTTTGGCCTTCATCCTGCAGCTGCCAGTCTTATAGATGGTAGAAACTCACCAAGGCTTCTCAAACACCAGTTCAATTTTTAAAAAAACATCTTTTCAATTTGGAGAGACCACTATACACACAACCACACACATACACTTTATACCCCAAATGCCAAAATGTCCACTAAATTGCACTGAACCTCCTAAGTGCTACTCCTCTGCATCCTGTTGGCCAAAACTAAAAACTGAATAGTTTATATTCTTCTCCCTTCCCTTCTCCAGCCTTTTCCTGAAAGTTCTAATGGTATTAGACCAGCTTCAGGCAGTCTCCATCTCGCCCTGTAGTCTAGTCTGCACGTACACTGAAGCCTTTGACGCGTCAAACAAAACCTCCTGGTACTTTTGTTTTCTAGTGTGTACCCACATACCCTTATAATGTTGGAATAACATGCTCTGTAAATAAAATGTGAACATTAAAACGTGTTTTTGAGTACCCAATTTTGCTCCTATACTAAAGACATATTTGTGAAAGATAATGGAAAAGTTGTAGACTTTGTAATACCTTTTTCAGATAAAATCCTAAAGGTATTCATATATATATATATATATATATATATATATATATATATCATAGCCATAGCCATACACATGTCAAACTTATGATAATTAATAACTTATGTGGTTTTGAGATGAAAGAACAATGAAACAAACATGGAAAGTATTAGAGATGAAACTTTACTTCCTTCCTTCCTTTCTCCCCATCTTTTCCTTTCTTTCAATAAATATTTAGTATCTGCTACATATGTATTTGGTGCTGTAGGGAATAGAAAGATTAAAACACTGACCTCTGCCCTGAAGTCACTTTCAGTCTTGTTAGGAAGATAAGGCATGATGGAAAAGATTATATGATATAGACATTAAAAGATTAATACATAAAATGTCATGAAGTAATATGTGAATAAGTGGTGTTGGCAAATAAGTGGCGTTGGCGATTAGTGCTGCAATTTTGAGGTAGACATCTTTGTGGGTTGGGTGGTCCCAGCAGACTTCCTAGATGAGGAAGAGCTTCTGATGGGCAGAAAAGAGAAGCACAGGACAATTCTGATGGAGGGAACTAAACTAAGAGGTGGATTAAAAGACCGTATGTGGGATTAAGATGTTGTATTGACAATATGATCTCAATGATGTTTTAAAAATAGATGCTTAGAAAAAGAAAAGACAAGAAATATGGAAAAATACAGTGGTTGACTTTGAGTGGTGGGACTATGGTTTTCTTGGTATTTGTCTATTTTCCAAATTATCTATCATGAACCTAAAAAAAAAGAAAATAACATAATGGAAACTTAGAAAAGTCATGCATCAATTTCTGTTGACCTTTTGCTCACAAATCTTCTCATGACAATACAGAATTATCTCTCCTAGTTCATGTTTATAACAGGCCATTCAATTATTTTTCTCACAGAAATGTAGGGGCAATTTCCATGATTAATGTTTTGTTTGATATGTTAGGTAACTTTTGTGTTCTCTTCCTTTCAGCATATTAGTCATTGTTCCAGTTATCTTCTGTGTAATAACATCACCCCAAAACTTAGTGGAGTAAAACAATGTTTTATTGTGCTTATGGATTCCATTGATCAGGTACAGGGACAGGGCACACAGGGAGAATTTGTCTTTGCTCCATGATGTCTGGGCCCTCCACTGGAAGATTAAAAAGTTTGGGGTGATGACAGCCAGAGGCTGGAATTATCTGAAGTCTCATTCACTCAGACATCTGTCAGGGGATGCGGGCTATTGACTGGAATATAAGCTGAGGCTATTGACCAGAACACATACATGTGACCTCTTTGTGTCACTGGGCTTCCTTATAATATGGAGGTTGTTTTCTAAGGGTGTGTCCAAGTAAGAGAGAGAGCCAGGCAGAATCCATA
The DNA here is from genome assembly GCF_026419965.1 of Kogia breviceps. Taxonomy (NCBI): domain Eukaryota; kingdom Metazoa; phylum Chordata; class Mammalia; order Artiodactyla; family Physeteridae; genus Kogia; species Kogia breviceps. The sequence continues at coordinate 50,256,000 of NC_081310.1, read as the reverse complement.
TCTCCTTTTACGCTCTTCTATGATATAGCCTTGGAAATCACACGGCCTCACTTTCACCACAGTCTATTGGTTGAGGCTGTCACAAAGCCCACCTCCCCCTCTCATTTCAAGGGGAGGAGAGACAGTCTCTGCCTCTTGATGGAGAAGTAACAAGGTTCCAGAAGAACATGGGGAACTAGACAAATTTCTGTGACAATTTTTAGAGAATATAATCTAGCACAGTCATTGTCATTCTTTCTCTTACAATTAAGTCAGTTGTACCCAATTATTGCTGAAAAAGCCAGATGAGCCACAGATTTTCAGGCACAGAGCTATGTTCAATGGCAGAGAGACTCCTTAACTCAGTGATACCAACTATCTGCTGCAAGTTGCCTTTCCACTGGAGAAAGAAAAGTCCCACCTTCATCACTGAAATAGTTTGGTTTATAGTCCTGGAAATGCTGTTTATGTTATTAATATCCTGAGCAAGACCAGAAAGTTCTGCTGAGAGAGTCCCTGTTTCATTGAAGTTTACATTCTATGTTCTATTTATAAATACATACATAAAGCCATTACTTGAGTGTGGAAGGACAAAACAGACTCAACAGAGGGAGTATGGAAAAAGAGCAGGGAAAGAAGGAAAGTGAGTACATGAGAGAGAGAGGACCGGTGGAAGGAGATTTTCTTAATATCTTCCTTTCATTGTTGCCAAGTGGGAAATCTTAGTTGATAGCAGTTGGGTCTTGGTTGGCAGAAAATTAGCAGAATGATCTCCAAATCATTCTGCTTAGGCCTGTGAGAAGCATAGGTAAAATAAAAAATGAGACTCTAGCCTTAGGAAGTATATTTGTCAGGGTGAGGGGTGTCAAAGGAAAATCACATACATATATATTTCACTTATTCACTCTACAGTGAGAATGTGAGTTGTCATTTAATCAGAGTGGTGCAACTTAAAAACTGAATGAAATTAGAATAGAAATAAAATTTACCAAGTTTCCCTGCAGCCACACTTTTAGTCCAATACAACAGAGATGCTTTATTTAGTCCTGTAAAGGTAATGGCTCAAGGAGCCAAGGGAAGAATGTCTTAGAACAGTGTTTCCAAACTTATTTGACAACAAAAGCCACCTATTAGATACAGATTTCAGGGCCAGCCTCCTGGGGATTCTGATTGTGTTTCTCAGGTGGGCTTAGGAAACTATATTTTTTATAGAAGATTCTATTATAAGGAAAATTTAGAAAATTGAGATCTAGAGGAAATTGCAATTGACCAAAGAGGAGTGAAAACACAAAGAACTGCTTGTGCAAATAAAAAACCAGAAGCACAGTTAATTAAATGCTTTGTGCACCTTTCACAAGTTGACTGAATCTATGTCGGCAACACTATAAATACAATAAAAATAAATTCATAATACATTTGTCAAGATAGTTCCAGCAAATGTGAGTCTCTAAAAAGTAGGTATAGTTATTCACAATTGTGCAAATTAATGCATCACATTGATTCTTTTAGCTTGTAAGTAGGTTCTGAATAAAGGTAAAATTAAAACTTAACAATGTTTAAAATTAATCAAAATCATTTTAAAGGATTCAAATTTTAAATTCTCCTCATAATGATCAAAAATCCCTTTCAAGACTTACTTGGTGGCACAGTGGTTAGGAATCCACCTGCCAATGCAGGGGACACAGGTTTGAGCCCTGGTCCAGGAAGATCCCACATGCCGCAGAGCAACTAAGCCCGTGCGCCACAACTACTGATCCATCGCTGTAGAGCCCACAAGCCACAACTACTGAGCCCACGTGCCACAACTACTGAAGCCCGCGCGCCTAGAGTCCATGCTCCACAAGAGGAGCCACCACAAGGAGAAGCCCGGGCACTGCAACGAAGACCCAAAGCAGCCAAAAATAAGTTAAAAAAAAAAAAATCCCTTTCGTCTTCATCCCTATTCTTCAGTAATAAGTTTTTTTTCTTTTCGAACTTCTTATTGTATCGCGGAAGATGGGACTTTAACTACTGACAGTCCTAATAAATTCCAATAAAGGCTGAATGTTTCTAAACATTCTAAAAAAGTCAGACTTTAATGTTCCATCTCACAAGTAATATAATGAGGATTGTATTGCTTAATTGTAGTTCTGTTTTTTTTAATTGTTGTAGTTTTAAATGAAAGAATGCACATAAAAGCTCTAACTCTGAATATAAAATCTGCCCAATAAATTTAAATATCCCACTTTATGAATCATCATCCTCATCATCACCAGTATCTTCCTCATAGTTAGACTTGATTGAATGGCTCCTTTGTATCAGGAATAATGCTCAGTGCTCTGGGGGTTACAGAGGTGAAATAAGATACTTCCCATCTGTCCAGTGAAGGATGCACTAACTATAGTGCAAGTCAGAATGTAATAATCCATATTATGAGGTTCACAGAGTGGAGGGATTGCACAGTGGGATTCTGCCAGACTTTATGGAGACAGTGGCTTTCCATCTGGCCTGCCAAAAGTTTCTATAAAAATGCAATATTCTCAACAGTTTCTCAACCTTCCCTAGAAGCATCCTTGTTACTCTTCATTAATTATTTGGTGACGTGAAATGATTAATATTTAATGCTTTCCTATGGAACAGGCTTTCCCAATGAGTTCAATTACATTCTTTGAGTGCTTTCAGTGTAACGAATTGAAAGTTGTTTAGTGGAGGGAAACTGCAAAGCCTCTTCAATACTAGTTTACCTTAAACATCATTTCATGCAGATCCTTTAAAGATTTACCAACATGCTTTAATATCCCTTTATCTCCCTGTGCAAAATAAAGAGGAGAAATTACTTGGTCTGTATAATGATCTTCACAATTCATGCCTCAAAACAAGATAATGACTGAATAACTGAGGCAAAGTAAGTATGCCTCAATTATCCAGGTAGTTGCTTTACTTAATAAGACCATTAGAAAGATGGTGTAAAAATAGATATAGATAACTGAGGGAAGGAGAAATTTTCAGGCCTGGAAAAAAATTACATTTAAAACACTAAATAGGTGGTTCTGAAAGCAGGGGTAGCAGGGAGAGTTCTAGTAACGCTTTCCTGTTCTAAAAGAGAAAAATAATCAATAGGAAAATGTTCATTTGCCCCACATTTCCACTTTTTATTATCTTCTTCCATTCCATTCAGATTTTCAAGTCTAAGGACTGAATAGAACAATTGTGAAATCTATACATCATAGCAAATAGTTTACTTTGTTCCACAGATTTAGGATAGACAAATGGAAAACATTTTAAAACATAAAAAATATGAACTTATTTTGCCACAAATCATAAATATCATGATAAAGTATCTTAATTTTTTAAAATTCAAAGTTATACATGCACATAAGAATCGACTAGTTCTAACAAAGTTATGAAGAAAAGCAGTTCCCTGCTGTCTTCCTTTTTTTTCTCCCTGTTCAAAAATCAACTGCTTTTACTGCTTAAAGTCAGTTATTTTGATATTTACCTCCATGTCCTAAATAGCATGTGTTGTTATTCTTTGTTTTTGATTTTCCAAGTTTTAGGCATTATTGCTTGACTTTCTGCTATGGAAGCTGAGGATTTTGTTCTTTTTCCTTTTCCCTGACCAATAACTCCTACCAGAGACCTATAATCCTTCCAATCCTCCCATCCTCCTGATGTAGTTATATCATAATTTTGATTAATTTTAATTTCATTGTTCTTAAGATCATGTAAATGCTATTCACAGATGAAACTTTCCTGCAGAGATGTTTTCTAAATTGTTTTATTTTAGTTTTCTAAAAGTGCTTTTCACTAATCAGCTATCTTTTCAAAAGTGTCTAAGTTTCCCTCCAAATCACTCAGATGCAGTAGATGTTCTGTGGCTGTCATCTTCTTGAAGCAGTCTCTCTCAGTGTCTTCTGACCTGCCCCAGTCTGCAGTGGCTGCCTCCTATGCGTGGTACTCAGCTGTCATGCTGGGTTCTTCCTTCACAGTCACGCTGGGGATACCCTTCACCTCTTTCCTCTGTACTGGATTTCCTGTTTCCTATATCAAGTGTCTTCTTCTTTTTGGTTTCCTACCTTGTGTTGGTAGAGCAAAATCTCTTTTCATGAGAAATGCACAGCAGGTAAATTTATTGAGATCTTGCCTGTCTCAAAACGTCTTTAGTCCCCCTGACACTTGGGGATTAATTAATGGCTTGGATGAGAATATAATTCTTGGTTGGGAATAACCTTCCTTCAGTATTTCAAAGATGCTGCACTACTGCCTTTCAGCTTCCTATGTAAATGTAGAGAAGTCTGAAACTATTGATTCCTGATTCTTTGTGCATGGTCTATTTTTCTCACCTATCTCTAAAACTTCTGTGATCTTCCCTTTGCCTCCAGTGTTCTCAACTTTCCCAATGATGCTCCTTACTGTTGGTCATTTTTATCCAGTGTGCTGGGCACTTAGACTAGGGAATTTTCAATATGGAAACTCCCTACTGTAGGAAAATGTCTTCAGAATTGTTTATTACTCCATCCCTGCCTTCTCTCTTCTTCTATTACAGGTATACTGGACCTCCTGGATTGGTCCTTTATCTTTTGGTCTACTTTCTAGATGATTTCTGCAACTTAATCTTCCAATTTTTCTATTGAATTTTTTTTATTTCATAGCTTTGCTTTATAAGAGATCTTGTTGTTGTTCTTGACAGGTTCCTTTTTTATAGTATTCTGCTCCCATTTTATGGTGACAATATCTGGCAATGTTAGAATTTCTTTCTTTTTTTTTTTTTTTAAGATTTCTTCTCACTGCATAGTCTTTTTCTTCTACTCCAAGTTGTTTATTTTTCCCTGTTTGTTTTAGTCTCTATCCATCATGTTAAGAGTATTTTCTCATGCCTGGCAGTCATTAGTTATCTACTCCTTTTAAAGAATGGGGCACTAAAAAGCTGATTGGATACTCTGAGTACATGGCTGGGACTTGACTACACTTTCCCATAGGGTGAACTAGTTGGGAAAACTCAGGTCTCAGTATCTTTTAGGTCTTTTCTCTTGGGATAATCAAATTCCCCAGAGAAGACTCTCCCAGTCTCCCACCTGGAGAATGAGAGACTGCCTGCCAGTGCAGGAAGATGGCTGGGGTCTCAGCATCAAGTATGTGTTCCTACTCCCTCCAAATTGCTATTATAAAATTTTCTTAAATAAATTTATTAATTTTATTTATTTATTTTTGGCTGCACTGTGTCTGTTGCTGCATGCAGGCTTTTTCTAGTTGTGGTGAGCGGGGCTGCTCTTGGCTGTGATGCACCGTCTTTTCATTGAGGTGGCTTCTCTTGTTGCAGAGCATGGGCTCTAGGCACGAGGACTTCAGTAGTTGTGGCGCGTGGGCTTCAATAGTTGTGGCTCGCGGGCTCTAGAGTGCAGGCTCAGTAGTTGTGGCTCATGGACTTAGTTTCTCCGTGGCATACGGGATATTCCCGGACCAGGGCTCGAACCTGTGTTCCCTGTATTGGCAGGCAGATTCTTAACCACTGCGCCACCAGGGAAGCCCTATAAAGATTTTAAACATAGAAAAGTTGAAGGAATAGTACAATGGCTACCTGAATGCCCTCTATCTAGATTCAACAATAGTTAACAGCTGCGCCTATTTGTTCTTGCTCTCTCTCTCTGAAACTTTGAAAGTAAGGTGCTGTCACTATGACATTTCACTCTTCAATATTTCAGCATGCATCTCCTTAATGTGAGGACATTTCCTATATAACTACAATGGTATTATCATATATAAGAAAAATAATTTATTATTTAATGACCAGTTCTAATTTAAGTTTCCCCAACCGATTGTCGCAAAAATACTCTTGTTTTTTGCATGATACTTCTGCCTTAAACTATGCCAGGTGTTCCCAAGTCCAAGTTTTACCTTTTTCCTCCCCTGATAACAAATCTATAGTTTTTTGCGGGAGATGGGGGAAGGGCAGTCACCTAGCCATGTAGAGTCGTGGAGGGTGTCTAACTATTTCTTAATTTGCAACCCCCTCTCACTGCTACTGCCACCAAACACATGTACTGTTAACATCACTTTCCATTGTACTTTGGGCTGGCATTTCCTGAATGAGCTTTCTGGGGATTTCGTGTCACAAATTGGGTCAATTTTTGCCACTTCCTATTGCTAAATTAGGGTTCAGTTTTTACATGTCTGCTATGTTGAGGATTATTATACATTGTTCAAACCAGAACTTTTTTTTTTTTTTTTTTTTTTTTTTTTTGCAGTACGCGGGCCTCTCACTGTTGTGGCCTTTCCCGTTGCGGAGCCCAGGCTCCGGACGCGCAGGCTCAGCGGCCATGGCTCACGGGCCCAGCCGCTCTGCGGCATGTGGGATCTTCCCGGACCGTGTCCCCTGCATCGGCAGGTGGACTCTCAACCACTGCGCCACCAGGGAAGCCCCAGAACATATTTGAAAGTAAAAGTTGGCACTATTATTAACTATGCCAGGACGATTAATAAGGGTAAACCAGAGTTGTCCTTGGAAGACCAGCATATGGTCACTTTAAGAAGTCGTTTCCTTACAGATATTCTTTCCAGCTTCAAAGTTTTCTTCTTCTGATTCTCTCTCCAGATCTCCCCATCCTTGTGGCTTTATGTACAAACGACAAAAAAAACTTTCCTGTTGTTTTATGGGGTTTTGTGAGTAAGGTAATTGCATATGTTCAGTTGCATTATCTTTACCCATTTTAATGATCTTGAACTCACTGTGATCACTTTGTACTTGGCACCGCATTTTGTTATTTTAATGTTCTTGAAGGCCTTGTTTGAAAGAAGGTAGCATCTCTAATGCTTAGTCTTTAAAGTCATCACATGACCTAAAGTGAAGTATTTTATGTAAATATTCAATAAATATCTGTTTATTTATTTATTTTTTTGGTGTCATTTAGAGTTCACTATCACTGTTTATGTCAGATGCAGAATACCAAATAAGTGTCAGGCAAACCAAAACTAGAGGGCACATGATAAAAATTGTAAAGGTAGTTTTTAGTTAGATTATAGGCTTTACTGTTCCCTATACCTGAAATAGGTTCTCCTCACATATCTATCTATGAAAATCATACTCATCTTTCAAAACTCACCTCAAATCTGCTTCCACCTTTAGGTCTTCCTTGATAGTTTTCTCAAAAGAAAAAAAGTAATTTCTTTTTCCTCTAAAATCTTGTGACACACATGATTTATATTAATTGTGGCATTTGTTCCATGTCTTATGTATCTTATTTCCCCTAGTGCAGTGGCTTTCACTTTATTTTTACTGAAACACACATTAAAACATATATTTTACATTACAACTCAGTATGCATATACCTATATAACAGAATACACACATATACACACATGCACACACGTACACATATACAATACATACGTCACTGAAACAACAGTAACTGAGATAATACTACCCCTTACTGAGACACTGATATTTTATAAATTATTACCTTTTACTTTTTAAAAAGTACTGCTAGAGTCCCTTAAAATTGATTTCTTGACTCTCTAACTAACTGTGACTCACAATTTTAAAAATAATGCCCTAGTGCAGGGCTTCTTAAATTGGAATCCACGTATACAATTCACTGGTCCATGAACTTGTACAGAAAAGTAATTATGTCTTTATTTTCACTAACCTTTTACTGAAATTTATAATTCTCTCTTATTACGAATGTAGGTAACTAACCTTAGTAGTACTAACAATATCTATAAATTTGCCACTAATGGAAATCTTTTTATCACATGATACATATTGTAGGTATCTTTTTAAAAATTAATTAATTAATTTTTTATTTTTGGCTACGTTGGGTCTTCGTTGCTGCACGTGGGCTTTCTCTAGTTGCGGCATGTGGGAGCTGCTCTTCGTTGTGGTGCACGGGCTTCTCATTGTGGTGGCTTCTGTTGTTGCAGAGTACAGACTCTAGACGTGTGGGCTTCAGTAGCTGTGGCACATGGGCTCAGTAGTTGTGGCTCACAGGCTCTAGAGCGCAGGCTCAGTAGTTGTGGCTCACGGGCTTAGTTGCTCTGCAGCATGTGGGATCTTCCCGGACCAGGGCTTGAACCCGTGTCCCCTGCATTGGCAGGCGGATTCTTAACCACTGTACTGGAAGTTCCTGTAGGTATCTTGAAATACCTTTTAAACTCATCACTCTTTTGGAATTATTGAAGCTACTAGACCTGCTGTTAAGTCTTATTATTTAATGTGTTAATTAAAAAGCACATGTATTACTAATCACAAATTTGCTTTGTAATATTTTCACTACTGTATTTCAGTTTAATTGGTTTCCTTTGTAATCTATTATTTTATTTTATACCCTTATAAACACTCTGAGACGGGTCCCATGTGTATCACCAAACTGCCAAAGGGGTGCAGTCTGGAAGAAGGTTAAGAAACCTGCTAGGACAATGTGAGTTTCCTGGAGGCAATCTGCTGCAGCACCTTTCATATAAGAAAAGCTTGATAAATATTAGTTAAACACATTATTTCTCCAGATTACTCAGGGATAATTTAAGCCCCCCAAAATCTAGTCACATACAATTCAAACCGTATTATGCTAATAAGCTAATCTGGCTATTTGTAATGGAAGAGATAGCTGGCTAGGGGCTCTAGACTAAGTTACATAAAACTTTCCCATCTTATGGGCTTGCTATTCCTAGGAATTAAAAATATTGGGCAGACTGTAATGTGGTATGATTAGACAAATGAAATAGTAGTTAAGTAAAAAACTATTTCTTGGGCCTCTATAATAATTTTTTAAAAAGCATTGTGTTTTGCATATATAGCACATGACCTCTTTGCATAAGGAATTTACACGCTGCTTGGGGAGACAGACATTACAAGAACTAAGAACACAGGTGTTTCAGGACATGGCAAGGATGTGATGAAGGTAATGTTTTAGGAAGCTTCATCTGAGAGCATTGTACAGGAGGTACTGAAGGGCACAGCAGTTAGAACTCCTAATACATCATCATCAGTTGCTTCGTTTCTCTCCCTATTTGGAAATATGTATTTATAAATGCTTGCTAGATCCTTCCACCAGAACCTCAAGCTCAAAACTATGCTCCTAAAATCAAACTAATCTTTCCTACAAACCTGCGACTCCTGACTTTCCCATTCATGTCATGACCACACACCCTCCTGGAAACTGTCTTAGATTTCTCCCTCTCCAACACCCACTTCCTGAGTAATCCTTCCTCTGGCTGCTTTCATTACTAGCCTGCTAAACTCATGTATTTTCAAAGTAGACATTTGTAAACCAGTGATAGAAGATTAAATTGGCGATCATGAAGTACAAAAATTTTAAGGGGAAATCTTATCTTTTGTTATTTGCAGTATAAACAGAACTGAACAAACCAACATTGCAGTTTGTGAATCTTCTGTTAAGGGACTGAGTTCTCAGGCTGTCCTAGAGAAGCAATTCACTTTCTTATCTCCCTCTGAGGTCTACATTTTCCTCCTCCAGTGGCCACATTATCAGTGCCCTAGGGTAGATTTGGCAAGTAGTTTAGGCTCCCCTCAGGCAAAGAGTGACTGAATAAAACAGGTATGTGCTATTCTATGTACATACCTACACACACACACTCAAAGAAGCAGCAGCAAGTGGAGTGAAGACAAACAGTAAGAAATCTCTGTACTGAAATCTCTGTACTGTAAATTATTAACTGTAGTTAAAAATTTAAGTGCTGATCACCACATTCACCCTTCTTTCCATCTGGTTTAGTCCCTTTTCTTGTCTCTGTATACATCTTTTCTCAGTTCCCTGGCCTTTCTTTCACTGATTTCCAGGGAACTTTTGTCCTAAATGGCTTTTACTCTAGAAGCATCTAATTTCATTGAGCCTCAGCTGTTCCTCTCTAAGACACATAGTATCTCAGCGTTTTATAATATTGAGAAGGGCAAATAACTTTTCAACAAATTCAAAATAAGTCAGAGCTTGCTCATCAAATATCACCAACTTAAATTAGACAAATATTTCTTCTCTTGTGCTTTGAAAGTATGATTTATATATGAGATAAATGACAAAGGAGATGGCTAGAGGGGTTGGCTTCTCTTCTGAGATCTGCTTCTTCTTCTTCACCATCAGCAAAGAGTATCTGATCTCTATCAGGGCAGGGACAACCTGTCCAGAATTTCTGTGTCTTTAACCTTTTAGGAATGGGAGAGCTCCTGTTCATCATGCATTTTAGTCCTTGGTGAATTCCTGAATAATCCAAGGATCTGCAAGTCACATGAGTTATCATGTGTGTTATCAGTGCTTTATAGATTTTATTGAATTGTGAGATTCTGCTATAGCACGGTTTCTCAAGCTGGGTACTTCCAGCTTTTCAGGCCAAATAATTTTTTTGTTATGTAAGGTTGTCTTCTGAATTGTAGGATGTAGCATCCTTGAACTCTACCCACTAGATGTAGCATTACCTCAGTTGTGACAACCAAAAAATTTCCAGACATTTCCAATTTTCCCCCAAGGGGAAAAAAATTTTCCCTGGTTGAGAATAACTATAGTGTAGTTAAGAGGTGGTAAATGGTGATTACTTAGCGTGAACCTTAAAGATTATATACACATTTTGATTTTTCTATATACTTTCTTGCCATTCTTTGGCATATGTTATACTTTTGAGTACGGTGGCATTTATCTATACTCAATTTATTTTATATAATTCTTACTCATTTTCTTATATCTATCATTATAATATAATTTTTTCCATTATTTTTTCTCATTATATTTACCAACCATGCAGAAAAATGTCTACCAGTTTTTCAAACGTCACCTCCATGGAACTTCTCTTATTCTCACTATCTGAAGCCTTAAAACAAAGAAGAATTAACACAAATAGAAACTCAAGTGAAGAAGTTAATTTATGGGGAAACAAGTTCTATTTTATGCAGGTAAATTTGAAGTGATGGTAGAACAAGTGTTATGTCCAGCACCTACTTGCAGAGAAGTTGGAATATAGACCTGGGAGTTAACCGTATAGATGAGAACTGAAATTATGAAATATCCAAGAGAAAAATGTAAAGGCTCAGAGGGCTGAAAATTACACCTTAACATAAAGAAATGGAAATGAAACTAGCAAAAAGAGAAAAAGATATTTATTGATTGAAATAATAAAAGCTAATGATTGATTAATAACTAGGTGAATGGCAACCCTACCACAGGGGTCACAATAAAGTCCCAACTGTAGGAAAAAGGAAGAAAGAAAAAAAAGAAGAAAGAAAGGAAAGAAAGAACGGAGGAAAGAAGGAAGAAAAATTCTATCTACTAACTGTATATTCCAAAAGATCATTGCAGAGACTTAGTGGAAAAGCAGTGGGTGGACTTGTGGGTTTGGGGTGAGAAGGAAAGGATACAAGAGAGGCACATGATAACTTGCCAGGTTTGAGTTCAGCATGTATTCTAACAGAACTTTCTTTGCTGTGATCTACTGAGGATCAGCTCAGGAGCACCTGTTCCTTGCCCTGAATAACCTATTTACTGGAGTGAAAGGAAAAGGGTGCCTCACATGGTAAAGAATGTAAAATAATCCCCATCCTTCTGTTGCCCCTACCTTCCTTTTAATTTACATATTGATCATTTGATACTGCTCTTGGGCGAGTTAAGTGCTTACCTACTGCAGTGAGAGAGATGAAGTGATTTTATTGTCATTTACTAAAAGTGCCATGAACAGATCATTGGAACTGTTACCTAATTATTGCCAGAAAAATTAGTTTAGGATGAATTCTTCTAAAACCAAATCATCCTATGTAGAATTTTTCTAATATCCAGTTGACTTATAGTAAGAATTTTAGAATGAGTCAAAACATTCTGTTCCCTGGGAATACAATTAACAACTAATCCAACTTAGAAGGTTTACAAGGAAATTACGTGGTTCAAAATTAAGTGTTAGATGGGCACTTTACTGAGTCTTTTTTCCTTCGACCACATGAGCACCAAGTGGCCCACGCTTTAATAACAACACCTGCTTTGAACATTTCTTACATTAGACATTGTGCCATGTTCCACGGCACAGACAACTGGAGTCTCCATTCTCCCATGTCTGGCTGCTTTCTGGAGAAGGTAGTTCTGAGTTTCTGACAGCCAAGACAGAAAGGGAAACACCATTGAGTTATACTTTAATATTTATTTTATAAAAGAAATATCACTCGGTAGAGATTAACTTCCCTCTTAGTGTCAAGAGTCAAATACATCACCAGAGACAGAAGAAGGAACACATGAGGCCAGAGGCCAGACTTCTCCAGAGCAAAAGCTCGTGCGTCTTCCTCTATACCACCTCATAGAAGAGAACTACGTCAAGAGGCGCTTGAGAAGAAAAGCGGTCAAGCATTGTGGACTTTCAGGCAGAGGGTCCCTAAGCTAGCTTCTGAGAGATCTTTAGGGGCCGCAACGGCATAAAAATCTCGGGGGGGGGGGACACACTGCTCGTTTTAAAGATTGAGAAGCGGTCACTTTTTGTCTCAGACTGTAGCAACAGACGTGTGTACGCGACCACCTTCCCCGCTTTCGGTGAACCTCAGAACTTGGAGCTCCCACATAAGGAGCCGCAGTTTTCCCTTCCGGGCCCACCGCAGCGAACCCAAAGCACGAATCCAAGAGACTGAAGACCAACTGAGCCGATCCCCATGGAGGAATCTGGCGGGGAGCGAAATTCTCCAAGAGGCGGAAAAGATGCGGAAGACTTCTCACTCCAACCAATCAGATGAGAGGAACTCTTGGCACACCCCTTTCCGCTAACCAATCAGCACGTAGCTCGATGGGCCCGGCCCATTGACACCCGGAAAACGTCTTTTAAATTTTATTAGTATAGCTTTTCCCCCACCGTCATTCTAGGCCTTCCCACAAACTGTGGTCGAAAAAGGAAAACTGGATGTAACAATTCCAAAGCTGGCAGGTCTTGCAGTGAGAAGCGAAACCACAGACCTCTTCATCAAAACAGTGATACTGGGAAGGACAGTGAAAGGGAAAGGGAAGGGTTCCGGAGAGAAAACTACAGCTCCCAAGGGCCCTTGCACGGACTCGGCGCGCCCTGGGCTAGAGGGAGGGCCATCGTACGAAGAAGGCTGAGGGTCATGAGGCTCCTCTCTGACTTCCTGAAGTGGGCGGGACTTGAGATGGGCGGGGCGGTGGCCATCCCAGCCTCTCTCGCTTTTTGTCCTCCTCCCTCTGGCTCAACCGCCTGAGACGTCGGAGGGGGCGTGGCCCGCGCGGAGGCTAGTGGGGGGTGAGAGCGCCGCGGGACGTGGGTGACGCGTCTTCTTCCAACTCAGCGGTGTGTGAGGTGTCGCGGCCCCGCCGGTGATTGGTTGTTGAGAGGCTAGTACGCAGCGGCCGTTGGTCGCCGGCAGCACGGAGCGAGAACCGGGGAGGGCCGGGGGGATATGGGGTGGCAGCGGCGGCGGCGGCTGGAGGAGGCGGGCGCGAACGAGCCGGCGGCCGCGGCAGCAACGGCGGTACCCAGAAGCCTCCTGTGAAGTGCACCCGTCGGCGCCGCTGTGGGCCCCTGGGAGAGAGCGGCCAGCGCGCGAGCCGTTCTGGAGCCGCTCCTCCAGCGCCGCAGCCCTTCGGACTCTTGGTCTCATCCTCGCTCTCCTGCTCCGGCTCCTCCATCTTGGCCTTGGCAGTAGCAGCCGCCGAGAGGATGTGCCGCCTTCTGGCAGGGGGAAGAAGGAGGAGAAGATGAAGAAGTACCGGCGGGCCTTGGCCCTGGTCTCCTGCCTCTCTCTGTGTTCCCTGGTCTGGTGAGTAGCCGCGACCACACGGGAGTTTCCCGTGAGGGGAGAGGGGGGCAGGGAGCGGCCCAGGTCACACCCCCAAATCATCCCGGCTTTTAGGGTGCGGGTCTCCAAGGCTCCTATGAGGCGACAAACCGATTACTCCGTGACTCTTCGGCGGGCTGGCCTGGCAGCCCTCTCTGCGGAGGTTTTCGTGGTGCGTTTTGGAATTTACAGAGACTAAGTGGGAGAGGGAGGTGCCTGGGTGCCTTTGTACCCGGTTACCCTGGCCCTTGGTGGTGGTGGGGTGTGTGGGAAGTGTTCAGATAGAGGCTGGGTAAGTTGCTCGGGCTTAGTAGCAGCCACTTGTTTTCATGGTGTGGGAAGGGCATAAGGTATGTCGGATGTGATGTGTTCCCGACAGGCGATTTTAAAAACGTGACTTGTCGTGAAGGTGACTAATGTACGAGCACTGGTTCTCCTGGACCTTTCTCTCCTAGTTTTTGGCCTCGGGTACACTTGGGGTTGCTGTTCTTGGAGACTTTTGGGAGGCGTTATGAAGCACTTTTTCAGGGGGTAGATGATAAGAAGCTGTTTAGCAGACAGTGTCTTAGGATGTAGTGTGTCAGGGGTTTCTGGTAGTGTGGCTTGGATAATGTCCCGTAGTAATGGAAGGATACGTCCTGCATTTTGAAGGCGGGAAGAGTGCTTTGTCTATAAGTTTGTGGAGTTTCTGTTAGTACCTGGCACATTTGGGGTTTTTTGAAGGAGAAGAGAAAGCTTGTCAATCAAAGGATCGCTACCACTGTACTTGGAAAATCCATTCTGCCCTCCGAGGGAGTTTCTTCAGAGATGTGTGACATTTGCTGACTGTAAAGATGCTTCTTCAGTCAAAGTGATTTGCTGTTATATTAAAATCTAGATAAACTAAGTTTTTTGTTTAACTTATTTCTGCAAAACACCAAAAATTTTTTTCATTTATGTGGGTGCCTAATGGATTCCAAAGACACTGAAGTTGTAGAGTTGTTGCTCACAGAAAATAATATGTAAATAAGAAGAGAAGAAAACACTTGCCTGGCTGAAGAATTTGATTGGCAGGTTGATAGACATTTTAGAGAACAAGAAATTTGGCCTCTTGACGTTCATTCCGAACCCTTTAATGAGACCAATGTTATCTCACCTACTTTTGAGTATCATGTTGGTTACCAAGAAGTGCATGTAGGAGATGAGTCCACTCACCTCATTTTAAATTTAAATTTGTACATGAGATACGGAAACCTTGTGTTCATATATACACTTCTTTCTGGGGGGGCTGTTTAGTTGTTTGTAGGTTATATATGTTTTTTCTTTCCTCTTTCTACTTGATCTTGCCCATCTTTAGGCCATGTTATTCTTCATCACTTTCTGAAATGGTTGAGAGGGCAAAGAGGTTACACTTTTCATTCAAGTTTAAAACACACCAGGATCTCTGATTTTTTTTTTTTTTTTAGTTGCAATATACTTGACATATAACATTGTGTAGATTTCAGGTGTACAACATGTTGATTTGATGAACTTACATAATGTAATATGGTTACCATTGTAGCAATAGTTAGCATCTCTGTCACATCACATAATCATTTCTTTTTGTGGTGGGCATAATTAAGATCTGGTCTCTTAGCAAGTTGATAATTATAATACAATAGTGTTGTCTATACTCACTATACTGTGATCTCCAGGACTAACTTATCTACCAGTTGCAAGTTTCTACTCTTAAACATGATTTTTAAAAAATTAATTGGCTGGTGGCAGTGAAATCAAGCATTACAGTGTGGTTGTTAAAATCATTTGCAGATTTAAATTAACCATGCTTCTATTACTTTGTTTAATTTCGGGCTGTCTTTTGCTTAAGCTGACCTCAGTATGGTTTCTCAACTTTATACATTGAAAGTAGTGAGGAGATCATGACCTGTTAGGGGAAAAGAAAAATCAGTTAGCCTAGTACTGAAAATAATAGTCATAAAGTTCTGTAGTTTGTTGACTTTCACAGTGAAAAATGAATGTTGAGGGATTAAGTAAATAGTGCAAAGTTTAAGAAACTTTTGTTTAAGAAACAGTTGGGTTAGTTTGTTTTGAGATTTGTTTGGGCTGCCAAATTTTAAGATATTTTAATTGTTCTTTACTGAGGCCGTGGAAAGACATTATAGGATATTAAGGCTTGAGAATTTTTTGGAAGGGTGATGATGACATCGGGGAAGAGAAGTGGTATGTGGTGTGATTGGCAAAGGGTACGTTGTGTCTTTTGAGGCTGTTCTTCCTTGGGAAATTGGAATAATGAAATTATGTCACTGACTCAGCTGGAGATCTAACTCTTGCTACAAGATGGTCTGTTAGGTCATTCTCAACATCTCCATTCCCCCTTAGCCTAATGCCCTTGTAGGGTTTGACAAGTTTTGCAAAGAGTCATTTTTGTTTCTGTCATTTATAAAGTGTTCCAAGATTTTGTGATCCATTTCTTTTTTAAGCCATACCATTTTGTAGATTTATGAGTGCTGTGTGTTTATACTATAATACTCTATAGTTTGTAAGTTTCTAAACTCCTCATCCTACCAATATTACTGAATTTTGCAATCACTTTATTTATACTGTCACATATTTATAGATCTTGCTTATGTCTCCCCTCTCCTTCTGTCTTTCCAGCCTGGAGTCCTAACCTTAGATTACTTTCACAAAAGACTCATCCTATCCTTCTTATTATTCATTCTGGTTGCTATTTTTTCCTTTTGCATACTTCATGTGATTCTTTATCAAATAGTACAGAGTATTTTACGCATAACTGTACTATAGCTGTGGCAAGAATAATTATGCTAGCTATTATTTATTGTCAACTATCTCTGACAAACCTGTGGTGTGTACTTTGCACGTTTTAGCACCTTTAATCTTCACAACAACCCTATTAGTATTATTGATAATTTACTTTTACATTTTATAGTTAAGGAAGTAGAGAAGTTAAATAACTTGACTAAGGTACAGCAGCTATTGAGTTTTGGAACTTGGATTTGAACCTAGGCCGCCTGATTCATGGGATCCTGACTGCTGTAATCCTTTGTAGGTCAGGAAACCTATATTGTAGATACGGCTCCATCACTTACTAGATCTGCATCCTTGGACATGTTTTGTAATTTCTTTGAACCTTAGTCCTTATATCCTAAAAGTGGGAAAACTAATTCATTCACACCCCACAGGGTTGTTAAGAGGATAACCTGAGATAACATATATGGTAGACCTTTATAAAATAGTAAGGGTACATTATATGTTTCATCATAAAGTCATTCAACAAAAGTTTTTCTCATGTTCATTAAGTAACAGATGTTGTTATGGGCATTGAAAATGTGAAAATAGGGTGACCAACTTATCCTGGTTTTAGCAGTGAAAGTCCTAAGTCCCAGGAATCCCCTATGTGAGTTTCCTATTGCTGCTGTAACAAGTTACCAAAAATTTAGTGACTTAAAACAACACACATTTATATCTTACAGTTTTGGGGGTCAGAAGTCCAAAATAAGTCTTAACTGGGCTAAAGTCAAGGTGTCAGCAGGCCTGGTTCCTTCTTGAGACTCTAAGGGAAGAGTCTGCTTCTTGACTTTTTCAGCTTCTAGGGGCTGCTTGTATTCTTTGGCTCCTTCCTTGGATTATTCCAACCTCTTGCTTCAGTCTTCACATCTACTAATGACAGATCTTCCTGCCTCCTTTTACAAGAACGCTTATGATTACATTGGGCCCACCCAGACAATCCAGGATTATCTCCCCATCTCAAATTCCTTAACTTAATCACTTCTGCAAAAACCTTTTTACCATGTAAGGCAACATATTCAGGAATTAGGACTCAGACATCTCTGGAGGGGCCATTATGCAGCCTAGCATACCCCCCTTGGTCCTGGCAAACTAGGTAGATTGATGACCACCCTAAAGAGGAAAAAAAAAGACTTGGTCAGTGCCTTAAGTGGTGGATATTCAAATTTTTTTGTATCCCCCCCATCAGAAAAGCATTGTGCATGCATCTTTAATAAGTAATTAATTGTTTATAAGATTTATACATGTGTAAATATGGTATTAGTATATTAGTATACTAAAAGCATATTGGTATACATAATAAATTACACAAATTAGATGATTAAGAAAGATGAGAAAGAAAATAAACAGTCTAATACTTTATGTTAACAGACCTTTTTGTTCTTTTTTGAAAAGTAGTAGTTTGGTGAGAGGTGTGTGATTGACTGACTAGTTTATTTTACATCAGAATGTGGATGAATAATAGCTTGTATTTAGCGCTGCTATTTTCTTGTTGGCTTGTGCTTGCATTATTATTATCTTTGCAGTCTTTGCAGGAAATTTTTCAAAGCTACTTCTCCATGTTGTGAGAGTCAGTTTAGTTAAAACTAAATAATATAATCCCTAAATTTGCTTCATTGAGCACATGTAAATTGCAGTGCCTCACAATGTGCTGGAAGTAAAGCCCACTGTTGGTGAACTTCTGTTCTTTCCTCAGGTTTCTGACTATATAGTCTCTGCTGTTATGACCAGCTGACCTTCAGATCAAGTGTGAATCCTTATATTAATCTTGATAAAGTGAAATTAATTAAAAAATAGCCTTTATTTTTTAGAGCGGTTTTAGGTTCATGGCAGAATTGAGCGGAAGGTACAGAGATTACCTTTAGTACTTGCTCTTTGCGCCCACACATGCATGGCTTCCTCCATTATCAGCATCCCCCACCAGAGTGGTTTAATTTATTTTTTAAGACTAAAAAAAATCTATTTTTTTCTTCCTGAACCCGAAAGGATCATCTTGGAGAAGCTCATATATGGAGCTAATGAGAAGAGCCTGACATTCAAACAGTTCTCATACATTTGACAAATAGGTACCAAAAATAGTTTAAAAGGTCTTTAGAAACTCGAAGGGAAATACAGGAATGTCAATCCTTTGCGATAGACTAGTTTCATAAATGCCGAGTTTTTTGAAAGAAAATTTGGTTTTATTTTAGGACTTTGTTTTTGTAATGAATCACTAGTTAAAATTATTTTATATTTTCCGTAAAAGTAACACCTAGCTTTGGTAGAAAATGTTTTGTAGCATTAACATGGCTCATAAGTACTAAGCTTATTTTATATTTCTTGTTATGGAGTATTTGAAATGGATAACAGGAGAAAGTGTGTAAAGTGCTTAAAACAGTGCTTTGTTCACAGTAAGACCTATTATGTAAGTTCTTATTATTCATTCATCCTAGATACTTTGGCAGAAGTAGGATCCTAGGCTGAGGTATCAGAGTTCAGAAGTAGGAATCCATACATCTGTTCAAAATATCATATTATTTTGTTGCCAACAAATGTATTTGGTGTGGTGGGGGTGGCTGAAGAAGTAGGAGACTTGAGCTCTGCCCTCAGGAGTATACAAGCTGCTTGTCAAAATATAGGTAGGTACTGGTGTAGTGGAAAGGGCATGAAACTAAGTTAGAGCTTGGCTGTAATCCTTTATTTCCAGTATTAACAGTGAACATTTATTGGGCACTTATTTCTTTTTAAAAAATTTTTTTGTACAGCAGGTTCTTATTAGTTATCCATTTTATACATGTCAATCCCAATAGCCCAATTCTTACCCCCACCCCCACCCCCACCCGTGGCCACTTTCCCCCCTTGGTGTCCATACGTTTTTTTGTTCTCTATATCTGTGTCTCTATTTCTGCCCTGCAAACCGGTTCATCTGTACCATTTTTCTATGTGCCACATATATGCGTTAATATACGATATTTGTTTTTCTCTTTCTGACTTAACTTCGCTCTGTAGGACAGTCTCCAGATCCATCCACGTCTCTACAAACGAGCCAATTTCGTTTCTCTTTATGGCTGAGTAATATTCTGTTGTATATATGTACATCTTCTTTATCCTTTCGTCTGTCGATGGGCATTTAGGTGGCTCCCATTACCTGGCTGTTGTAAATTGTGCTGCAATGAACGTTGGGGTGCATCTGTCTTTTTGAATTATGGTTTTCTCTGGGTATATGCCCAGTAGTGGGATTGCTGGGTCATATGGTAATTCTATTTTTAGTTTTTTTTTTTTTTTTTTTTTTTGCGGTACGCAGGCCTTTCACTGCTGTGGCCTCTCCGGTTGCGGGGCGCAGGCTCAGCGGCCATGGCTCACGGGCCCAGCCTCTCCGCGGCATGTGGGATCTTCCCGGACCGGGGCACGAACCCGTGTCCCCTGCATCGGCAGGCGGACTCTCAACCACTGCGCCACCAGGGAAGCCCTATTTTTAGTTTTTTAAGGAACCTCCATACTGTTCTCCATAGTGGCTATATCAATTTACATTCCCACCAATAGTGCAAGAGCGTTCCCTTTTCTCCACACCCTTTCCAGCATTTGTTTGTAGATTTTCTGATGATGCCCATTCTAACTGGTGTGAGGTGATACCTCATTGGAGTTTAGATTTGCATTTCTCTAATAGTGATGTTGAGCAGCTTTTCTGGTCACTTATTTCTGTTCTAAGTGCTTTATATACACTAACTCATTTTGTCCTAATTAAACTCTTTTGAGATAGACACACCATTTTAAAGAGATTAAGAAAGATACAAAGAAATTAACCAACTTGCCTAAATTCTCAGTAAGCAGTGAGCTGGAATTTAAGTAGTCTGAGCCTGTTCTCTTAACCACTACTCTTTGCTGCCTGTAGGCTGGGAGGTGGCCTTAGGCAAGTTTCTCTACCTTTTCTTTCTTTGTCAATTTTCTTATCTAAAAAATGGGGATGACTGGATTGGCTGTACAAGGAATGAATAATAGAATTATTTAAAGCTTTGAAAAAAAATACATGCCTACGGCACTTACCTTGGAGATTTGGTTAAGTTTGGGATACTCTTGTGCATTCCAGTCATTACTGCTAAATTAAATGAATTCTGAGATTTTTCTTTTGCACTTTTAACATTCTAAGATATCTGATTTGAACATTAGTGAACAATACAAAGAGCTGAATTGTTTAGTAGTTTCTTAAAAAAGGGAAAAAAACTGGACTGGAGTTGTCAAGGAAGACTTGGTTTTAAGAGAAATGACATGTGTGGTTCATATACCTTACTTCTGTGGAATACAGGTGCTTCATGAACTGAAATAAGATACACTGGTTCTGCTAATATGAATAGTGGCCTTTCCCTAGTTTTTGTGTCTGTTTGCCTGCCTGCAGTGGGCAGATAGTACTTAACTGTCAGGAGAAATGAGAAAGGTTATGAGTAAAAGAGACGATGTACTTGATATGAGTGGAAGTGATAGTAAGCAGACAAGCCTGAGTAGAAAATAAAAGCTAAACTCATCCCTTGGTATCCGTGGGGGATTGGTTCCAGGACCCGACCTTGGATGCTCAAGTCTGTTGTGTAAAATGGCGTAGTACACTCAGCCCTCCCTCTACCCAGATGTGGAACCCGTGGATGCGGAGGGCTGAGTGTATTCTGGAAATTGTGATGGGTTTTGCAAGCTAAACCAGGGAGTAAGGCAGTAAAGATACAGCAAGAGAAATGGTGTTTGGAGAGTGTTATTTTGACATCATTGTGTTACAGGAGAAAGGCTGGAGGGATGAATTCTAAATGAAAAGCAATTGGAATAGTTGACGTTTTCATAACAAGGACTTAACTTGGCAGTAGAAATGAAGAGGGTTCCTTGAGCAGAGATTTTGAGGAAGTAAATGATCTGGTTTGGTGATAGGTTGGCAAGTTGGCAGTGCAGTACAGTAGAAACAGCATTGGGTTACGATTCAGAACTGGGTTTTAGTGTGCCTCTAACCAGCTCTTGGTCTTCAACACCACCTTTCTGTTGTCCATCTCAAGGTCAAGAGATGTTTACTGAGGCTTTTCTATGTGCTGCCTTCTGTGCAAGATTCTGGTGGGCAAAACAGAAAAAGTAGCTGCTTTCTTGGAGCCTACTGTGGTTGAGAGAATAAATTCTAGGGTCTAAAATGATGAATCTGTGAAGTAAAGTTCAAAGAGAAGAGGAGTTAATTTTTTTTCTTTTAACTTGGGCAACTAGGGGAATTGGAGGTGTTAAAAAAAGAACTGGAAGAGTTGCAAAGAGTTTTAAAGGAGAAGGAGATGTTAGTTGAGGCGAGTAGAATATCCTAGTGGAAATGTTATATAGGCAGTTAAATGCAGACTTCAGTGAAAATGAGATTTGGGCTGGAGCTGTCCTCATAGAGGGGATCATTTTTGAAACAGAACATGGAGTTTCTGCAGATACTTTGAACAAACAAAGGTGACAAGCAAAGTAAAGCTCTGAGAGTGGAAACTAGGGAAGGTAGAAAGAGGTTTAAGGAGGTCATTTGAATGGTCAGCAATATAAAAGTCTCAGGTAACCTGAAAAGCTTGAAAATTGAGAAAAGAGCATTGTTTTCAAAAGAGAGAGGTGATTGATAAGTTTTTGTGAGTGGAAATAGAAGGTATTTTGAGAGTGGTTAAGTGTGAGCTCATACACATTTGTTTCGCAGCCAGAAGGGGTACAGGAAGCTGGAGTAGCCTCATAATTGTATGTTTCAAACCATTCAACCTATTTCGATTTGAGGAGGGATACTGAGGGCCGACTGCAAGGGACTTGAGCATCTGTGGATTTTGCTATCTGCAGGGGGTCCTGGAACCAAGATACCTAGGGACAACTGTTTACACTACTCTGGAATTTGGTAAATGAAAGAAGATAAGGATAGTAGCTGATAACAACTGCTAACAATTGAGTGCATATTCTGTGCCGGGCTAAACACATTTTCCCATTTTACAGTGGAGACATGCAGGTTTTGTAATTTGACCAAGAGAATGCACCTGGGATTAACACATGCGTCTTTTGACTCTGAAGTCCTTGCCCTAGCCACTATACTACAAAGCCTTTGTATTTATCTCTTGTGGCTGCTTTCTAAGTCAAGAGGTAAATATTGCCCCTCCTTTGTAATAGTTCTTATATTTTTATGTTCTGCTGTAACTAGCCATGACTAACATCATCAGTTCTTCAGGGAATGGATTAGTGTTATTTTCTCACCTTTCTTTTCATTTATCTATTGACTGGAGTATTAAATAAGAAATGTAGCACTACAGAAAGATCGTAGGCTTTGGAGAGGTAAGTCTAGATTTGTAGTCACAAATTGAGTGACTTTGGGCCAGTTAACTCCTGAGCTTTAGTTTATTTGTTAAAGTTAGATTAATATTTTAATCTAAACTGCCTGACACACTTAAAAAAAAGACTGTTTTCTTCTAGAGACATCAGATATTTAGGATTGGATTGATCATACTCTGTTTATGCCACCTTCTGTATGGGTCCCCCTTTTTCCTCCATTTTACATCATTACTCTTTTATCTTCTTCTATCTTCATTTTCACTCCTATCTCCCCCATGTTAGGTATTTACCTTAGAGTATATTTGATGTTTTGCCAGTCGACCTTCATGTATTTACTTCATATATTTGTGTTTTCTTCCAAAATAATGTTTTGTTTATATGTTTTTAAATTTACATACAGGGTATAATGCTGTTAATCTCATTCTTTTTCCTACTTTTTTCCACTGAACACTTTTTTAGAAGTTTGTTTTAGGTACTAGAATCATCATTAAGTGAATTCTACGTAGTTAATGATGTGGCAGATGCCTCAGGAAGGCCTAATATCCTTTATTCATTCATTCAACGGGTATTTATTGAGCCCTTTGTGTGCAGGCTGCTTCTAATGAGAGACTTTATGCCAACAAATGCATTTGAGAGTATTTGTTCCAGTTGCTTGTCTTTTGCGATCCCAGTACTATAGACAAATTAGGTGGTTTTGTAGTGAATCTTAATTGTCTGGCAAGGTGAAACACTTGTCTTCACTTTTTTTTGTTAATATAGTTATTCTAAGACCAGTTTTTCCATATCATATTTAGAAAATTAGGATCCTTCAGGTTTTTTTGTTTGTTTTTGTCTTTAGGATTTTCTTTTAATTTTTATTTTATATTGGAGTATAGTAGATTTACAATGTTGTGTTAGTTTCAGGTGTACAGCAAAGTGATTCAGTTATACATATACATATATCTATTCTTGTCAGATTCTTTTCCCATATGGGTTATTACAGAGTGTTGAGTAGAGTTTCCTGTCCTATACAGTAAGGATCCTTCAGGTTTTTTTGTTGTCTTTTTTTTTTTTGGCTGCGTCGGGTCTTAGTTGCAGCATGCAGGATCTTTCGTTCCAGCGTGCGGGCTCAGTAGTTGCAGCATGTGGGCTCAGTAGTTGCAGCATGTGGGCTCAGTAGTTGCAGCATGTGGGCTTAGTTGCCCTTGGCGTATAGGATCTTAGTTCCCCGACCAGGGATTGAACCTGCATGTCCTGCATTGGAAGGTGGATTCTCAACCACTGGACCACCAGGGAAGTCCCCCTTCAGGTATTTTGATAGGAGTTATATTTGAGTGATGAATTACTTTGGGGAGAATTGCTGTCTTTACTCTGCTGTCAGTAGCATTCTACCCGTGAACATATTAGATCTTCATTTATTTGTCTCTTCATTTCATGGTCATTATTAGAGTTAACACTTTTTCTCTATAAGTGGTTGTGTAATTTTTTTTTTTTTTTTGTGGTACGCGGGCCTCTCACTGTTGTGGCCTCTCCCGTTGCGGAGCACAGGCTTCGGACGCACAGGTTCAGCAGCCATGGCTCACGGGCCCAGCCGCTCCGCAGCATGTGGGATCCTCCCGGACCGGGGCACGAACCCGTGTCCCCTGCATCGGCAGGCGGACTCCCAACCACTGCGCCACCAGGGAAGCCCAAGTTTGTGTAATTTTTAAGGTTAATTTCTATAAATTATTTTATAATTTTTGTTATTGCTAATAGTTTATTTTCTATTTTGTTATTGCTGGGGAGGAAAATACTGACTTTTTTGCTTCTTATATTTTTAAATTGAAATAATTTACATACAGTGAAATGCACATGTTATCAACTATATAGTTGGATCAGTTTTGACAAATGCATACATCTGTGTAACTCACACCCCATCAAGATACAGAACATTTCCATCACTCCAGAATGTTTTTTCATGTCCCATTCTACCGAATTCCCTGAAGCAACCGGTGATTTGATTTCTATCACCATGGATAGTTTTGCTAATTCTGGAACTTTATTTAAATGGAATTATACAGTATTTATTCTGGTGTCTGGCTTCTTTAACTCAGTGTAATGCTTCCAAGATTTATCTATCTTGTTTCATTCATTAGTAATTCATTCCTTTTTATTGTGAGAAGTAGTACATTGTATGAATATCCTACAGTTTGTTTACATTCTCCTGTTGAACATCTGGGCTGCTTCCAGTTTTTGGCTATTAGGAGTAAAAGCTACAGGGGACATTTTTGTACACATAGTTTTCATTTCTCTAAGAAGTACCTAAAAGTGGAATTGCAAGCACAGAAACAGATGGATATCGTATGCTTCTGGATATAATACCCTGAGAAAGACACAACATCGCTTATGAAGGCTTCCAGCCAGGAATACATAACCTGAATCTAGTCATGATGAAACAACAGACAAACCTCAAAAAAGGACCATATTATTTCAAAATAAAAGGACTATGTCCTTCAAAATGTCAGTGCCGCATAAGGTAAAGGCCAAGAACTATTCCAGGTTAAAGGAGGCTGAAGGCACATGAAAAATGCAGGATATGATCTTACACTCGATTCTGTACTTGAGGTGGGGAGAGGTGGAATGCTGTTAGGACACTACTGGGGACATAGATTATTGTGTCAGTGTAACATTTACTGAGGTTAATAATTGTGGCATGGTTGTGTAAGAGAATATCCCTATTCTGAAGAAATACATACAGAAGATATTTAGAGATAAATTACATGGAGTGGGGAGAGAGGGAGGGCTATGTGCTTGCCAGGAGTAAATGGCAAATGATGGAACCAGTGGGTCAAAATGTTAACAATATGTTGATATGGGCAAAGGGTTTGTGGATGTTCTTTGTGCTATGTTGGCATTTCTTCTGAAAGTTTGAAATTATTTCCAAATAAAAAGTGGGATTTCCTTTTTCTCTGTGTATGGTGTTGATTAATCTACTCAAATTTCTTTAATTATCATCAATTAATTCCAATTTTTGTATACAATGTGCCAATTTTGTTATTTTTCTAGAAACACCCATTTCTTCTGAGTTTTCAAATATATTAGTATATATAGCTGGTAATATTTTATAATTTTAAAAAATCTGTTTTGTTTGTGGTTATTTCATGCTTTAAGAACATATTTTGTTAATTCATGTCACCAACTCTCCTTTATCGGTTTTTCCAGAGGTTTATCTTTTTAATATGTTCGTCAAAGAACTAACTTTTGGTTTTCTTTTTTTTTTTTTTTTCCTGTGGTACGTGGGCCTCTCACTGTTGTGGCCTCCCCTGTTGCGGAGCACAGGCTCGGGATGTGCAGGCTCAGCCGCCATGGCTCACTGGCTCAGCCACTCCGCGGCATGTGGGATCTTCCTGGACCCGGGCACGAACCCATGTCCCCTGCATCGGCAGGCGGACTCTCAACCACCGTGCCACCAGGGAAGCCCCTAACTTTTGGTTTTCTTAATCTTCTTTGCTTTTTTTGGTTTTGTTTTTTATTTCAGTGATTTCTGTCCTTACAGTCTTCCTTTTTTCTTTAGATTTACAGTCCTTTATCTTCTTTAGTTGAAATATTAGTTGTTTTGTATTCAGTGTCTCCAAATGTGCTCAGAAGCATAGTTTTCCTGCTGCTGTCTTACCAGCATCCCACCAATTTCAACCTGTAGTCTTCTGCTACAATGTTTTTTAATGTTCCCTATTGTTTCCTCTTTAACCAAAGGATTATTCTGCTGCATAATTTTGTTTCCAGGCTTTCGAATGTTGTTAGCTGTTGCTATCCTAAATGATACTCAAATGTGAATTTTACAAGACTTTTAATTACATTTACTCTGAAAGTTAATACCTTTCTATATGAGTTGGTGAATCCATGCCACGTTTTGGGGTAGGAATTGGCAAAAAGGGATAAATGTCCTCTTAGTTTCAAGATTCTATTTTTTGAGTTTATGTGTGTGTGAGAGGGTGGTGGATGGGTGGGTGAGTTGGGGAGTGGTAGTGGTGGAGGTGATGGGGCTGATGGGAAGAGGAATGAAAAGTGACCTAATTTTTTCTGCTACTTGCTACAAAACAGTTCCCCTCAGAGCCCTTATTCATTTAATAAATATTTATTAAGCACATAATGTTTGCAGGTTTTGACTTTGTAGGGAGGGGCTAAAGTATCAATAGTTAGGAATATGGAATTGATTCTCAAAGAGTTTAAGTGTAAGAGAGGATATACATGGCACAGAATCAACTTACAAATAGTAAAGGGGAGTACTAATTTTGAACTGAGGGAGAGTGTCAGAGGTTCACAGACTGCCATTTATCTTGATGTGATTTGTGGTGCTGAACTTCTTAAAAGTTTTGAAACTCATCTCATCAGGCTTGGGATTTTCATAGTACAGTTTTTGAAGCTTGCTTAAGTAATATGGAATGAGACCCATTTAATCATGCAACAAAGTGCCCTCAGCCATTGTAATGTGACCCACTGATTCTTAATGATGGGGCATGCATATCTAATTCACCTGGGGGAACTTGTTGAAAGTAAAGACCCCATTATAGAGATTCATTCTTCTTCAGTAGAGTTGGAGTGGGTTTGGGGTATTTCATTTTACTTTGGTGATTTAAAATTCCTTGACAGTTATTAGTTGGTGATAAATTTTATCTATTTTAGGTTTTTTCTTATACACAAAATTAAGGTTATCTTTACAGGTCTGTTCCTTAATTAATATCTGTCCTTAAATAGGTACTGATATGTTAGAGGTATTTAAGTGATACTATTGATAAAGCTGTAATTAAGAGTAGGAATAGGGTAGATAGGTAAAGAATGTAGTCTATATTAATGTCAGGTGTATTCGCATTCATCAGAGAAATAGAACCAACCATATATATGTATCTATATATATATATATATACACACACACATATATATAAAATGAGGCATTGGGTCACACGATTATGGGAGCTGAGAAGACCCACAGTCTGCGATCTGAAAGCTGGAGACCGAGGAAAACCAGTGGTTAATTCAGGCCAAGTCTGAAGGCCTGTTAACCAGTAGAGCTGAAGATGTAAATCCCAGTTAAAGGGCAGGAGATGAGATGCCTCAGCTCAAATAGTGAGGCAGAGGAAAAAAGGGCAAATTCTTCTGATTTTTGTTCAATTCAGGCCCTCAAAGGATTAGATGATGCCCACTTAACATTGGGGAGGGCAGTCTACTGAGTCCACTGATTCAAACGCCAATCTCACCCAAAATACTCCTAACTTTGGATAATGGGATTTGATTATATGATGGTAAAAGTAAGGATCATGAGATTTAATGTCTTTTGGCCATCTTCACATTAACTGTGAATATTAGGATTTATACACACATATACACATACACATGCAGAATTCTTGATGATAAAACTAGTATGTGCTCATGGTAGAAATTCAGAAAGTATAGAAAGGAATATAGAAAATAAGGAGGCATAATCTCCAAAATTCTAACACCCACAGTTTTGAATATCTGAAACTTTTTGCTGTCCCAAATTTGTGTATATATACACTCACAAATGCACCTACAAACGCACATGTGTACACACACACAGCTGAGAAACAATGCAAAAGTCTATCAGTAAAGAAATATTCAGTAAATAATGATATATCTGTATGAAATTTTGAACAAGTAATATGTTCTTGTGGTTCAAAAGACATAGAGTATTATAGAGTGAAGATTATCCATCTATTATCCTGTCACCCAGTCACTCAGTTTTCTACCCTGGAGGCAACCAAGGTGGTGCTTTTTTTTCTTTTTAATTCTTCCAGAGAAATTTATGCACATACAGGTGCCTTTAGTACACATATGCACACATGGTAGCACACTATATGCATATATTATTATGTACTTTGCTTTTCTCTTTTTTTTTGGTTTTAATTTTTATCAAAATGATGTATTCATATCAAAAAGTCAGATAGCTCTAAAAGGATTTTGTTTGTTTGCTTTTGCAAATAAGCCATTCCCTCATCCCTCTTTCCCCATTATTTCTTTCAAGGAAACCACTTTTATCTCTTGGCTGATGAATTTTATGTTTACCTCTTTGTCTCTAAAATAATTGCTTTAATGTCAGTTTTAGGTATTTTACTACAGATGATCAGATTCTCTTAAGCACTAGTTAATACAGTTTAGTCATAATTTGGGATAGATCAGTATTCAGTGTTTATATTATGACTATAAATGATACAACTAAGCTGTGTAATAAAACATGATTACTTTTCCCTTTTCTGTTCTACTTTTCCTTTTTCGTGGTACTAATATTTGACTTGTTATGTTTGCTTGTTTTTCTGTTTAATTACAAATTATTTGCCAGTTATGTAAATCTGTTCTTGAGATTTTCAGACTCATCAGTTGTGCTGTTAATTTCATCCTTCTAAAGAAGACTCTTCCAGAGTTTCTGATGACCTCCAATTTAGTATGGTTGCCCTCTGTTCTTTGTGTACATACAGCTGTCATCCTAGGAATTCTCTTTCCAGTCACACTGGGGATTCCCTTTTCCTCTCTCATCTCACTAACATATTGTTGTGATTATTGTGGTTTCTTTTTTTTTTTGACATCCTCTTGTCTTTATTTTTTATTTTATTTTATTTTTTTAACATCTTTATTGGAGTATAATTGTTTTACAATAGTGTGTTAGTTTTCCCTCTACAACAAACTAAATCAGTTATACATACACACATGCTCCCACATCTCCTCCCTCTTGCATCACCCTCTCTCCCACCCTCCCTATCCCACCCCCCCAGGCGGTCACAAAGCACAGAGGTGATCTCCCTGTGCTATGCAGCAGCTTCCCACCAGCTATCTAATTTACATTTGATAGTGTATATATGTCCCTGCCACACCCCACTTCGTCACAGCCCACCCCTCCCCCTCCCCATATCCTCAAGTCTATGCTCGAGTAAGTCTGTGTTTTATTCCCGTCCTACCACTAATCTCTTCATGACATTTTTTTCCCTTAGAGTCCATATATATGTGTTAGCATATGGTATTTGTTTTTCTCCTTCTGACTTACTTCACTCTGTATGACAGACTCCAGGTCCATCCACCTCATTATAAATAACTCAGTTTCATTTCTTTTTATGGCTGAGTAATATTCCATTGTATATATGTGCCACATCTTCTTTATCCATTCATCTGTTGATGGACACTTAGGTTGCTTCCATGTCCTGGCTATTGTAAATAGAGCTGCAATGAACATTTTGGTACATGAGTCTTTCTGAATTATGGTTTTCTCAGGGTATATTCCCAGTAGTGGGATTGCTGGGTCATATGGTAGTTCTATTTGTAGTTTTTTAAGGAACCTCCATACTGTTCTCCATAGCGGCTGTATCAATTTACATTCCCACCAGCAGTGCAAGAGGGTTCCCTTTTCTCCACACCCTCTCCAGCATTTATTGTTTCTAGAGTTTTTGATGATGGCCAATCTGACCGGTGTGAGATGATATCTCATTGTAGTTTTGATTTGCATTTCTCTAATGATTAATGAGGTTGAGCATTCTTTCATGTGTTTGTTAGCAATCTGTATATCTTCTTTGGAGAAATGTCTATTTAGTTCTTCTGCCCATTTTTGGATTGGGTTGTTTGTTTTTTTGTTATTGAGCTGCATGAGTTGCTTATAAATTTTGGAAATTAATCCTTTGTCAGTTGCTTCATTTGCAAATATTTTCTCCCATTCTGAGGGTTGTCTTTTGGTCTTGTTTATGGTATCCTTTGCTGTGCAAAAGCTTTTAAGTTTCATTAGGTCCCATTTGTTTATTTGTGTTTTTATTTCCATTTCTCTAGGAGATGGGTCAAAAAGGATCTTGCTGTGATTTATGTCATAGAGTGTTCTGCCTATGTTTTCCTCTAAGAGTTTGATAGTGTCTGGCCTTACATTTAGGTCTTTAACCCATTTTGAGTTTATTTTTGTGTGTGGTGTTAGGGATTGTTCTAATTTCATACTTTTACATGTAGCTGTCCAGTTTTCCCAGCACCACTTATTGAAGAGGCTGTCTCTTCTCCACTGTATATCCTTCCCTCCTTTATCAAAGATAAGGTGACCATATGTGTGTGGGTTTATCTCTGGGCTCTCTATCCTGTTCCATTGATCTATATTTCTGTTTTTGTGCCAGTACCATATTGTCTTGATTACTGTAGCCTTGTAGTAGAGTCTGAAGTCAGGGAGCCTAATTCCTCCAGCTCCATTTCTCGTTCTCAAGATTGCTTTGGCTATTCGGGGTCTTTTGTGTTTCCATACAAATTGTGAAATTTTTTGTTCTAGTTCTGTAAAAAATGCCAGTGGTAATTTGATAGGGATTGCATTGAATCGGTAGATTGCTTTGGGTAGTATAGTCATTTTCACAATGTTGATTCTTCCAATCCAAGAACATGGTATATTTCTCCACCTATTTGTATCATCTTTAATTTCTTTCATCAGTGTCTTATAGTTTTCTGCATACAAGTCTTTTGTCTCCTTAGGTAGGTTTATTCCTAGATATTTTATTCTTTTTGTTGCAATGGTAAATGGGAGTGTTTTCTTAATTTCACTCTCCGATTTTTCATCATTAGTGTATAAGAATGCCAGAGATTTCTGTGCATTAATTTTGTATCCTGCAACTTTACCAAATTCATTGATTAGCTCTAGTAGTTTTCTGGTAGCATCCTTAGGATTCTCTATGTATAGTATCATGTCATCTGCAAACAGTGACAGCTTTACTTCTTCTTTTCCTATTTGGATTCCTTTTATTTCTTTTTCTTCTCTGATTGCTGTGGCTAGAACTTCCAAAACTATGTTGAATAAGAGTGGTGAGAGTGGGCAACCTTGTCTTGTTCCTGATCTTAGTGGAAATGGTTTCAGTTTTTCACCATTGAGAACGATGCTAGCTGTGGGTTTGTCATATATGGCCTTTATTATGTTGAGGAAAGTTCCCTGTATGCCTACTTTCTGCAAGGTTTTTATCATAAATGAGTGTTGAATTTTGTCAAAAGCTTTCTCTGCATCTATTGAGATGATCATATGGTTTTTCTCCTTCAGTTTGTTGATATGGTGTATCACGTTGATTGATTTGCGTATATTGAAGAATCCTTGCATTCCTGGGATAAACCCCACTTGATCATGGTGTATGATCCTTTTAATGTGCTGTTGGATTCTGTTTGCTAATATTTTGTTGAGGATTTTTGCATCTATGTTCATCAGTGATATTGGCCTATAGTTTTCTTTCTTTGTGACGTCTTTGTCTGGTTTTGGTATCAGGGTGATGTTGGCCTCATAGAATGAGTTTGGGAGTGTTCCTCCCTCTGCTATCTGTTGGAAGAGTTTGAGAAGGATAGGTGTTAGCTCTTCTCTAAATGTTTGATAGAATTCGCCTGTGAAGCCATCTGGTCCTGGGCTTTTGTTTGCTGGAAGATTTTTAATCACAGTTTCAATTTCAGTGCTTGTGATTGGTCTGTTCATATTTTCTATTTCTTCCTGGTTCAGTCTCGGCAGGTTGTGCATTTCTAAAAATTTGTCCATTTCTTCCAGGTTGTCCATTTTATTGGCATATAGTTGCGTGTAGTAATCTCTAATAATCTTTTGTATTTCTGCAGTGTCAGTTGTTATATCTCCTTTTTCATTTCTAATTCTATTGATTTGAGTCTTCTCCCTTTTATTCTTGATGAGTCTGGCTAATGGTTTATCAATTTTATTTATCTTCTCAAAGAACCAGCTTTTAGTTTTATTGATCTTTGCTATTGTTTCCTTCACTTCTTTTTCATTTATTTCTGATCTGATCTTTATGATTTCTTTCCTTCTGCTAAATTTTGGGGGGTTTTGTTCTTCTTTCTCTAATTGCTTTAAGTGCAAAGTTAGGTTGGTTATTCGAGATGTTTCCTGTTTCTTAAGGTATGATTGTATTGCTATAAACTTGCCTCTTAGAACTGCTTTTGCTGTATCCCATAGGTTTTGGGTCGTTGTGTCTCCATTGTCATTTGTTTCTAAGTATTTTTTGATTTCCTCTTTGATTTCTTCAGTGATCACTTCGTTATTAAGTAGTGTATTGTTTAGCCTCCATGTGTTTGTATTTTTTACAGATCTTTTCCTATAATTGATATCTAGTCTCATAGCGTTGTGGTCGGAAAAGATACTTGATACGATTTCAATTTTCTTAAATTTGCCCAGGCTAGATTTGTGACCCAATATATGATCAATCCTGGAGAATGTTCCATGAGCACTTGAGAAAAATGTGTATTCTGTTGTTTTTGGATGGAATGTCCTATAAATATCAATTAAGTCCATCTTGTGTAATGTATCATTTAAAGCTTGTGTTTCCTTATTTATTTTCATTTTGGATGATCTGTCCATTGGTGAAAGTGGGGTGTTAAAGTCCCCCATTATAATTGTTTTACTGTCGATTTCCCCTTTTAAGGCTGTTAGTATTTGCCTTATGTATTGAGGTGCTCCTATGTTGGGTGCATAAATATTTAGAATTGTTATATCTTCTTCTTGGATTGATCCCTTGATCATTATGTAGTGTCCTTCTTTGTCTCTTGTAATAGTCTTTATTTTAAAGTCTATTTTGTCTGATATGAGAATTGCTACTCCAGCTTTCTTCTGATTTCCATTTGCATGAAATATCTTTTTCCATCCCCTTACTTTCAGTCTGTATGTGTCCCTAGGTCTGAAGTGGGTCTCTTGTAGACAGCATATATATGGGTCTTGTTTTTGTATCCATTCAGCCAGTCTGTGTCTTTTGGTGGGAGCATTTAATCCATTTACATTTAAGGTAATTATCGATATGTATGTTCCTATTACCATTTACTTTAATTGTTTCGGGTTGTTCTTGTAGGTCTTTTCCTTCTCGTGTTTCTTGCCTAGAGAAGTTCCTTTAGGATTTGTTGTAGAGCTGGTTTGGTGGTGCTGAACTCTCTCAGTTTTTGCTTGTCTGTAAAGGTTTTAATTTCTCCATCAAATCTGAATGAGATCCTTGCTGGGTAGAGTAATCTTGGTTGTAGGTTTTTTTCCTTCATCACTTTAAATATGTCCTGCCACTCCCTTCTGGCTTGTAGAGTTTCTGCTGAAAGATCATATGTTAATCTTATGGGGATTCCCTTGTGTGTTATTTGTTGTTTTTCCCTTGCTGCTTTTAATATGTTTTCTTTGTATTTAATTTTTGACAGTTTGATTATTATGTGTCTTGGCGTGTTTCTCTTTGGGTTTATCCTGTATGGAACTCTCTGTGCTTCCTGGACTTGATTGACTATTTCCTTTCCTATATTAGGGAAGTTTTCAACTATAATCTCTTCAAATATTTTCTCAGTCCCTTTCTTTTTCTCTTCTTCTTCTGGGACCCCTATAATTCGAATGTTGGTGCGTTTAATGTTGTCCCAGAGGTCTCTGAGACTGTCCTCAGTTCTTTTCATTCTTTTTTCTTTCTTCTGCTCTGCAGTAGTTATTTCCACTATTTTATCTTCCAGGTCACTTATCTGTCCTTCTGCCTCAGTTATTCTGCTATTGATCCCATCTAGAGTATTTTTAATTTCATTTATTGTGTTGCTCATCGTTGCTTGCTTCCTCTTTATTTCTTCTAGGTCCCTGTTAACTGTTTCTTGCAAATTGTCTATTCTATTTCCAAGATTTTGCATCATCTTCACCATCATTATTCTAAATTCTCTTTCAGGTAGATTGGCTATTACCTCTTCATCTGTTAGGTCTGGTGTGTTTTTATCTTGCTCCTTCATCTGCTGTGTGTTTTTCTGTCTTCTCATTTTGCTTATCTTACTGTGTTTGGGATCTCCTTTTTGCAGGCCGCAGGTTCGTAGGTCCCTCTGTTTTTGGTGGTTGTCCCCAGTGGCTGAGGTTGGTTCAGTGGGTTGAGCCGGTTTCCTGGTTGGGGGGACTAGTGCCTCT
This sequence comes from Kogia breviceps, assembly GCF_026419965.1. Classification (NCBI taxonomy): domain Eukaryota; kingdom Metazoa; phylum Chordata; class Mammalia; order Artiodactyla; family Physeteridae; genus Kogia; species Kogia breviceps. The sequence goes on along the minus strand of NC_081310.1, from coordinate 50,221,357 downwards.
GTTCTGGTGGATGAGGCTGGATCTTGTCTTTCTGGTGGGCAGGTCCTCGTCTGGTGGTGTGTTTGGGGATGTTGGTAACCTTATTATGATTTTAGGCAGCCTCTCTGCTAATGGATGGGGCTGTAGACCTGTCTTACTCTTTGTTGGGGATAGGGTGTCCAGCACTGTTCTTTGCTGGTCCTTGAGTGAAGCTGGGTCTTGGTGTTGAGATGAAGGTCTCTGGGAGATTTTCGCCGTCTGATATTACGTGGAGCTCGGAGGTCTCTTGTGGACTAGTGTCTTGAGGTTGGTTCTCCCACCTCAGGGACACCGCCCTGGTGCCTGGCTGGGGCGCCAAGAACCTTTAATCCACACGGCTCAAAATAAAAGGTAGAATAAATAGAGAAGAAAGAAAAGGAAGGAAGGAGGGAGGGAGGGAAGGAAGGAAGAAAGGAAGGAAGCAAGAAAGGAAGGAAGGAAGGTGCAGAGGAAGAAAGGGAGGAAGGAAGAGAGGAAGGGAGGAAAGAAGGGGGGAAGGAAGGAAGAAAGGAGGGAAGGAGGGAAGAAAGGAAAGAAGAAAGGAAGAAAGAAAGGGAGAAGACAGAGTAGTATAAAGTATAGTTATTAAAATAAAAAATAATTATTAAGAAGAAAAATTTCCTTAAAAAAAAAAACAACAACAACAACAACAAAAAAAAAAAACAGAAAAATGGGTTGGTCTAACCCTAGGACAAATGGTGCAAGCAAAGCTATACAGACAAAATCTCACACAGCAGCACACACATACACACTCACAAAAAGAAAAAAAAGGGGAAAATAATAGTATATCTTGCTCCCAAAGTCCACCTCCTCAACTTGGGATGATTCGTTGTCTATTCAGGTTTTCAACAGATGCAGGGCACTTCAAGTTGATTGTGGAGCTTTAATCCGCCGCTTCTGAGGCTGCTGGGAGAGACCTCCCCCTCTCTTCTCTGTTCGCACAGCTCCTGGGGTTCAGCTTTGGACTTGGTCCCGCCTCTGCGTGTAGGTTGTCCGAGGGCGACTGCCCTTCGCTCAGACAGGACGATGTTAAAGGAGCAGTTGATTCGGGGGCTCCAGTTCACTCAGGCTGGGGGGAGGGAGTGGCACGGGGGCGGGGCGAGTCCGCGGCGGCAGAGGCCGACGTGACGCTGCACAGGCCCAAGGTGCGCCGTGTGTTCTCCCGGGGAAGCTGTCCCTGGATCCCGGGACCCCGGCAGTGGCGGACTGCACGGGCTCCCGGGAGGGCCGGTGTGGAGAGTGACCTGTGCTCACACACAGGCCTCTTGGTGGTGGCAGCAGCAACCTTAGCGTCCGACACCCGTCTCTACTGTCCGTGCCGACAGCCGCGGCTCGCGCCCGTTTCTGGAGCTCCTCTACGCGGTGCTCTTAATCCCCTCACCTCACACCCGAGGAAGCAAAGAGGCAAGAAAAAGTCTCTTGTCTCTTCGGCAGCTCCGCGCCCGCTTCTAGGGCTCCTTTAAGCGGCGCACTTAATCCCCTCTCCTCGCGCCCAGGCAGCAAAGAGGGAGGAAAAGGTCTCTTGCCTCTTCGGCAGCTCCAGACTTCTCCCTATTGTGGTTTCTTAGATGTCTAATTTTCCCACATTAAAATCTTCTTGACTATTCTGTTTATATAAAGTTTAGAGTCAATCTATCTAATTTTTTAAGTTTTCTTTTTTGCCACTTCAGTATGTGGTTTTCAGATCTTCCATACATATTACCTTAAATTGTGTAAAAGTGACTTCTTTTTTTCAACTTAAAGAATTGTCAATACTGGCAATTTCAAACATTTATACTATTAACAACATAGAATATGTACTAGTATATGTATAGAACATTTCTCACTAAGTTTATATTTAGTATTTTATTGTTTCTATTATGAAGGCGGACTTTTCTTCTGTTAAATCTTATAACTGGTGGTGATGATTTGAGTAGAGAGTGTTGATTTCTTTCTTAATTTTATACCTAGGAATATAATTTTATACCCAAGACTTCTTTTAATAGGCATTTCTTTTTAGTTTTCCGCCTATATAAACTCATTATCTGCAATTAATGATAATGTTACTGTCTCCTTTCCCAATTTACACTGCTTTTGTCCTCATATTATGTAATACTAGTGATAATGGACATTCTTGTCTTGTTTCAGATCTAAATAGGGGTATTTTTTTGTTTCTTCACTGAGTATGATACTGGCTTTTAGGCTCATACGTTATGCATATGTTTCCCATGTTGAATGTCTACTTATTCCTATTTTATTGACTTTAAAAATCTTGATGGTTGTGTAAATTTATCAGATGTCTTTTGGTGACGATAATCATGAGATGTTTTTCCTTGATATTTTTGCATGGCAAACTAAATAGGTTATATTATATTGAACCATTTTTGAATATCAGAGCTAAGTTCTACTTGACCATAACAGTGGTATTTTATATCTTTGGTATGTTATTGGAGACTTTAAAAAATTTTCTTTAGATGTTTTGTGTCTGATTTCATATTATTAACCTATAGTATTTATATGTATGTGCTCTTTCTGTTAATTTTTGATATCACAGTTATGTTCCCTATATAAAAATAATTTGGAAGCTTTACTTCTGTGCTTTGAAATATCAATAGTTTAGGTAGCTTTAGAGTTATTTGCTCTTAAATATTTGGTAGAATTTAGAATATCATTGGCATTTGATGCTTTCTGAGGAGGTTAGCTCTTTGACAACTTTCTCTGTTCCTTCTGTGATAATTATCAGATAATCCTTTTGTGAAGTTTTTCCTGTTTTACCTTCATGAGATTCATGATGCCTTACTTGGAGTGCTGATAACACTGTTCATGGTTTTCTTAGGACATTAAATAAAAAAATCTTTGTCTTATGTACATTTGTCTTCATCATTAAATTGTTCAGTTCTCAAGGGCATTAGGATAAGAACCATCTGTTTGTTTATTGCCTCAAATTCTAGTCCAGGTATGGAATATGTTGGCTTAACAACTTTTTTTTCTTCTTTCTTTCTTCTTTTTTTTTTTGGTTGTGGTGACGGTGGATGTTTTACAGGCTTCCCAGTTGGCATGTATGTTGCAAAGAGAGTTCTTCAGCTTCATCATACTACTCTCAAGATGACAATTGTGCACTAGAAAATGAAGATGTACAATTCCAGAAAAAGGTACCTTAAATGAAGTTGAAGTTTTAATTTGTGTATTAGCTTTCTAAGACTTCCTCAAAACATTTGGAATAAAAGTATTTAAAAAATACCATGACATAATTTTTGGTGGAGATTTGTAATTTTCTTTGCTATAATATGAGGAGTTACTTAGGTAATTCTGAAATTAACGTGACTCTGAGATATTTATATATTTATTCTTATTGCTTATATTTGGAATGTTGTAATAACATCCTTAGTCCTACAGTAAGGAGAAAAAATAGTGCCTATTCAGAGAGAAAACTAGGGTTCCCTTTTTAATGCTTTAACTAGTTAAAGGGTTTCTAAAGAAACCCCAGTCTTATAAATTAAAAACTATTAGAAATGAGGATTATAGGGAAAGTCTGCAATTAGTGGCTATGTACTTTGTTTTATTTAATTGTGTGGAGTGAATAGACAGAGTCCAAAAAATCTGATGGTGTCTAAATAATTTATTATTTTATCATTTTAAATGATGAAAGGTGAGTATTAACTTTAGCTAGATTTGGCTCCCCTCTCCCCCCAAATCAATATACTTATTTTAAATTACAGATGTAATTTATACCCACTATAAGATATTCATATTTATATCCCATTCCCCTCCTCAAAGGAACCACAATTTACTGTTTCTTGTGAAAACATTCAGACCATTTTCTGTGGTTATAGATATATCTTTTTTTTTTTTTTTTTTTTTTTTTGCGGTACACGGGCCTCTCACTGTTGTGGCCTCTCCCGTTACAAACCACAGGCTCCGGATGTGCAGGCTCAGTGGCCATGGCCCACGGGCCCAGCCGCTCCACGGCATGTGGGATCCTCCCGGACCAGGGCACAAACCTGTGTCCCCTGCATCGGCAGGTGGACTCTCAACCACTGCACCACCAGGGATGCCCGTTATATCATTTTATAGCACACAAATTAATGTTTTAATTTTGTTTAAAAAATATTGTACAAATTTATTTCCCCTCTTCCCCAGTAATATCTCATGGATACCTTTGCATGTTACTGTATTCTTCTGAATAGCTACATTTTTATTCTGTCATATGGGTATATCACAATTTATTAAGCATTTATTTATTGACAGACTTTTGCATTGTTTCTCAGCTGTGTGTGTGCATGCATGTTTGTACGTTTGTGTTTGTGTGTGTGTGAATGCACAAACTTATAATTACATGCTTGGGCTGGTTTTTTTTTTTTTTTTGGCATGATATTGTGTTTAGAGTAGATTATTTAAATTTCTGAGTTATACAGGATATATTTCTGGGATGGAGCAGTTAAAATTTTAAAGACTATTGCTGGGTATCTCTCCAAATAAAGCATAATTGTGTGCTTCTATCTACAGTCTATAAGATTTAGAGCTAATATCTTCTTTGATGAGAAATTTGAAAACTTAAATTTTGTAAGAATGAGTTTAAGCAAAGCATTAAGGAAGGGGAAACATTCTTTCAGCAAACATATGGGTACCTAGTATGTGCTATACAGGCTTAGATAGTGTTGAATATGAACTTTGCTTTTATGAAGCTTATGTGCCAGAAGATAAATTTAAGGACAGTATAGCTGAAATTCTAATTTGAAACTGAGTGTCAAGAGAGATGACACAAAGAACTATAAGTACATTCATTTATCAAGTATTTACTGACACACAGTGCTGGGTAGTAGGACTAAAGTGTTTATTAAGAAATCAGATGTGGTGTATATTTGGAAGGCAGCTATATGCTCATCACTATACCACCAGCGCACACATGTACTATACATTTGAAGTGAAGAAGTAAGGAGGGTAATTCAGGAAGGTAGACAATAAGCATGGAAACAAATAAAAGATATTAAAGTCACAGTAAAGTGTTTTGGTTGTAAACTATAGAAAGATGGTCTTTAATGTTGCTTCAGGACTGTTTTGTGAAACAATTTTATCCGTTGGCCTTTTCTTTGTTGCAATATAGGATGAAAGAGAGGGACCTATCAATGCCGAATTGTCTGGAAAGGTGGGTTCAAACTTACCTGTTCCTACAGAAGAACACAAATTAAAAGATGACTACATTGTGAAAGTACAAGTAAGCTTTGCTGCTTTGATTTTTAATGATATGCCTTTTCAAACCACTTCACAAAATAGAAAACTTGTTTGGTCACCATATTGTGTATTTTTATTTTTTTCTTTTTGTAGTACCATGCAACTGGCCTTAATACTAGTCACCTGCTAAGAGTACTACTTTTGAGAAAATTCGGAATTACAGGTTTAGTAGTAAATGTGACTTTTCTCTGTAGTATAGGTTTGGTTGTAAGTCCTCCTTCTAGATTCCATTTTGGCTCTCTGTAGTTTATCTTGTCTCTTCAGTTTTTCAGATGTCAGGGGAAATTATTTTCTGACTTAACATATTTGTATGTAGAACACAGAGCAGTTTGATACCAAAATTTTACCACTTAGTGTGGAATATGGATTAATAAATAATAGGTTGAGTGTGTTTTTTCCTTTTTCTCTCATATTACATCCTAAATGTTATTTTCCATTTTGTATACCAGATTTTATGAAAGATATTAAAAACTAGACCAGAATGTAAGCTGATCAGAATGCTGAAGCATCTGGAAACCATTTAATATCAGGAGTGACTGAAGGAACTGGGGATATTTGATATGGAGGGAAGAAGGACTGAGGAAAAACTAAATGTCTCAAATATTAACAAATACAAATTTCAGCTTAAAAGGAGGGAGAATTCTCTTAAAAAAAATTCAGCCAGAGTTATCTTAAGTTAATTGGGTTATCTAAGGAGATATAGTAAGTTTCATTTTATTGGATTCTGGAGGACATTTGGAAAAGATTTGTGCATAAGAGTAAGAGAAAAATGATCTCTGTAGCCCTTCAATGTTATGAGTATCCTGAACAGTCCAGCCATTGTTCATTTTCCTGAATTTTTATTATGGTATTCTCTTGTTCAAATACTTTGAAGTGCTTACTGCATCTTAGAGACGTGTGCTGTTCAATTTAATAGCCACTAGCTGCTACCTGTGGCTATTGAGCATTGGAAATGTGGATAGTCCAAGTTGAGATTTGCTGTAAGTATAAGATACACATCGATTTTGGAAAGTTAGTAAAAGAAAAAAGAAAGTGTAAAATATCTTACTAATTTTTATATTGAATGCATATTGAATGATAATGCAGTATTTGATAATATTGTAATGGTTCTTTTCTCAAAGCCTCCATCATAAAATGCAAACTATTTGTATTCTTTTGTGAATTTTTCGTTCCAGTGTAAATAATTCCCCAAATGATCACATTTTATTTTGTATTCTTCTGACTCTGCCTCATGTTTTCTTTCTGCTACTGTACTGGCTGTCCTATTCTTCAGAGTCCTAATTCTAGTCCAGAGTAGTCCTTAGTTTCTCTTTACCTTGAACTGAGCATGAGTACCTCTCACTTGATATTCATTTAGTAACTATTAAATGTCTGCTGTGTGCTAGATACTGTGCTAGGCACTAAGAACATGAAGATCAAGAAAACATAGTCCTTACTCAAGACATTTATAGTGTACTTGAAGAAGAGAAATAAATAAATAAGGGCAATTGAGGTGTTACAGATCCTGTGATTAAAGTCTGTACAGAGAACAGTGGAGGCATAGAGGAAGGGGAATGGCTAATTCTATTTAGGGTTAGTTGTGGGGGAGGAGGTACTGATAAGAGGTTTTCAAACATGAGTAGGTATTAAGTATGTTTCAGTTTGTGTTTTGGAGGCGTGAATGGCGCAGAGCATATGGGCCTTGAAGGAGCAGCAAGAATCATGTATTGCTTTGTAATGTTATTTATACATGCCTTGTGTTGTTATAGAAGACACATTGTCTTCTAAACTGCTCAGGGGCAAAAACTATGTGCTGTACTATTTTATATATTTATAGAGGATTTCTGTGTTGCTATTAGCATTAATTAATTACAGTGGGTCCTGGTATAAAGTAGGAAATGGGAAAGAAGAAAGACAAACTGCTTTGTCCTAGTTTATGAAATGCCATGAAAAATGTGTAGAGCCTGTATTTTAATATGAAATATATTCCTTAGGGTGGTAATGTTGGAAGAAAGGATTTTTATAAAAGTACTTTTTTAGTAAACATTATTTATTTATATTGTTACTTTTGAGACACACTTTTTAGAATACCCTCTTCAGCTAAAGAGATAATTTATTAATCCCAACATTAAATATAACTGACTTTTTTAAAAACAGAATACGGAGTCAAAAAAGTTAAGTCCATCTGTGATTGAAACACTCCCTACAGTTGATCTACGTGAAGATTCTTCCAGTGTAGTTGTGGACAGTGAAAACGTGGAAAATATTTCCAGCTCATCTACCTCAGAGATCACGCCAATCTCAAAGCTTGAGTAAGTCATTACAAAGAAAAAAAATGTGATTAGATAATGACAGAAAAATTTCTTTGATACTCAAATTTGACACTTAGGCTATATAGCAGACCTAAGTAATAATGCCTGTTTTATTTTTCTACATTGTTTAAAGTTTACTTTCCATTTATAGTTATTACAAAATATTGGCTATATTCCCCATGTTGTACAATACATCCTTGAGCCTATCTTACACCCAGTATTTTGTACCTTCCACCCTGACACCCCTATTTGCCCCTTCCCACCCTCCCCATTGGTAACCACTAGTTTGGTCTCTGTATCTGTGAGTCTGCTAACTTTTATTATATTTATTAGTTTGTTGTATTTTTTAGATTCCACATATAAGCTATATCATACAGTATTTATCTTTCTCTGACTTATTTCACTTAGCATAATGCCCTCCAAGTCCATCCATGTTGCTGCAAATGGCAAACTTTCATTCTTTTTTTTGGCTGACTAGTATTCCAGTGTGTGTGTGTGTGTGTGTGTGTGTGTGTGTGTGTGTGTGTGTGTGTGTATCCATTTATCTGTTGATGGACTCTTAGGTTGTTTCCGTGTCTTAGAAATTATAAATAATGCTGCTGTGAACATTGGATACATGTATCTTTCCAAATTAGTGTTTTTGTTTTTTTCAGGTATATACCCAGGAGTGGAATTGCTGGGTCATAGTTTTAGTTTTTTGAGAAACCTCCCTACTGTTTTCCACAGTGGCTGCACCAATATACATTCCCACCAACGGTGTACAAGGGTTCCCTTTTGTACACATCCTTGCCAACATTTGTTATTTGTAAACTTTTTGGTAATAGCCATTCTGACAGGTGTGAGGTGATATCTCATTGTGGTTTTTTTTTTTTTTTTTTTTTTGTGGTACGTGGGCCTCTCACTGTTGTGGCCTCTCCCGTTGTGGAGCACAGGCTCCGGACGCTGAGGCTCGGTGGCCATGGCTCACGGGCCTAGCTGCTCCGCGGCATGTGGGATCTTCCCGGACTGGGGCATGAACCCATGTCCCCTGCATCGGCAGGCGGACTCTTAACCACTGCGCCACCAGGGAAGCCCCTCATTGTGGTTTTGATTTGCGTTTCCCTCATGATTAGTGATGTTGAAGGTTTCCTTAATATAGAAAATCTCTTTTTACTCCTAGCTCCAGCAACACTACAAAGAACAAAACAAAATTTCCCTTCTCTTAATACTACATTAAACATATCCTTTTCAAATGAGTTAATTTATATAAAATGTATAGGACAATATCTGGCACATAGTAAGAATATATGTGTCAGTTAATATCATTTTTATCATCACTACTTTTTTTTTTTTTTTTACCACAAGCACTTTTAGACACCTGTTCTCTTCAAGAATGTAAGGGACTGGGTTGAAGGAGTTGTACACAAAGATGTTGCAGTTACCATTTAGGAGTTTGCCCTGGTAAGGGACAAGGTAACAGAAGACATGCTTAGAAACTAATCGTATTTAAAAATTTTAAATATTAAATGCTTAGAAAGAATTTAAAGCTAGATACTGTGTATCTGAACAGTACATCTTATTTTCTCATTATATTGAACGTGACTGTCTAGTGAAATGGGAGTGAGGTAAAGAAAAATATTAAGGTATATATCTTTTAAATGAAATTACAGAAGTGCTTTAAGAATTTTAGTGAAGCGTTTTGAGATAATAGATGATTTCTTGATACTGTAGGCAACAATTCTAATATTGGTAGAATGTACTAATAGAAATGAAACATTAGAGAAGATGCATTTAGAATAAATAATTTAAAAATCTTATTTTTGGCAAGATCAGTTATTAACCTATAATATTTTGTTTTAAAATTTGGTAGCTATTGGGTTGGCCAAAAATTTCATTCATTTTTTTCCATAAGATGACTCTAGTTGCACTTAGTTAGTTGTCTTTAACTTCATTCAAAGCAGTTTTGTTAGATTGTATGTGACAGCTGTCATATCAGCATGCATTTAAAAAAAGACATCAAAATTGGTGAATTTTTGTATAGCCATTTTAATATTGAAGATGGAAGAAAAACAACATTTTCGGTCTGTTATGCTTTATTATTTCAAAAAAGGTAAAAAAGCAACTGAAACGCACAAAAAGATTTGTGCAGTGTATGGAGAAGGTCTTGTGATTGATCGAACATGTCAAAAGAGGTTCGCAAAGTTTTATGCTGGAGATTTCTCGCTGGACGGTGCTCCGTGGTCGGGTAGACCTGCTGAAGTTGATAGAGATCAAATTGAGACATTAATTGAGAACAATCAACGTTATGCCATGAGGGAGATAGCCAGCATACTCAAAATATCCAAATCAAGCATTGAAAATCATTTGCACCAGCTTGGTTATGTTAATCGCTTTGATGTTTGGGTTCCATATAAATTAAGTGGAAGAAACTTCTTGACTGTATTTCCGCATGCGATTCTCTACTTAAATGTAATGAAGACATTCTGTTTTTAAAACAAATTGTGACAGGAGATGAAAAGTGAATACTGTACAATAATGTGGAACAGAAGAGATCATGGGGCAAGTGAAATGAACCACCACCAACCACACCAAAGTCTGGTCTTCATCCAAAGAAGGTGATGTTGTGTATATGGTGGGATTGGAATCGAGTCCTCTGTTGTGAGCTCCTTCCAGAAAACCAAATGATTAATTCCAACAAGTACTGCTCCCAGTTAGACCAACTGAAAGCAGCACTCAACAAAAAGCGTCTGGAATTAGTCAACAGAAAATACATAATCTCCCATCAGGATAACGCAAGACTGCATGTTTCTTTGATGACCAGGCAAAAACTTACAGCATAGCTGGGAAGTTCTGATTCATCTGCTGTATTCACCAGGTGTTGCACCTTTGGATTTCCATTTACTTTGGTCTTTACAAAGTTCTCTTAATGGAAAAAATTTCAGTTCCCTGGAAGACTGTAAAAGTTACCTGGAACAGTTCTTTGCTCAAAAAGCTAAAATGTTTTGGGAAGATGGAATTAAGAAGTTTCCTGAAAAATGGCAGAAGGTAGTGGAACAAAAGGGTGAATACGTTGTTCAATAATGTTCTTGGTGAAAATGAAAAATGTGTCTTTTATTTTTACTTAAAAACTGCGGGCTTCCCTCGTGGCACAGTGGTTAAGAATCCACCTGCCAATGCAGGGGACACAGGTTCGAGCCCTGGTCCGGGAAGATCCCGCATGCCGCAGAGCAACTCAGCCGGTGTGCCACAACTACTGAGCCTGCGCTCTAGAGCCCGTGAGCCACAACTACTGAAGCCCGCGATCCGGGAGAGCGCTCTAGAGCCCATGCTCAGCAACAAGAGAAGCGACTGCAATAAGAAGCCCGTGCACCACAACCAAGAGTAGCCTGGCTCACCGCAACTAGAGAAAGCCCACGCGCAGCAACGAAGACTCAATGCAGCCATGAATAAATAAATTTATTTTAAAAAAACACAAAAACTGAAGGCACTTTTTTGCCAACCCAATATTTAAAGGTCAAGCAAGGGCACTAACAGATCGAGTCAGTGGTTTACATAATTTAAATCTTTACACGATTTAAAATATCTGAATTCTTGAAAATTGTCTGCAGAGCTCTAAAGCATTCTTTTCTGGCTTAGATTTGTTTTGGAAATCAGTAATATCACTTTTAACTTATGGTTTATTATATCCATTAAATTGTCAGATTGTCTTTTTTATTTCTATTTTAGTGAAATAGAAAAATCTGGTACTGTTCCTATAGCCAAGCCAAGTGAAACTGAGCAATCTGAAACTGATTGTGATGTTGGTGAGGCCCTTGATGCAAATGCTCCAGTTGACCAGCCTTCCTTTGTCAGTCCACCTGAAAGGTTGGTGTGAGCAGTTGTTTGCCCTTTGTATGGTTCTATAATAAACAGCAGTGTTACGTTTGAGTAGACTTTGGTACATGCTTAATTCCACTTTATGACTGAGAGAAAACTGATCCCTTTGTACTCCTTTCTTGGTTTACTTTGTACTCATGTACACTTATAATAGTTTAGATTGCATATTCTCGTTATTCAGCTAAAATTTATTAAATATGCCTTTTGCTTTCAAATAGCCTTGTTGGCCAGCATATAGAAAATGTGTCATCTTCACATGGCAAAGGAAAGATAACAAAATCAGAATTTGAATCAAAAGTTTCATCAAGTGATCAGGGTGGTGGTGATCCAAAATCTGCATTGAATGCTTCAGATAATTTAAAAAGTGAGGTAGGTAAATAACTTGCACTATCTACTACTTTATTATACAATGCATTTTTGTTATTAGCTAATCTTGTAATTTGCTATCCGTATTTGCCATAAAGTCAGGGAATCAGTAGTTATTGATGAATGTGGAACTGAGGTGAACTGTGCTCCCAGAGAGCAAGTGGTTACTTCACAGAACTATTGCCAGTATACTCTTTATACATAGTGTTGTCCCAAGTATGAACTCTCTTGGGTTATATTTAATTATAAGTGTTTTTTGCCACCATTGATTATTTGATAACCAGATACATAAAGTCCTTATTTAAGCAGTTAAGAGAGCTATATAGAAGAAGTTATTTGATTGTTAAGTATCTTCAGAATAAAAATTTAACTCAAGAATACAAGATTAAATTTAGTCTCTTCAACCAGAATTATTTTAAAGGGACATTTTACCCTTTGTTATTTGTATGCAGAATACAACTAGACCAGCTTATATTAAAGAATATGATTCTTAAAATAAAGACAGGGCTCATTCCTGTGTAGGTGTAGCAGTTTTACTTTCTTTTTTCGAATTCTACTTTGACTTCACGTACAGGCCAGTACAGAATTTCCTGAAGAAATGTTGACAGAGAACTGTGCTCCCTTCAGCTAAGAAATAGCTAAATAAAAGAGATGAAGGCCACTCTATACACTTCAAAATGCGTGGAATCAGAGTATTTTAAAATACTGAGTACCACATCCACATTTATTTCTTTATAATTTGGATCTTCTGTTCTCCAACTTTTCTTTCTCATATTTTCTGTGAATCTGCACTCATAACTAACTAAACTTCCACTTACTTTGGTCTTTACAAAGTTCTCTTAATGGAAAAAATTTCAGTTCCCTGGAAGACTGTAAAAGTTACCTGGAACAGTTCTTTGCTCAAAAAGCTAAAACGTTTTGGGAAGATGGAATTATGAAGTTTCCTGAAAAATGGCAGAAGGTAGTGGAACAAAAGGGTGAATACGTTGGAGACTTTACTATCATTGGGCCTTTACTTTACTATCATTGGGCCAGCTGTTTATTTGATGCTTTTTATAAATATAGGAGGTCCCCATTTCATAGTCCAACATCTTGAAGGAATTTTCCCAGTGAAACCAAATCAAACATATGTTACAGTTCAGTTGTCAAATACCACAGGCATAAATAAAATTAGACAAACATTACAAAAATGTCTTCTTTGAGCTATTTAAGTATCAAATGTAATATTCAAGCATGGCAGCCAGTTTTGTCCAAGATTCGCTTGTTCTCCTTAACCATTTGCAGCAGTGTCTTGCAGATCCTTGAGATAACAGGGATAAACTCTCTCCCACTCACACAAACTTAACAAGGCAGAATTATTCTGAACTGGATACTATAGAAAACTACTGGACACTTTATAATATGCTCATTATCTGACAATTTTTCTGGAATATTAAGTTATTTAGGAGGTAATTAATACAGTTAAAAATTCCACTCTTTTGCCTGTTATAATGCTTTACAAAGTAATTTTATTGTTTAGTTCTCTTATTTGTTGCTAAGAGGCAATAGTGATTGCTCTGCCTGGGTCTCAAAGAGTGTGTGTACGTTCTTATGTATTTCTTTTTTTTTTTTTTTAAACATCTTTATTGGAGTATAACTGTTTTACAATAGTGTGTTAGTTTTTCCTTTACAACAAAGTGAATCAGTTATACATATGTTCCCATATCTCTTCCCTCTTGCATCACCCTCCCTCCCACCCTCCCTCTCTTATGTATTTCTTTTAGTATTTGGGCTTTACTCTTAAGTATCTCAACTATATTAGTTTTTATAAATATTTTGTTTATTTTCTCATTCAAACTAGATTTTTGTTATTTAATTTTTTTTTTTTTTTTTTTTTTTTTTTTTTGTGGTACGCGGGCCTCTCACTGTTGGGGCCTCTCCCGTTGCGGAGCACAGGCTCCGGACACGCAGGGTCAGCGGCCATGGCTCACAGGCCCAGCCGCTCCGCAGCATGTGGGATCTTCCCGGACCGGGGCACGAACCCGTGTCCCCTGCATCGGCAGGCGGATTCTCAACCACTGCGCCACCAGGGAAGCCCTGTCATTTAATTTTTAAATTAAATTAATATAATGCTACTTCTTTAATTTTATTTTGTGCTATGTATTTTTTTAATAGCCACATACTTTGTTTGTTTTTTTTTTAAACATCTTTATTTGAGTATAACTGTTTTACAATAGTGTGTTAGTTTCTCCTTTACAACAAAGTGAATCAGTTATACATATACATATGTTCCCATATCTCTTCCCTCTTGTGTCACCCTCCCTCCCACCCTCCCTATCCCACCCCTCTAGGTGGTCCCAAAGCACAGAGGTGAACTCCCTGTGCTATGCTGCAGCTTCCCACTAGCTATCTAATTTACATTTGGTAGTGTGTATATGTCCCTGCCACTCTCTCACATCGTCACAGCTTACCCTTCCCCCTCCCCATATCCTCAAGTCCATACTCTAGTAGGTCTGTGTTTTATTCCCATCCTACCACTAATCTCTTCATGACATTTTTTTTTTTTTAGATTCCATATATATGTGTTAGCATACGGTATTTGTTTTTATCCTTCTGACTTACTTCACTCTGTATGACAGACTCCAGGTCTATCCACCTCATTGCAAATAACTCAGTTTCATTTCTTTTTATGGCTGAGTAATATTCCATTGTGTACTTTATTTGTTAAGTTAGTGTGTTCTGCAAAACACTCCAATGTGGAGGTTGTATAGGAACCAATTTGCTAATAAGTCTTCCTAAAGGGAGATAATAGGCATTTGTATTGATGTATTATACTAATACACTAATTAGTATTAGTACTCGAAAATGTGTCCTAATATAGCATATATGTATTGTATGAGATTTGTGCTATTTACCAAAGTACGCTGTCTAAATAGATGTTTTTGTACACTTCTCAAGGTACTGTTAATAAGTACATTATGTGTTGTTTTAGGAATACAGAAATAATTTAAAAATGGAATGAACATCCTTGCATACATTCTTCCAATTAAGAAAAAAATTACAGATTGAATTGTATGCCCTTTCCAGTTACATTTCTTCTCACCACTTCAGATATAACCACTGTCTTGAATTTGGTGTTTTTTACATTGGTAGAGCATGTTTTTTAACTTTTACCAAATATGCATTGCTACAAACAATACCATTATTTGGCATATTTTGAAACAATGTAAAATGGTATTATTTTACTTGACATTGTTTTTGAGTTTTGTCTATTCAATGTTCGATTCTACCACAATTTATTCTTCAATTAATGGATATTTAGATTGTTTCTAATTTTTTGATGTTATCCATAGTGCTGCAGTAAGTATCCTTATGCATATTTTCTTAGGCACATATGTGTGTTTTCACTGATATTTATACATAGGAGTGGAATTATTGGGTCATAGGGTATGCATATCTTTATTTAATATTCCTAAATGTTAAACTCACTTTAGCAGTCTAATAGATGTCCCATGGCTCAATAGGCTGCCACACTTTAACCTCAATCAGATTGGTATAATTTATTTAGTATCTTCAGCTTTCCTTTGCATTCCCTGATTATACTGAGAGTGAACATTTTGTATTTTCTCTTTGCTTAGTTTATTGTTCCTCCTTTACTCTCCACCATTATTGATTTGTAGGCAGTCTTTATTAGTTGGTAGTAATTCTTCGTTGGCTGAATGTGTTGCAGATATTTATTTCTGTCTCTGGCTATTTGAACCATGTGGTTTATGGTCTTTTGATATATTTAATTTTTAAATAATCTATCAAAATATATCAGCCTTTTTTTTTTTTTTTTTTTTTTTTTTTGCGTTACGCGGGCCTCTCACTGTTGTGGCCTCTCCTGCTGCAGACCACAGGCTCCTGATGTGCAGGCTCAGCGGCCATGGCTCACGGGCCTAGCCACTCCGCGGCATGTGGGATCTTCCCAGGCCGGGGCACGAACCTGTGTCCCCTGCATCAGCAGGTGGACTCTCAACCACTGCGCCACCAGGGAAGCCCGATCAGCCTTTTTAAAAATGATTTCTTTCTTCATCTTGTTGAATCCTTTTATAGCCTGAATCATGAAGATGTTTTTCTGTACTTTCTTTAAACTGCTTTTCACATTTAGGTTTTCATATCCACCATAACATTTTTATATAAATGGTATTTTTTAAAAAAAATTTTTATTGGAGTATAATCAACTTACAATGTTGTGTTACTCTCTGCTGTACAGCAAAGTGAATCAATTATACATATATCAACTCTTTTTTAGATTCTTTTCCCATATAGGTCATTACAGAGTATTTAGAGTTCCCTCTGCTATACACTAGGTCTTTATTAGTTATGTAAATTGTACTTCTTGTTAAGGATTTTGTAAAAACAATATACGACATCTAAAATTAGTTAGCTTCCTTTAATGTATGTATTATTTTAATGTAGATTTTAAGATGGATGCATTAAAATTATAGTATTTATTTGCAGTTTTATATGGGTAATTTTTGGCTTATGATATTATATAGGTTTTTTTACAACCTATGCTAATATTGCTAACATGTGAAGGGATTCATCCTGTGGTGCTTAGGTAGAAGATTTTAATTCTTCGAAGAGAAACTCAACTTTTAAGTTAAACCCAAACTTTCCTTTTTACATTTTTTGTTTTTTTACAAAATACTATCATTCATTATAAAATTGGACTTTAATTTAATTGGACAGAAACATTTGTATTTACTATTATAATTTATTAATCTGTTTTCTCTATATTCTTTGAAATCTGAAATCTGTTCATTTTTGATATTTCTGTCAGAGTTCTGATTATACAGAACCAGGAGAAATTGACCCTGCATCTGTAACAAATCCCAAAGATCCAGAAGATATACCAACATTTGATGAATGGAAGAAGAAAGTTATGGAAGTAGAAAAAGAAAAAAGTAAGGAAGTACTATGATTCTTTTTCCTTTTTTTTAAAGGGACTGGTTTAAATATGTAGTTCTTTTTTAATTGGTAAAACAAAGTAACATTTTTGAAAACTTTTTAAAGGTGAAACTTACCAAGATGCCTTTGATTACCCACATGCAATTTACCTGTGCATATGTCTTAATCTTGATTAAAATCCATTATTGTAAATTATTAAATGAGGCTAAAATAAAGTAGGCAGAGCAGTGATTTTTCATCTCAGTTTATAAGAAGAAAGTTGAGGCATGGAAAGTTCTGAGTCATAAAGCTTTAAATTGTAAACAGAATTGGACTAAATTATTATACTTCCTTTTTGTTGTTGTAAAATAAATCTCAGAGTTAAAAATTATTATGATTGGGATTAGAGATAGAAGGATAGCATTCATCCTTAATAGAATAAAATGTATATGCAAAAAGTTTTGATTTTCATGGATAAGCTTCATTTTGTGAATTGTACTAGGCATAAATCGAGTAATGTGGATTTTTTGTAATTAATTTGTTTATTTGGGATATTTTAAAGTTATTGAGTGGAAGCATTTTGATTTTCATGTGGGTTTTTAAAATACTCTCTTAAGCATTAAAACCTGTTCTCTAGATGGCAGCCTGTTGACCTTGAGATTGTTTGCTCTGGGTATTTTCAATCATAATCATCATATATATATGTTCATAATAAGGTTTGTCTGCAGGTCAGTCAATGCATCCATCTTCTAATGGAGGTCTACATGCCACAAAAAAGGTCCAGAAAAATCGAAATAATTATGCTTCAGTAGAATGTGGTGCCAAAATTTTGGCAGCTAACCCAGAAGCCAAGGTACTGAAGTGTAAAATTCTTCTGTACATATAGAAAACTAGTGACTTTATTAAATGTAAGCAGTGGTTTCCTGAGAACTGTATTTTAACATGACCTATTTTCCTAATCCACTAATAAATGCAGGATTATGCTTTTAAAGACATTTTCTTGCATGGATTCTTAGTGTATTGGTTGATACATTGTACCCTATTTTTGTTTTTTCTTTTTAAAGACAATTTTTTTAGAGCAGTTAGAGGTTCACAGCAAAATTGAGAGGAAGGTACAGAGATTTCTCATATACCCCCTGTCCCCATGCCTGTTAGCCTCGTCCATCATCAACATCTCCCACCAGAATGGTACATTTGTTATAGTTAATGAATTTATATTGACACATTGTTATCACCTGAAGTCCATAGTTTACATTAGAGTTCACTCTTAAACATTCTGTGGTTTTGGACAAATGTATAATGACATGTATCTACCATTATAGTATCATACAGAGTATTTTTACTGCTCTAAAAATCCTCTGTGCTCTACCTATTCACTACTTCCTTCCCCCAACTTTTGGGAACCACTGATCTTTTTACTATCTCCCTAGTGTTATCTTTTCCAGAATGTCATATAGCTGGAATCATACCATATGCAGCTTTTTCACATTGGCTTCTCTCACTTATTAATATGCATTTAAGATTCATCCATGTCTTTTCATGGCTTGATACCTCATTTCTTTGTAGTGTTGAATAATATTCCATTGTCTGGATGTACCACAGTTTATCCTTTCACCTACTTGAAGGGCATACACTCTGTTTTTAAACTTTTAAAACCTGTGTGAAATTTACAGAAGGAAATAGCTAATAGAAAAATAACTTTTACCCTATAGTAGCAGACATTTAATTGTAAATGTCTTGTTATAAGGCTAATGTAGCACAGTATAGACAAAACTTGTAAATTTTAGCCACTTTTATGCTTTCTTCCCAAAGTGAATGTTTCAGTCTTAGGTGTATTTTAAGATCTAAAAAATATAGAAAACCTAGAAAGCTTGATAATTGAAATAAATCTTTTTCTTTAAGTAATTTATTCCCTTCCCCTTTCTAAAAATAGAGCACATCTGCTATTCTTATAGAAAATATGGATCTTTATATGTTGAATCCTTGCAGCACTAAAATTTGGTAAGTAATATAAAATTTAATAAAGTGTACCCTATACATGTATTATATTAAGCTTTTATTTTGGGATTAGATTGATTTGTTCATATAGTCATACAGTAAAAGCCCCTGTAGTCAGTAACAACTCAGTTTTTATGCTCTAAAATTTTGTATTTTAAGCAAAGACATGCTGGGATGAAGTTATAAGAAGCAATCATTTTGTTTTATTCTGGTTTACAGAATAACTGATCACAGCTACTCGTTTGTATTTTAACGTTTTTGCAGACAACATGTATTCGTGTATGTGTGTTTACTGTATATTTTACTTTTTGCTCATCCATTTATGCATATTTTCATTGTATAATGAAAGAAACTCAGAACACCTTTACTGATTTCACCTGATTTGATTGGGTTGACCCACCTAAGGTATATTAAGACCACACAGTCTCAATATAGCTTTATAAATCCTAATATCTGGTAGAATAAGTTTATACCTCATCTTCAGATGTATCTTCACTATTTTTGTCCCTTTGTTTTTTCTTTTAAATTTTAGAATCATCTTGTTGAATTCTAAAAAAAAATCTTGCTGGCCTTTTTATTGAAATTGTATCAAATGTCTAGATGAATTTCAGGATAATTGACATTTTAGGATTTTGAGCCTTCTTGTTCATTTGATAGTTTGTCCATTTGTTCATTCATTCGTTTGTTCCTTCTTTCATTCTTTCTATGTTTATTGAGCACCTGTTATGTGAGGTTGTTAATACTAGAAATAACATTGTTTCACAAATTAGGCTGAGATCCTAAAAGGTGTCAATCCCTAATCACTAATGAGATTGAACATATTTTCATGCACCAGTTTTTCCTGTAAATAATGCTGCTATGAGCATTGGGGTGCACATATTGTATCTTTTCAAATTAATGTTCTCCTTTTCTTTAGTTTTATACCCAGCAGTGGAATTGCTGGATCATATGGTAGTTTTATTTTTAGTGTTTCGAAGAACCTCCATACTGTTTTACATAGTGGCTGCACCAATTTGCAGTGTACTAGGGTTCCCGCCAACAGTGTACTAGGGTTCCCTTTTATCCACATCCTTGCCAACGTTTATTTGTAGACTTTTCAGTGGTAGCCATTCTGACATATGTGGGGTGATATCTCATTGTGGTTTTGATTTGCATTTTTTGATGATTAGCTATGTTGATCATTTTTCATGTTGGCCATCTGTATATCTTCTTGGAAAAATGTGTATTCAAGTCTTCTGCCCATTTTAAACAAATTTTTGACCAGAGACGTATTATGGCCACAGGCGTTAGTTTCTGCAAAAATCCCCGTCAGTAATGTGTTGGGCTTCCCTGGTGGCACAGTGGTTAAGAGTCCACCTGCCAATGCAGGGGACACGGTTCGAGCCCTGGTCTGGGAAGATCCCACCTGCCGTGGAGCAACGGAGCCCGTGCGCCACAACTACTGAGCCTGGGCTCTAGAGCCCATGCTGTGCAACAAGAGAAGCCACTGCAGTGAGAAGCCTGCGCACCACAACGAGGAGTAGCCCCCACTCACCACAACTAGAGAAAGTCCGCTTGCAGCAACAAAGACCCAACACAGCCTAAAAATAAAAATAAATAAATAAAATAATGTGTTAAACTGGGTTCTTTGTTTTCTTTGATATTGAGTTGTATGAGTTGTTTATAAATTCTGGATATTAACCCCTTATCTGTCATCATTTGCAAATTTTTTCTCCCATCAGTAGGTTGTCAAATTTGTTTTGTTGATGGTTTCCTTTGCTGTGCTAAAGCTTTTATGTTTACTTTTGTTTTTATTTTTTTGCCTTAGGAGACAGATCCAAAAAAATAGTGCTATGATTTATGTCAGAGTGTTCTGCCTATGTTCTTTTCTAGGAGGTCTGTGGTTTCAGGTCTTACGTTTAGGTCTTTAATCCATTTTGAGTTTACTTTTGTATATGGTGTGAGGAAATGTTCTGATCTCATTTTTTTTACATTTAACTGTCCAGTTTTTCCAGCACCACTTATTGAAGAGACTGTCTTTTCTCCATTGTATATTCTTGTCTTCATTGTCATGGATTAACTGACCATAAGTACATGGGTTTATTTCTGGGCTCTCCATCCTGTTCCATTGATTTGTTGTCTGTTTTTGTGTCAGTACCATGCTGTTTTGATTACTGTTGGTTTGTAGTATAATCTGAAGTCAGGGAGCATATCTCCAGCTTTGTTCGTTTTTCTCAAGATTCAATGTTCTAAGTTTGGAACTCAACTGTAAAACCTTCCAGGCCTCTGGGAAGATGTTAATTTTAAATTAAATTAAGTACGTGATTTCAAAAATAAATATTTAGTACAGTCACATGGCTCAAACCCAAAAAGGTATTTAAAAGAAGTAGGGGAGTTACAGTGAGAAATATACTTCCAATCTGTCATCTATCTTCCTATTCAGTGTTAAATTTTTAGGTATCTTCTTAGTTTCTTTATGCAAAAAATTAGAGATTTTTATTTATCTCTCACTTTTCACAGTAGCATATTATACTTACTATCTCATCTTGAATTAAGTTTTAACTTAAAAATATCTGGTCATGTTTCTGTTTCACTCATATAAAACTTACTCATTTTTTTTTGATAGCTGCATGAAAATCCATTATATGATTGTACCAAGATTTAACTAGTCTTCTGTTGATGGTATTTGGGTTATTATCTTCTGCCATGACAGCCAGTTATTATAAATAAGCTTGTGCATGCACTGTTTTATACTTGTGTGAATAGATGGGAAATTTTAAAAATTGTATTTAAAAGAAATAATTATGAGACTATATAGGTTTTCTATTCTTGAGTTACTTTTGGTAAATTAAATTTTTCTAGGAATTTGTCTTTAATCTATTTCTTGAGTTAGTTTTGGTAAATTAAATTTTTCTAGGAATTTGTCTTTAATCCATTTTGAAAGTTTTTGTAGTAAAGCTGTTTATGGTATTCTCCTATTGTTTAAAGATCTTTTCTTTGTAGCTTTGCAGTGTAGTCTGAAGTCAGGGAATGTGATTCTACCAGCTCTGTTCTTCCTCAAGATTGTTTTGGCTATTCGGGGTATTTTGTGTTTCCATACAAGTTTTAAAGTTATGTGTTCTAGTTTTGTGAAAAATGCCATTGGATTGCATTGAATTTGTAGATTGCCTTGGGTAGTATGTTCATATTATCTAAATTTTGACACATGGTATTTTATCAAACTATTCTTATGTTTAGATCTGCTACTTTACTGATCTTTTAAAATTCCTGACCTATAAATAATTAAGGGAAGTATGTTGAAATTAGATTCATCAGCTTTTTATGTAGTTATATTAATTTACAAACAGTGTTGTCTGTCTCTAAGAAAATGTAAAAGATGAGGCAGTAAGATAAGAAAGCATTTTAAAATCAACTTTCATGTGGAATAATTATATATGTACTAATGTTTTATGAGTCTGTTAGTTTCATACAAGTTTTAGAATTGTTAAATCTGCCTGGTGAATTGACTCTTTATACCTGGAAATACATTTGTCCAAAAGTTTATTTTAACTCTTAGTAATATAGCTCCTATCTTCTTAGAAATTGAGAACATTGTATGCAAAAAAAGGAGGTAGAGGAAAATTTGCTTTTTCTTCTTATTGCTCTTTTAGATTTATTTTCTCCATTGTAAATAAAAAGCAAAGTCTTGAGTCTGATTTTCTTTAGTTGCCTCTCCCCAGGGTGTTGTGGTGGTATGGACAATGTTCAGGCTTTGGAGCCAGATAGATGTTTCTTTTGACTTTTAGCTTTACTATGTATTGGCTAAATGACTATTAGTTAGGGCTCTTGATTCTGCTGCTTTAACAGCGACCAGATAACTGTGGTTTAAAAAAGATAGATATTTAATTTTCTCTGACATAAAAACCTCAAGCTGGTAGGTGGTGCAGGGAACAGAGAACAATTAAAGGGTCCACACACCTTCTGTCGTGTTTTTCTACCACCCCTGAGATGTTGTCTCTGCCTGCATTGCTGAGATGATTTCTTCCTACCACATCCTCATTCTAGCCTGCAAGGTAGGAAAAAGCAAATGGAGAGGTAGCAGATTCTTTTTAAAGGCTTGACCTGGAAGTTGCACTGGACATGCCACTCACATCCCATGACCCATAACTAAGCAACATTGCCAAGACTGGGAAAAACAGTCTTTGATGGGTGGCCATATGCTTGGCTGCATCTTTGGAGGGGGGAACAGGTTCTGTTACTAAAAAGGCAGAAGGGAAAAATGTGAAGTAACCAATTAGTGATTATTGAATGGTTCTATAAAATGGAGATAGTGTCCTATGCAGTTTGGTTGTAAGAATTAAATCAAAGGATGGCTATAAATCATCTACCATGGTATCTGACGCAGAGTAAGCATTCAGCTAATGTTAGTTTCCTTTTTTTCATGAGATTTTCTCTGAATCATGGCTGTTTTTACCATCTCCTGGAACTCAGTTCTGTTGTTTTCCAGGATTAACACAATATGTTAATTTCAATGCCTTTAATTTAACATTTAATTGTCAGTGTACGTAATCTCATTTTATATAATAATTAGTTTATAAAAGTATTGGAGTGCTAGATGTCATGAGTATTTCTTTTCCCTAAATGCGATGCTTTATGCAGTTTTATTTTACACATGTAGAACCATACTTTTAATTTTTTCCTGAACAGCAATATTTTGCAGCATCTTTTCCATGTCCATAAATATATATATCTCAAGTATCTTTTTTTTTTTTTTTTTTGCCACACGCGGGCCTCTCACTGCTGTGGCCTCTCCCGTTGTGGAGCACAGGCTCCGGACACGCAGGCTCAGCGGCCATGGCTCACGGGCCTAGCCGCTCCGCGGCATGTGGGATCTTCCCAGACTGGGGCACGAACCTGTGTCCCCTGCATCGGCAGGCGGACTCTCAACCACTGCGCCACCAGGGAAGCCCTCAAGTATCATTTCAAAAGCTTCATACACATGATGTCATATAATCCCATAATAACCCTTTTTTTTCCCCTTCCCTACCCCTATTTCCCCTCCTCCTTTCCCACTCCCCACTGGTAACCACTAGTTTGTTCTCTATATCTGTGAGTCTGCTTCTTTTTTGTTTTATTTACTAGTTTGTTGTATTTTTAAAAACAGCTTTATTGAGGAATAATTGGCATAAAAAACTGCATGTAAAATAAATTGCGAAATGTTAAAGTGTACGATTTGATAAGTTTTGACATTTATACATCTATGAAACCATCACTACAATGAAGATAACAAGCATGTCTATCTCCCCCAAAAGTCCTCATGTCCCTTTATAATTTTTCCCTCCCATCCTTAACCCCATAGCAATTAAAGATCTGTTTTCTATCACTATACATTAGTTTATATTTTCTAGATTTTTATATAAATGGAATATATAGTTTTTAGTACCATTTTTAATAGCTGGTATTTCATTGTCTGGGTGGGGCCATAATTTGTTAATCAATGCTCTGTGCTAAACATTTAGGTTGACTTTCCCCCCCTGCTCTTATAAACCGTGCTTTGTTTTATTTATTAAGATGTATATTCAAGGGTGATCATTTGGAGACGTGTATCCATAGATTAAATTTCTAAAAGTATATTGCTGAATCAAAGGCTGTGGTACCTTTTGAGACAATATGGCCGAACTGCCCTCTAGACTGGTCAGGTTACACTCTTACTAGCTGTTCTTAGTCAAGTCATTCCTTCTCCGAGAATGAGGTTTGTCATTAGAAAAGAATCTTCTAAAAAAAAATATTATAGGACAAAATCAGTATCTTTTTTTCCCACTAATGATATGCTTGGGAAATACTTAAGGGTGTTCCTTATTTATAACCAAGGTTGCAAATCCTTTTCCTTCCTTACATTTTTTTAATGAGTAACTTCATGGAGGTCTAGTTTATGTAAGCTGTTAATGTCATGTTTAATATGAACTGTTACTTTGGTTGGTTTATCTAAATAATTGTCTTGTGTTCTTTTTAAAGGTTTGTTATTGAACTCTGTGAACCAATTCAAGTAAAACAGTTTGATATTGCAAATTATGAATTATTTTCTTCTACTCCTAAAGACTTTCTGGTTTCTATCAGTGACAGGTAAATTCTAAAGCTGGTTTCTACAGAGTTTATATTGGATTTTCAGAATAAAAATGTAAAAACCGGTCACATTTTAAAACTTTAATTATTTTATTTTTTATTTTAATCAACTTGTGTCAGTTTGTAAGAACAGTAGTAATACTGTTGTAGGAAAGGCACTTGTTAGTTTACTTTCGTTAACTTATATAGTGCTTATAACAACCCTCTGATATTCCCTTATGAAATGAGGAAACAGACAAGGAGAGATTAAGTAGCTTGTCTAGGTCACACGACTTGTGACTTGGACAACCAAGATTCAAATGTAGATCTGTATGACTTTAAAAGTCCTTACTTTTAATATATTATGCCCTATTGCTTCCAGATATTTCTTTAAAAAGTTATTGAAAACATACATGAGCATTTTATATCATGACGTATATTTTTGTTAAAGTATATTTTTAAAACTTTGGTATATATGTGTGATTATAAGAGAAATAAACATACATTGTAAGGAATTTGGTAGAGAACCCCAATCCTGTCAACCATAGATAACTGTATTAGCATTTTAATACATTCCTTCCAGTCTTTTCTACACATTTATTCTACCAAAAAAGTCAGTTTTTAATGCTTACATCTTGAGAATATCCTTTTGTGTTTTAAACACATCATTTTTAATGAATACTTGATATTTTCCTCCCAGTGGAGGTGTTTATTCCTTCCATAAATCCTTTTTGAGTGCCCATAATATACCATGTAGGATGCTGTTTTTTATTTTACCATTCTTTTATCATTGATCATTAAGGGTTTTCTGTGGTGTTTCTTCCCCCACCCCACACTTAGCATTGCCTATATACAATTTTTGAAATGAATTCTCAAGATCTCTCATTTTTTTTTTTACTAATCTTGCTCAAATCATTTCCTTTTCTCTAAGCTGTAATTTTCTTACATGTCAAATGAATATTCAGCTTTGACAACTCAAGTGTTGTTTTTTTTTTTTATGTGATGAGAGAACACTCGTTACTTTGAGGGATTCTTTAAATGCTGTAGTAAACAAAAATAATAGTTTTGGGCTATTACATTAGATTTCCTTTTAAAGGGGGAAAAGCTATATAAGAGCTGTGAAATTCAAATATTATAGTAAAGGATATTTTCTTTTTCCCTTTCCACCAATACTTATACTTCATATCATCACACACTTATCGGTACATGAAGAGTAGTACCTCTTTCTTCCAAAACAATCTCTTGGCTACTTTCTGTTTTAAAACCTCCAGTTTACTTGGAAGCCCTCCCAAACCCCAAGAAGCAGTCCTGGTCCTACTTTTGTCTTCCTCTGTCTTTTATTTGATAATGGTGTAATTTTTCAAGACCATCTTTCCTCATAAGGAGGAACCTGTCAGAGTTTAGCTGGAAGAGAAAATGTATTTATTCAACTAGATGCTTAACTCATATTTAAACTATGTTAAGTGAGTGTGTTTACCTGGAGAGGGGAAAAATAATGCATAAGATCTATTTTGAAAATGTGATGGAACCTCTCAATATGTGATTTATGATTTTCTAAAAAGGAATATTTATATTTTATATTTTCTAGATACCCCACAAATAAATGGATTAAGCTGGGTACTTTCCATGGTAGAGATGAGAGGAATGTCCAGAGTTTCCCTTTAGATGAACAGATGTATGCAAAATATGTGAAGGTATGTTAATATTTGCAGAACTATGTTCTATAATGAAACATACCTGTTACTCATACTTTGTACCTCACCTGTTTAGAAATAAGAAAAATTAAGAGGAAATTTACTGCAATATTCCTTTTAATAAAGCAATTCTTACTTGGATATATTATTTTATGGGACAAATACTAATAAAGTCCGTTTTGTATAACTGGAAACCTAGGCTAGTTTTTTGATTTCTGTGGCTCTGATGAAATTCCAAATTATAACTCGTAATATTTTTGGAGTCTTGATATAAAAATCTTTATAGTATTATATTTCTTTATATTTTAAAACCCAAATCAGTTAGTCACTGCAGTCTTTAAAGCAGGTACGATTATTAGAATCTAAGATCATTTCCATTTTCATATCTAGTTATTTATCATTATAGCTTTTTGCCTTTTGTATACTCAAGTGAAGTATTATGTCTAAGTAACAATTTCAAATAAAGTTTTAACCATTTAAATTCCTGCTGCAACCTAAATGTCCATCAACAGAGGAATGGATTAAGAAGTTGTAGTATATATATACGAAGGAATATTACTCAGCCATAAAAAAGAATGAAATAATGCCATTTGCAGCAACATGGATGGACCTCCAGATTGTCACACTGAGTGAAATAAGTCAGACAGAGAAAGATAAATATCATATATCACTTATATGTGGAATCTAAAAAAAAAATGGTACAGATGAACTTATTTACAAAACAGAAATGCTACAAATGAACTTATTTACAAAACAGAAACAAAACACAAAGTTTTGGTTACTAGGGAGAAAGTGGAGGGTGGGGGGAGGGAAAAATTGGGAGACTGGAATTGACACATATACATTACTATATATAAAATAGATAACTAATAAGGACCTACTGTATAGCATAGGGAACTCTTCTATAATACTCTGTAATGACCGATATGGGAAAAGAATCTAAAAAAGAATGGATGTATGTATAACTGATAACACTTTGCTGTACAGCAGAAACTAACGCAACATTGTAAATCGATTATACTCTAATAAAAATCATAAATAATTAAATTCCTGCTGCTTCCTCCCCCAATGTAGAGGTGGAATTATCTACCAAAGTAGAATTAATCACTCTTGAATTGAATTTAGACAAAATATGGGAATTTCTTACTCCTCTTATTTCTTCCTTTTTTTATTTAAAATAATACAGCCATACCTTAAAGTACAACTGTGTTAATAATAAGACCTTTTGGAATGACAGCAGCTCTAATTTTCTTTCTAATCTTTTCTTCTTTAAATGTGAAAACTTATAGCTACTTACTTGTCTTTGGGGATTTTACTGTCTATGTCTTTTTTAAGCATGTATTAAATTGGCTTCTGTAAATGGGTAAACTTGTAGTATTCCTAGTCTCCATATAAAAATGCTTTTATAAAAATGCTGTTTTTAAACTACAGTTGATATTCTCAGTTAATTCAGCTGTGTTCAGAGAAGTCGAAGTACATTTTCAGTTTTTTTTAAAGTGAATACTGAAACAGTTGTTTAATGACTTTTTTTATATAGCACAGTTTCTACACTGTGATGAGGAAAAAAAATGTTAAAAATGATTTGGCAGGTGATAACAAGTGTACCTAATTTTACAATTAAGACAACTGACATGTTATGAAATAGTTCCAAGAATCATTCTTTATATCATCTACTTTGTTAATAATGGAAAAACATTTTATTGGT
Organism: Kogia breviceps; assembly: GCF_026419965.1. NCBI lineage: Eukaryota > Metazoa > Chordata > Mammalia > Artiodactyla > Physeteridae > Kogia > Kogia breviceps. The sequence goes on along the minus strand of NC_081310.1, from coordinate 50,193,248 downwards.
GATACAAAAAATGCCATAGAAAACTCCCTACTTTGTCCTTTTTATGATGGGAGACTATAGAGCATTTTGATGATTGGTTTTCTTAAAAGCCCTTTTTGGTAGAATTAAGTCTGAAAGCAAAAAATATTTACTTCTGATTCTCATTTTATACTGATAAATGTTATATAAGTTTACCTGGGTTTTCCTCATCCCCAAAGAACTAAATCCAAATTTACAAAATACTTTTTAATAATTTACATTTTTAAAACGTATTGATAAATATCTTCTACTTCTATAAGTTAAACTTGAAATAGCATAGCATATCAAAAATTCATGCTTTCCCTAAAACAACTTGTATACAGTACTGTGCAAGAATAAATATTTCATATTATGCTACTTAATTTTTTTATCAGTATGAATGTTCATAGATATGTGTAGCTGCATATGTATCAATATATAAATTCATATGTGGGTATATACATGATAGCATATCTATAATATTTAAAGTAATATAAGACAGGTTATTTCTAGATACTCTTTACTAATTACTTTTAGAATGCTTTCATATCTAATGGATAAATAAAACAGCAGCAATGAATTTTAGGTTAAAGTTAATTTATTTCATTACAGTTAGACTATACTTTCTAGTTGTGTTGGTAAAAATTTAAATCATTGCTTTGGTTTCTGCAAAGAAACGAGTACTACAATGTTATCCATCACAGTACATTGCTTTCTATTCCTTAATTATACAATAATTTAGAAATATTAAACGTTGCTTATGGTATGTTATCCAGACTTTGGAACTGATTTCTTTTTCTTTTCCTTTTTCTTGCTTCAGATGTTCATCAAGTACATAAAGGTTAGCAACCTTCTCTTTTGAAATATTGAATAACAGGGCATGGCATATTATTCATGGCAAAAAGCAAAACTTTACAAGTATTGATTTTTGGGGAAATGAGGACTTTATTTTTAGAAGTGTTATAATGGAAAGGACTTTATTTTTAGAAGTGTTATAATGAAAAAATGAATATATTGTTAGATAATCTCACGTGCACTGTACTGGCTTCCCATTTCATGTACTTTTATTCTTTAGGTGGAGTTGGTATCACATTTTGGATCAGAGCACTTTTGTCCATTAAGCCTTATAAGGTAATACAGAATAAAAAAATTTACTGAGTGGTTTAAAAAGAAAAAAAGGGATACATAAAAATCCCACTATATTTAAAGTGAAGAAATAATGTTCTACTATGTGAAGATAACACCACAGAAATATAAGCTACTATACCTTTCTTACTCTTGAATACCGTTTAGAAAAATGTAAAAATTTCCTCTAAGAAAAAAGAACCTTCATTTTATGTGTTCTATTTAGCTTGCTTGATATGATGACAATAGATGGAAACATTTTAGACTGATACAAAACTTAGTCATTGTATTTTTAAATGCCTTAAATAGATTAACATTTTAATGGAAACAGTGGATTGAGAAACAGTGGTCATTATTTTTGAGTCCAGAAGTTAATGGCCGTCAAAACATAACCAAAGTTATTGTATTTTGTCATTTATTATGAAGAGATGAGTCTTAACAATTGTTTAGTTTTGAAAGACTTTAATGAAATTGTTGTTAATAGGGTATTTGGCACTAGCATGGTGGAAGAATATGAAGAGATTGCTGATTCCCAGTACCAGTCAGAACGTCAAGAACTATTTGATGAGGACTATGGTAAGTGACTTTAAAACAGTGACAATTTATTTATTATTTTTGCTTTTTAAAATCTAATGGTAATGGGTAAATGTAGGTCACTTAAAAAAATCAATGTGATGGTTGTCTTTAGTTTTTTCCTTGATTTTTACCCTAGTAACTAATTTTTTCTTAAAACTATTTTCTAAAATAATTTTCTGCTTTGTAAATTGAGCTGTTTTCCAAGCTTATCAATCAGTTATATTTGTGACTAGAACTCCCTTCCATAACATCAGTGCTATAAATTATGGTTATATCCCTATGCCAGCCCCCAAAACCTGTTATTCATAAGGCAACTGAAATAGTAGAATTGAAAATTAATTTCTTTGATTCGCCTTTAGCCTCAGAGCAAGCATATTGAGGCCTGAGTTTTTGAGAAACTCCCATGAACCTGCAGAGGTCAGAGAAGGTTTTAGGATACCCTCCATTTCTACTTTATACAGTTCTTGTTTTAAGATATCTTAAACTATAGTCTGAAAAATCTAATTTTTCCCTTCCCTAGTTTTCCCATAAGTGAAGTGAAGACATTTACTAGGGGGTGGTAAACTACATTGAAAGCTTGAATAAAAGTCTTATAAGTGTGATTAAAATTTTGGTAAGCAGTAGAAATATTTTTCTTGGTTTATATCTGTTTGATAAATGGCTTGTGAATTTCATTTTCTTTTTGTGAATGTGTTTTAGATATATAATAAAAATTATAAAATTGTTTTAAATGTCAGCTGACTTTGACAGGATATAATTTGAGCTTTTAAACATATTGGAGATAGTTCTTAGCATAAGTACCTTCATTTTCTCTTTGAACAGATTACCCACTGGATTATAATACTGGGGAGGATAAATCCTCAAAAAATCTTCTTGGTTCTGCTACAAGTGAGTATTTTGGGTTTTGTTAATCACTATAATTAAAGTATTTCTCAACTTTTTTTCCCTGGCATATGTGAACATTTTGTTGTGGTATAGTTTAGGGGGCTCCTACTCTCCCAGTGTTAAACTTTGAGTTGAAATCTAAGAAAATACTTTTGAAAAGTATTTCCATGGAAATAAAATAGGAAGAATATATGAAAACAAAGAAGAGAGGGAAAAATGCAAGCACAAGTTGGTTCTTCTACTAAAATTAAGCAGTTATATTTTTAGGCAAATTCCTTACAGTGAAGAATGGGCTATGAATTTACTTGGGGAAAGAATTATTAAAGAGGTCCTAGACCATATGAGTAAGAGCATCTGGGTAGTCATACTGGATGGGAAAGGAATTCGTTTTAGAGGTGGTACTCATTAGTGAAATCCTACCAAATGAGGATTTGTTAATGTATGGGTATGGTTAGTTTCCTACTTAATTATAAAACATAAAGCCTGTTTCTTATTCATAATAATGATGATTCCCAACCAGTAACAATAATAGCAATAACAATATACTTTTTGTAAACTAAAAAAAACAATGACTAACATACTAGTTGTTTAATTTCTTGTCATGCCAACCTATTATCCGAACTTAGTGGTAGACTCCTTGAAAGACCATTACTGACTGACACTTTAGTTTTACTGTTAGAATGCAGGTAGGTATATTTTATGTTTGCTATCTTTGGTTATTCCTGAAGAATATGGAACTTACTGGAAGGAGTTTTCTTTTTATTTGGAGATTAATAATTGAATTTAATGAAAGTAAGTCTTAGTAAAATAGAAAACTATTTGTGCATTTCTCTTTTAGTTAGTTGAATTGCTTGAATCCCAATCTCACTGTGTACATTGTCCTTACAGCTTTTTAAGATACTCAACCAGTGGTACATATACTTTAGGTAGATATTTGGTTGGCTACAGTATATGGAGTTGAGTCACTTTTCTTTTTTCATCTTTTTTTCCCTTTCTTCCCTTTGTGTCCTCTTCCTCTCCATAGAAGACTGTAGATTTCAGTGGACTTTTTAGGGAATAGGAAGAAGAGTGTTAAAAATACCTACATAAAGGGAATGCTTTTATGTAATATTTAGCCTTGTTACAGATTAGCTCAATATATTTTGTTTTACTCTATTGCTAGTCAACTGACATTTTAGATATTATAGACTACTTTTAAGTAGGTTCCTTAGCTGTATCTAGCTGATGGAAGCATTAAAACAGGTGCCTTATTCACTGCTATGGGGTATAGTTTTTTAGGAGTGAAAAATGATGCTATTTTATTTATCTGGATATTAATATTATTGTTCATGTCCTTAAATTTGTAATAAAAAACTCTATGTTATAGAACAGTCATCATATCATAGCTCAGTAATGCTGACTTAGCTGTGAGGAGGAATTATTATTTTATGGGGTCAGAAAATAGCCCCAGACTAAAAGCTCTCTAGTATCCAATGGTTACTGGGAAGGAAGAGGCGAAGAGGCACCTTCCAGAAGTAATGACTTAGAAGTTTTAGATAAGGGAAAACTGTTGATATTCTTGCTTTTTCTATCTTCCTATGGGATTAACTCCAAGACACCATTAAAACGTTTTCAGTGGAGGACATTTCCCTATTTGTAATCACTTCTCTGACTAATGTATTATTTTAATTAATGAGACATAGAATTTTTTTAGATCCTACTCTTTGGATCTTTTTCCTTGAAGGTGTGTTTCTTGGTAACACATCATTTTTCTTTTTTGTGGCTTTCTAGAAGGACAGTCCATTTACCTTCCAGTGTTCTAGATGTTGAAAGATTTTGTGTAGTGAGATAAGATGGTTGGGGGGATGTCAGCTGAGCCTAAGCATGAAAAATGGGGTTTAAAAAAACCTCTATTTCTTGAAGTTTCAGAACAAGAGAGGCAGTAGTAACTGAGTGATAAGACTGCTGTCATAAAGTTTATAGGCATGACCTAACTCTGCTGTCTTCTATACTTGTATCCTTCTAGTTTTCTCTGAACAGTTAGGACTGGTTTTGAGCCTGACCTAGTTACTGCCTCCAATGTAGTATAACTTTAAGGCGTAAATAACAGTGTGTAATCAGGCCAAAGAGCTAGTCTCTGGCACTGGAATGTCTGAATTTGACTATAATCATCACCACTTTCTAAATTAGCTTGAAATTGGCCAATTTTGCACCTAATTTATTTTCAATATTTATGTAATGTCTCCAGAACAGAATCCTGTGGCTTTAATCTAAAGAGAAACTCTTTTTTTCTTTTCGTTGTTGAGCAATTAGTAGTCATAGGAAATATATGTCACCAGAGTATGTTGCTTCTGATGGGACTTGGTTGTCAAAGAGCATGCATGCTGCATATTTAGACATTGTTGATATTACATAATTTACTGAACTGCCAGAAAGGGAGAAACTACTATTTTAGAGCAGCATTCTTGGCTTTTACATATGCCAGTTCTGGCAGCTCTTCTGCCTGAATCTTTTGTTTACATTCTTGAATCAGAACACTTAAATATTTTATATCACCAGAAATTCTTTGTATCACTCTGCTCTGCTTGTGCTTGGTCATGTGGATCTTCCTGACCACTCTCTACTTTGATATTCTTGCAAGTCTGCCTTTACTCCTATATATGGTCTACATTTTATTAGAATCATCAGATTTGCTAAAGTCCAGGTTTCTGTTTATGTTTCTGTATATGTTTAAGACATAGTATAGTTTTTGTTTTAAGTCAGAGTATTTTTTATTTTTTAAGGTCCTAGAAGGAAAAGAGAATGAAGGTAGGCATGCTCAGTACACATGGGAGGAAGTAGTTTTTTCATCAGTTTGTCTTGTGTTGTAGCATAGGCAGTTTGTTTTCTGTCTCAAAAAGAGCCATTGGTGTGCTGGAGTCTGAATATAACATATTGATATTTGGTCCCTAGGAGAATTTCATCCCTAAAGGAATGGGATGAGATGAATAGTTGCCCAACTCAAAGAGAAAGGAGTTGGCTAATCCATGAGAAATTAAGGACGGGTATCTCGTTTGGCAGTATATTCCAAATTATACTTTTACCCTTTTACCTTTCTGAAGGCTTTTTAGTGGCCAGATTATCATCATGACAAGCAGTCACGTGTTCGGATGCAAAGTGAGAATGGTTAAGAAAATTCACAAAGCTGCTTTCTCTCAAAAGACAAAAGAAAAAGATTGTATTTATCAGTGTTCTGTGAACATAGCAAGATTCTTACTTATAGGTTAGATGGGCTGAGAAAGAAGAAATTTGCCAGATGTTGCTTTTGTTATCAAGTGGCCCCCTGAAGTGATGATAATAATATTTTAAAATGATGGGTAGTATAAATCTTCCTCATTGTAGGTACTAGTATTAAAATTTAGGTTAAAAGGTAATACTCTAAAGCTTCTTTCTCTACACAGATTAATAGATAACAGATATTTAAAAATTGTTAATAATAATACCAGAAAATTTAAATGCAGAAAGTTTGAAATCTGTGGTAAGATTGCCCTTTGAAGCACAAGGGACTTAGAATATAGACTTGGTTACAAAATTTGGGTTCTGTGAAGCCGTCAGTTTTGACTGAACTTCAGCTGTCAGGCTAAGTAGAGGATCACATACTACTATTGCAGTATTGGGTGACATTAAAATTGTATTTATGAGGAAATAACAGAGTTTCCTTTGCTACTTTATCCTGGTTTGTAAGAAAATAGAGTTTCCATTCCTGTTTTTACCTCATGCTGAGGCATCTCTTTAGCCTAAGATCCAAGACTGCTTCTCTGTTTAACAATTTGCCAGGTCAAAGGGCAAGGTTGACCTGTAATCCTAGATATTTAAAAAGCAAATATAAAGCTTTTGTGTGTCAGACTGATGACTGGAAACAAAGTACCACTGCTTGTTGTCTTTCAGACTATAGAATCATAGTTAATGTGAAGATTTAAATTAATAACTGTCTACCAGATATCACTTTTAAAAGTCTAAAATATACTATTTTTACCTGCCATAAAGCATATCTTTACAGTATCAGCTCCAGGTGACAGTGCTTGGCTTGTTCCCAGCCTTCCTGATGTGCTAGCTTTTCCTTCTTTAGATCCTTTTGTACTTCTCAAATCTATGGTTTTCATGAAAGTGTGATGAAAACTCTATGGATCTCTTTTAGGAAAGGAAACTAAAATGGAAAAAACTGATGAGGCTTAATATTAGCCCCTGCTAGATCTTAGTATTTTAATAGGATAAATACTGGTGAATTAACTTCTAATAGAATTTCAGAGATTCGATGGGAGTTGGAAGTTAATTTCCCTTGAAATTACATTATATTACTAGAAGGAAGTCTTCTGTTCCCAGCCAGCTAAGTTTTATGACTTTGACTTCCAATTAATCTGCCCTTGCCCATACTCATCCAGTTCACTAAGGAATTTATGTCATTTATTGGCCATAAAACATTGTTAAAAGTCATCAAATACATGATTCTATGCAGTGTCATTTTGGATTTAAGCATATTACCTACATATTTTATGTTCATAGTTGAAAATAAAGTCTTTCTGCTGCTCTTTGGATAATAATCTTCCCATTTCATTTATTTTTCCCTATGATAGTCACATGTTTAGGAAAATCTTTTATTTCTCCAGGCTTTTTTTTTTTTTTTTTTGTGGTACGCGGGCCTCTCACTGTTGTGGCCTCTCCCGTTGCGGAGCACAGGCTCCCGACGCACAGGCTCAGAGGCCATGGCTCACGGGCCCAGCCGCTCCGCGGCATGTGGGATCTTCCCGGACCCGGGCACGAACCCGTGTCTCCTGCATCGGCAGGCCGATTCTCAACCACTGCGCCACCAGGGAAGCCCGGCTTTTTTGTTTTTGATTTAAACTGTAGAACCCCTTTCTACAGAAAAAAAGACTTCTATAAAATACAAATTTTGGTTGTCACATTTCTTTCCTATCTCAGTACAGGCTATATGTTGAATTATACTTGAATTTTATAATATGCTGAAGGTAGTGTTTGCTAAAAGGTTTGGGGAAGTTTTACAAAAAAGTATAATTAAATTTTAAAAGCCTTCTGAACGTAAAAATTCAGATTTATGCTTAATACTTTTTGCCTGAAATTTGTGTCCTATGTTGGACTTACATAGTAAGGCGAGCAAAAAGGTAATTAGTCCAAAAAATGAAAAAAGACCATTACAAATGGTTTTTAACTATCTGATATTGAGTTATATGAAAATATTTAGGTGTATTGGTATTTTTCTCTGATTGAATTTTGTTTTAGATGCCATTCTAAATATGGTGAATATTGCCGCTAATATTCTGGGAGCAAAAACTGAAGACCTGACAGAAGGTACCTAATCATTTTATGGGTCTTTTAAATATATGATACTCCAGGGATCTTCCTAGTTAGTAAAATTAATTAATAAGCCAAGCAATTTGATTTTTCATTAAGAAATATAGAAACCATTCAGAGGAACTTACCAGTCTTCTATTATTCATTGTTTATTTGAATTTCACAAGTTCTCTTTAATAAATAGGATCCTGTCTATATACAATCATGAATTTGTTTTTTGATTCTTCCCTGCTGTAATGATTTTATCCCTTATCTCTTTCCTGAGGTTTTGGTGCTCTAGAGGTACTTCAAGTATGCTTTTATTTATCAAAGAGCTATTCAATTAAGAAAGCAATTATTTCCTTAAAGAATGTCAGATAAGAATATTATTAGCAAGGAGAAACAATCTTGCCTTTTTTGTTTTCAAAAATACTTCGTCCCAGTTATAAAATAAGTAAGTCATGGGGTTGTAATGTACAACATGGGGAGTACAATATGGTGACAGATGGTAACTAGACTTATTGTGGTGATCATTTTGCAGTGTATACAAATGTCAAATCACTGTGTTGTATACATGAAATGAATATAATATTGTATGTCAAATATACTTCAATTAAAAAAAATTTAGTTCCAAGTGCAAACTTAAAATGACCCATTTATTTCTTCTCATTCTCTTTTAGTAACTCAGGTGTCTTATCAATCATGTAAGATTACACAAAATTCATAGTCATCTTACTTGCTTTAATTATCTGAGAAGCTGAGAAAGAATATGCACTACTTGTAGTTGTGACTTTCTACGATGATTTCTTTCCAAAAGAACTTTGATGGAAAAACCCCACAAAGTCTGCAGTAGTAAACCTATTTGACTTTTTCTTCTCCCTCAAGAAACTAAAGTCCTTTATTTGTTATAGTGAAATATTTTCGTGGTATAGCTTTTTAAAATTAAACTCAACATGGGCATCTTTCTTAAAATAGGAAATAAAAGTATATCTGAGAATGCCACTGCCACAACTGCACCTAAAATGCCTGAATCAGCTCCTGTTTCAACTCCTGTTCCGTCACATGAGTAAGTTATATTGTGATAGTAGAGTTCTATTAAAATGGAAAGCTAAGTATACTTGTACATAAAAAGGTACTTGTAACTTGTGGGAAATGATTATCTATAGAAAGCTCTGGATCATGGGACAGACATTCCACAACCACTTAAAATATCTTTGAGTTGCCTTTTGGGTACTGGGAATTCACTTCACTCCAGACCAAATGTTTGTTGTTTCAATTTTATATGTTACTTTTATTATTTACAATACTTAATCTTTTCCTTGTTGCACATAATTAACCTAACTCTGCAAGTATAAGTTTGAGGACAAATAGTAAAGGTCTTTTTATTCAGTTCAAATTTAAAAGCATTGATTAAGTATCTGCTATGCCTAGAAAGCTATGAAGGGTACCTGAAATACTTAGAGCAGTCATTTTTAAATGATTTGTTTGCCACACAGCATACTCTTACAGTGTTCAGTTTCTGAAATTGAATGATATAGGTCTTTTCCCAGGGTGCAGTGGGCACTTTGGGCAGGGATGTATATATGTAGGTAACATATGAAATAACCTCATTTGGTCCTTTCTACCAGAGGTGATTAAGGTTTGTCAGTACCTCAACTTCTGATCTATAATAGATAGGCTCATTAATGATTTGGGTTATTGGGACAATAATTGGGATAATTTGGATATAGTTATTACAAATGTAACTTCCTTATATTTCGTTGGCTATACTCCCTGTAAACTTTGACAGCCCTTTCTCTCAGAGGAACTCTACTTAATGTGATAAGATATTTGAACAAGAAGCAGTTAGTTCAAGGTTATAACTAATGAAACCTCCAGTGGGTGTGCTTCAAGCTGTAATTCCTAAGTACTATCTTAATTAAAAAATGAGATTTTTGTACTTTGAAGCACAGCGTCAAATTTGTATTTTCCTGTATTAATCCTGAAAGTGACTAAAGATATTTATTGGGTGATCAGAGTGAAATATATAGCATTATGTGCTACTGATTCCTAGAAGGTCCTAAGAAATCTCTTTGGGATAGAGATTCTTGGTGTTTCTAGTTAGGTGGAGCTGTCCCGGTTTTGTAACTAAATTCTTTAGTTAATAACATATATCAATAGTATGTCTTATTTTTCAAAACTAAATGAAATTAATTTCATTTTACACATATATACACACATACACACATACATACATATACACATTCACCCCTCATACATATGTATGAATATTTGTTGAAAGGTATCACATCAAGCTAATGTAGCAGTTTTTGCTTTTCTATATTAGAGTTTTTTAGTAGATATTCTTGCATAATTGTTTGTTTCTTTACTTAATGTTTCTTCATGTATGTTTGTCTTAAATTCTTTTTGATGGTTATATGGCAGTCCTCTGAAGAAAATAAAAGAATCCATGATAGGGTATCACTCTTAAAGTTATTATGAAATAATGATTTATTTTCTTTTCCCAGGTTTGAGTTTTTTAAAGTGTAACTCTGATTAGGGTGTGTGTGTATATATATATATATATATATATATATATATATAGTATATAACTTAATTTTTACCAGATTAGTTCAATTTAGTTTTCCCTCCCCTTCAGACATTCCTCCTTTTTATTGTTATAATTTATTTGGTAGATAATAAGCAGTATACCACCTGAGTATGTAAGAAATGTTGTATAGTGACTATATATTGATATCTGTATCTATATCATCTATTTAGGGAAGCATAGCCTAATTATGTTTTAGTTTAGTCCATTTACTATTTTATTATCAACAAGATGAAAGTCCAGCTTTTAAATATTGTCTTTTTTATTCCTACTTTTGCTATTGTGATATTAGGCTTTGTTTGAAGACATTTCCTGGCATTCTTAGTAGTATTTCACAGTAGGAAAATTTGTATATGAAGGGGTTTTTTTGGTATTGAAATTACTTTGTTTTCTCAAATTATACCTTTGGTGCTGCAAGGGCTGCACCCAGAAATTCATTATGTTTATCTTGGAAGGGACCACAGACATTATAATTTATAACACTGTTCCCACCAGCTCCATTTCCCACTCTTCCTACCCTGCACACATACTCCAGAGCCCAAAGATAGGACTGAGTTAGTGGCACTACTAGTTTATTATTAGTCAGGATTTTCATTAAAATGGTTAAGTATTTAGCTTTCAACAAATGAAAGTTAGCCTAGGTGATACTGAGATTATTTGGGGGGAGTGGGGATATGTTTCTTCTCCCTTTGCAGATAATTGTTTGTGTGTGTGTGTGTGTGTGTGTGTGTGTGTGTAATGCCATGTTGAAATTCCTCAAATCATCCATAGAGAAATAATCTCTGAGAAATCTGCAGTTGACCCTTGAATAACATGGGTTTGAACTGCACGGATCCACTTATACATGGCATTTTTTCATTAGTAAATACTACAGTACAGATGATCTTGGTTTATTGAATCTGTGGATGAGGAACCATGGATATAGAGGAACTGTGGATATGGAGGGCTGTATATAAGTTATACTGCATGGATGCTGGCAATTCTAACTCTCCACGTACAGTTCAAGGGTCAACAGTAGTTGCCTTTTTTTTTTTTTTTTTTGTGGTACGCGGGCCTCTCACCGTTGTGGCCTCTCCCATTGCGGAGCACAGGCTCCGGACGTGCAGGCTCAGTGGCCATGGCTCACGGGCCCAGCCGCTCCGCGGCATGTGGGATCCTCCCAGACCGGGGCACGAACCTGTGTCCCCTGCATCGGCAGGCGGACTCTCAACCACTGCGCCACCAGGGAAGCCCCAGTAGTTGCCTTTTGAAAGTAGGATATTCAAGCACAAAGTGCGTTCATAATAAGAGTCCTGCCTTCTGGTTCTAGCTCTGCGACCAGCTCTGGGTAGCTCAATTTCTGATATAAGGGGTGATGAGGCTTGTAATATTGGTGAATATTTATGGGAGGAAAGTTACATGAAACGTTCAGTAAATGGAAATATTCACATACAAATAACTTTAAACAGAGTTTAAAGAAAAACTTGATTTGGTAAATATGGTGATTTGAATTATCTGGCTGGTCACTTGATAAATTATCTGTTACCATTTCTGAATAATACTCTTTTTATAATGAAAGTGATTTGAAGGGAAATAATTCATCCAAAGTAAATTGAGTGTTTTCTGTATTTCCAGCCTTCCTTTTATCTTATGTATGATACATTTATTTTCCTTAAACATAATTATGGATGTGTATTTCTAGGTTTGTAACTACTGAAGGACTTGTACATGACACAGAGCCATCATCACCAGATACTACAAAAGAGGGTCCCATTGTACAACTAGTTCAAGAAGAGGAAGAGGAGGCAAGTCCTTCTACAGTGACCCTTCTGGGTAGTGGTGAACAAGAGGATGAAACATCACCTTGGTTTGAGTCAGAGACACAGATATTTTGCAGTGAACTGACCACAGTTTGTTGTATTTCTAGTTTTTCGGAATACATATATAAATGGTGTTCAGTTAGAGTTGCTCATTATCGGCAACGCAGCAGAACTGCTATGAGTAAAGAAAAAGAGTATCTTGTGTCAGCTCAATCACCATTAGTACTTCCTGAAGAATCAGTAGATGTTTCAGTATTGCAACCTCCAGGTGGAGAACCAGACAGTAAGAGTAAGGAAAAGAAAGCTGAAACTATTGTTCTAGGTGACTTAAGTAGTGTGCACCTGGGAGGTTTGATTAATCACACTTTAGATGCAGTTGAACTTGAACCAAGCCATCCTCAAACTCTTTCTCAGTCTATTCTCTTGGATGTTACTCCAGAAATCAATTCAGTATCTAAAATAGAAGTATCTGAGCCTATTAAATATGAGGCAGGGCATACACCATCACAAGTGATTCCCCAAGAGAGTTCTGTTGAGGTTGATAATGAAACAGAAAAAAGGTCTGAGAGTTTTAGTTCTATAGAGAAACCAACTGTGATCTATGAAACAAAAAAACTTGATGAAGTAATGGATAATATTGTAAAAGAAGACTCCATGCAAATTATCACAAAGTTATCCGAAACGATAGTGTCACCTGTAAACACAGCTACTGTGCCAGACAATGAAGATGGGGAAGCCAAAATGAACATAGCTGACACACCAAAGCAAATTTTGACTCCTGTTGTGGATTCTTCATTACCTGAAGCAAAAGAGGAAGAACAGTCTCCAGAAGATGCCCTTTTAAGAGGGTTACAGAGGACAGCTACAGATTTTTATGCTGAATTGCAAAATTCTTCAGATCTAGGATATGCAAATGGAAATCTTGTACATGGATCAAACCAAAAGGAATCAGTATTTATGAGACTTAATAACCGTATTAAAGCCTTAGAAGTTAACATGTCTCTCAGTGGTCGCTATCTGGAGGAACTTAGCCAAAGGTGAGCTTTATTATGAATTAGCACAATCCACTTTGCACAGTGAGTTAAGTAGCAAAGTATAATCTGTGATTAGAGAAGGAGAAGATTTAGTTAGCTCATGGTATAATAGTAATAAGCACCATTTCAGCTGGAGAGAGAAAGTTATTTGGATGTTGATCAGTGATCTTAAGAATTGATTTCCTTTTCTAGAAGTATTACTAAGTGACTATTATTAGGCTGATAACAAGTTTGAATTATTTATAATCAGTTTCTCCTTTCTTCTGTTGCTTAACTTTAGCCACTTTTGCTGTTTGATTCCCAGAGCACTCATGGGAAAAATTAGTCTATAGACTTTAAAGCTCTATGTGGAACTTGACCAGATATTATTTAAGAGTTTAAATAGTGAAGATTAGGAAAATGCCAGAGGCCATGCCAGTTTGCTTATGCAGTGATGAAGATCTCAGACACGGTTCTCCACTTTTTAAGCCTATTTACTTTTTATTTTGATTCCTTAAGTATCCAGTGTCCTTAGGGCTTTTCCAACATTTTGTAACTACCTAGGCACTCAATGCCCAGAATTTCTGAAATGCTACCTTTTTGTAATCTTCTTAAATTAAAATGCTGCTAATGAAATGTCACTAAGGTCATCATTATATCCTAAAAGGGGTTTCTCCTTAATTCATACATATAATTTATTGGCAAATTTTCTGTGGGTGTGTGTGCATGCCTACATCATACCTGTTCTTGCCTCTCCCTACCCCCACCCTATTTGCCCCACTAAAGGAACCACAGAAATCACTAATAAATCTTTCTTTAATTGAGATGTAATTGACATATAACATTGTATTAGTTTCAGGTGTATAACATAATGATTTGATATTTATATATATTGCTAAATGATTACCACAATAAGTCTGGTTAATATTATCACCACATACAACTTTTCTTTTTTCCTTGTGGTAAGAAATTTTAAGATCTACTCTGTTAGCAACTTTCAAATATACAATCCAATATTATCAACTATTGTCAACATGCTGTACATTATATTCCTGTTACTTACTCATTTAAAGTTTTACCTTTTGACCTACTTCACCAGTTTTGCCCACCCCCACCCCCTGCCTTTCAATCACCAATCTGTTGTCTGTATCTATGAGTTCAAGATTTGTTTTCCTTTTATTTAGATTCCACATGTAAGTGAGATCATATGATATTCGTCCTTCTCTGTCTAACTTACTTCACTTAGCGTAATCCCCTCAAGGTCCATCCATGTTGTTGCAAATGGCAAGACTTCATTCTTTTTTATGGTGGAATAATATTCCTTGGTATACACGTACCACATTTTTCTTTAGCTATTCTTCTATTGATGGATACTTAGTTTGCTTCCAGGTCATGACTATTGTATATAATGCTGCATTGAACATGGGGGTGCAGATATCTTTTCAAGTTAGTGTTTTTTTCCTTCAGATAAATACTCAAAAGTGGAATTGCTAAATCATACGGCAATTCTATTTTTGATTTTTTGAGAAACCTCCATACTGTTTTTCATAGTGGCTGCACCAATTTACATTCCCACCAACAGTGTACAAGGGTTCCCTTTCCTCTGTATCCTCGCCAATATGTTATTTTTTCTGTTTTTGATAATAGCAATTTTAACAGATGTGAGGTGATAACTCATTGTGATTTTGATTTGCATGTCCCTGATGACTAATGATGTTGAGCATCTTTTCATCTTTTACCTGTTAGCCATCTATCTGTTTTCTTTGGAAAAATATCTATTGAGATTCTCTGCCAATTTTCTTTTTTTAATGTTTTATTTATTTTTGGCTGCATTGGGTCTTTGTTGCTACACGCGGGCCTGCTCTAGTTGTGGCGAGCAGAGCTACACTTCGTTGCGGTGCACGGGCTTCTCCTTGCAGTGGCTTCTCTTGTTGCGGAGCACGGGCTCTAGGTGTGTGGGCTCAGTAGTTGCAAGCACACGGGCCCTAGAGTGCACGGGCTTCAGTAGTTGTGGTGTGTGGGCTCTAGAGCGCAGGCCTCTAAGGTAGCCTTTTCATTAAGTTCATTGTTTCTTTTGCTTTTTAAGAAGCTTTTCAGTTTGATGTAGTCCCACTTGGTTTTTTTGCATTTATTGCCTTTGCTTTTGGTGTTACATCCAAAAAACATTTCCAAGACTCATGTCAAGGAGCTTACCGCCTGTGTTTTCTTTTAGGAGTTCTGTTGTTTTAGGTTTTACGTGCAAGTCTTTAATACATTTTGAGTTAATTTTTGTGTATGGTATAAGATAGGATTCCAGTTTCATTTTGTTGCATGTGGCTGTTCAGTTTTCCCAGCACCATTTATTGAAGTGACTTTCCCCATTGTATATTCATGGGTCCTTTGTCATAAATTATTGACTATATATGTGAGTAGTAAATCTTTTATAGCAGTGAGGAACATAGAATTGATGTTCAAGTAGCAAATACCTCAAGGGACCTCTTTATTTTACCTTTGTAAGTTTTTCTGTATTGCACAGGGTTCAGTAAGAGTCATTTTCAGAAATATGGATTTATCTTATATATTGAAATCAAACGTGTGTTTCCAGTAATAAATTAATAAATAAGAAATTAAAACCAATTTAAATCAATTCTTATTCCATAGGTACCGAAAACAAATGGAAGAAATGCAAAAGGCTTTCAATAAGACAATAGTAAAACTTCAGAATACTTCAAGAATAGCAGAGGAGCAGGTTGGTCATCTTCATATCTTATTTACTTTTTATATAAATTTCCATTGAATTTTATAGGCTCTCTCTGGTAAGAAGGATAAGTAATGTTGGTTCACTTTTTCCCCGATAGCTGATGATTAAGCTGTAATATGATGTTTTCTAGCTGTTAGCATCAGTATCTGCTCAAGAGAAAATTTTCTTGAGCATTATTTGTATTACATTTCAAGATTTGTATGTATGTGTATGTGTGTAGAAGTGCAGTGGACTTTTTGACAACTTTGTTAAACTCTAAAATCATTTGTGGTTTTCTGTGTAGACAGTTTTATTGGTTGCAAATAAACAGCTCTATTTCTTTTTAATCCTTATACCTTTTTATTTCTTTTTTCCTCTTATCTCTTGCCTAGAGCTGTACAGTGATGCAATAGGACTGATAGTGGCCATTCCCCTGTCTTGCTGATTTTAAGGGATTGATTTCAGTATTACAGCATTAAATTCAATGTTCATTAATAAGTTTTTATAGTGTGTTACCATCATGAAGAAATTTTATATTTAACTTTTCTAAAAGGTTATTTGGGACTAAGTGAAGGTGAGGTGAGGTGAGGAGGCCCCAGGTTGCAGAGTTTAGTTGCATCTTACTCCCAGTTTGTGACACGTTATAATTGTGGTTCCACACAAAGATTTTCCCTACCCCTTTTTTTTTTTTCTAAAATTGAGGTTTGAAAGCTGTTTACATATTCTTAGTATGAGTCCTTTATCAGAGACAGGCTTTGCAAATATTTTCTCCTAGTCCATTACTTGTTTTGTCATTCTCTTAAACATATCTTTTGAAGAGCAGAATTTAATTCGTTGAAGCCCAATTTACCTGTTTTCTCTTTGCCTAACCCAAAGTCACAGAGATTGTTTTCCTCTGTTTTCTTTTAGAATTTGCATAGTTTCAGTTTTACATTTGGTTTATGATCCATTTTAATTTTTATGTGTTACAGAGTATGGATCAAAGTTCTTATTTTGTGAGGGAGGGGATTGAGAAACATGAATATTCCTTTCTTCCAGCATCATTTGTGGAAAGGACTATCTTTTCTCCACTGGATTTCCTTTGCCCCATTTTTTTTTTTTTTTTTTTTTTTTTGGTATGCGGGCCTCTCACTGCTGTGGCCTCTCCCGTTGCGGAGCACAGACTCCAGATGCACAGGCTCAGTGGCCATGGCTCACGGGCCCAGCCGCTCCGCAGCATGTGGCATCTTCCCGGACCGGGGCACGAACCTGTGTCCCCTGCATCAGCAGGCGGACTCTCAACCACTGCGCCACCAGGGAAGCCCTCCTTTGCACTTTTGATGAAAATCAATTCACCATATACATGTGGATTTGTTTCTGGAATTCTCTTCTGTTTTGTTCATCTATGTCTGTCTTTTTGCTTATACTGCACTGTTGTGATTACTGTAGCTTTACAGGAACTCTTGAAATCAGGTAGGGTGAATCCTCCAACTTTGCACTTGTCCAAAATTGTTTTGGCTAATCTGGATTTGACTAATACAGATTTTAGAATCAGCTTGCCATTTGCTACCAAAAACAAACAAACAAAAACCTGTTTGGATCTTGATTGGGTTTGTGTTGAACTTATAGATCAATTTGGAGAATTGACATGTTAATAGTATTAAGTCCTCTGACCCATGAACACAGTATTTATTTAGTTCTTCATTAGCATTTTCCCTTTATATTTTCTTTATATTTAACATCTATGCTTTATGAAAGACTTGTTTAAGTACTTTTAAATAATCTTGTGTATCATTAACACTATTGGAAGTAAATCTTGATTAGAAGTGTTAACCAATTTAATAACTGTAATAACTTGTCCTTTAAAACTGTCTAGAATTTCTCAGTGTTTGTCAAAAGTGAGTCAAACAGTTTAATGAATCACATTCAGCATTTAAAAATATGAAGTAGGATAGAAAGTACCACAGTGGATCACAGTGAGGGAAGTAAGTGAAACTTCTTGTTACAGTTTTAAATATCTGCCTACTCACCCCCACATACACAGTGGAGACTTAAAGATTATTTAAATCTAAATTTGAAAAACTTAGGTTTAGAATAATAAATGGTTATATAGCTATTTTCTAAATTAGAGTATTAGAGTATTAAGATTTCCTTGACTTCTTTCTGCCCTCTTTTCCTTCTTCCTAAATTCACTAGTTAGTTGAAATTTTCAGTGTAGTCTACCTAACATAGGTTCATGACCATGAATATATTGCATAAGTCTCTAAAATATGCATGCAAGTGATATTTTAAATAAAGACATGTCTGTTGATTATAAAAGTTTCTAAAATTCAGAGCTGGAAAGATGGGTGTTTTTGATGAATTTCTTTTCACTGGTTGACTAGAGGATCTGTTGTAGTTTTTTGACTATGTGACATCCTAAGTTCCATCCTAATATGCTGTGAAATAGAACTTTTAAAACCTTCTTGGTATGAGCCTGCTTGATATCCAGAAACATTCTTCAAAAATTTTTCAACGTGTTTTTGTATCGACTGCTTTGGTTTAAAAAAAAAAAAGCATAATTGACAAAGTGACTATTTTGCATATAGCTGGTTATATACTGATTTATACATATGGAGCCCATATTAACTTGAAACGCAGTTTATTGGCATCTGTTAGACGATATTCTACATGGCAGCAGTGAATGGCAAAAGGTTTTTTGGTTTTTGGGTTTTTTTGGGCTCAGGGCAGGGGAGGAAGGTTGAATAGTCTTAGATTCTTGAGGTGTTCTATGTTTTTTTAAAAAATTTCTGGTCCAAGTTTACAGTATTCATTCATTAAGAGCTTCCTATTAATATGTCCCCCCCACCCTGAGGAATTTAACAGTTTTTCCAGATATTTTACTTGAATTTATAATGCAGTTAAAGTACACATGAAACACAAAGGAAAATAATATTTATTTCCTCCTTTATTATAGGATCAGCGGCAAACTGAAGCCATCCAGTTGCTACAAGCACAACTGACCAACATGACACAGCTTGTTTCAAATTTATCAACAACAGTAGCAGAATTAAAACATGAGGTAATTGTTATTGATGGTATTGTAGGAAACGGTGTCATAAAGGCAGGCTTCGTATCTAAGAACTTTAATTGAAGAGGATTGTCATTTATAAAGAACTTTTTCAGAACACCAGAATGTGACATTTTAAAGTTTTGGAAATATATTAATTATCATAATCTTTTGGAAAACACGGCTTTCATAGTTTAGGTCTTAACCTAAATTACAGTTATAAAGCAATTCTGTTAGGCCTTTTGTAAACCATTGGTAGTTGCAATAGATACTTCATTTTCAGTTCAAATAGGCTTATTAATTGCTTAATGAAACAAATTTTTCATTGATTTAAGCAGTATTTATTGAGCTGCCAGTGTGTGTGAAGCATGAGCTGTCCAGTTCTAGGTTGAGGCATACAGCAGTGAAGAGTCCCTAGCCTCACAGGGCCCTCTCACCTGGGGGAGAGAGGGAATACATACAGTAAATATATATGAAGGACAGTGAGGTAGAGAGTGAAACTTGTGTGTGTGGACTGGTGGTGCTTTAAGTGTTGCTGCTTTAGCTACAGTGATGTTGGAAGGCTTGCCTGAGGAGGTGGCCTTAGAACTGAGTGCTCAAGAGGAGTTAGCATCCACACAGAGCCTGGGGTCAGAACATACCTGTTAGTAGCAGAAGTAGGGCAAAGGGCCTGTGACTAGAAACAGTGTAATGTGTTTGGGGTCAGAAAGAAAGCTGGTGTGGCTGGAGCAGAGTGAATGACAGAAGTAAGGATAAGAAATGAGTTTAGGAAACTGGCAGAGACCTGGTCATGTAGGCCTTTGTAGGCAATATAGAGTTTGAATTTTATTCTAATCACTGCAAGTCATTGGAAAGTATTCAGTAAAGAAGTAACATGGATCATCTCATTGAAAACACTTTGAGAAACTCCCTGTTTGTTGCTCTACAGAGAATTGCCTCTTAGAGACAAGAGGGAAGTGGGGAGGAAACCAGTTAAGGAGGCGATTGCAGTAGCCTGGGTGAGGTGATGTTGGCTTGGACTAGGATTTTAGAAGTGGAGAACATTGTGAAGTTGCTGAATTCAGGATATATATATATATATTTATTTATTTATTTACTTACTTACTTTACTTACTTACTTACTTACTTACTTACACTTACTTACTTACTTACTTACTTACTTACTTACTTACTAACTAACTAACTAACTAACTAACTAACTATGTAAAAGGCCCAGGATATATTTTAGAGGTAGAAAGACAAGCCTTGCTGAAAGATTGGATGTGGGACCTGAGGAATTAAGGGTGATCCCCAGGCTTAAATCACTGGGCAGTTGGTGGTTTAGTTTTGTAAGGTGGGAAAGATAGGTAAGAGCATGATTGTTTTTTTTTTTCTCACCAAGGAGAAGATAGTACAAATGAAAAAATGGAACATATGTGGCAAAATGTTAATGATTGGAAAACATGTTAATGGTGAAAGGCATATTATATTCATTGTATTATACTATTTTTAAAACTTTTCCATAGGTTTGAAAATTTTTAAAGAATGGAGGGGGGGGAGAAGAAAAAGTAAAACATTGCCTTTGTAGTACATTTTCAAAGAGCATGCCCTGCATTTATAGTTTTGAAGCACTCTGAAAAAAAAAGTTTAAAATGATTTGTCCTTTGAGCTTTAGATCCCATTGTATTTTTTTCTAATATGGTTTTCAAATTATTATTATTATTAAGCCCTCTTCTCATCTCAGGTTTCAGATCGACAAAGCTATCTTGTCATATCTTTGGTTCTCTGTGTTGTCTTGGGACTGATGCTTTGTATGCAGCGTTGTCGAAACACTTCTCAATTTGATGGAGATTATATTTCAAAACTTCCTAAAAGTAACCAGTATCCAAGCCCTAAAAGGTAAGTCAGCATTATATTTCAGTTTTCCTCTTATTTTTATTTTTTGGCCACGCTGCACAGCATGTGGGATCTTACTTCCCCGACCAGGGATCAAACCCATGCCCCTTGCATTGGAAGCACGGTGTCTTAACCACTGGACCGCCAGGGAAGTCCAGTTCCTCTTATACTTTTGAGAAATTTGAGCAAATAAAGGATACTGAGATAATTTCTTTCCCTGTATGATTATCTTGAAACCAAAATGTTAAAAACAACATTGGAACTAGTGAGATGGTCCTATGCATGCCTGGAAGGTTCTATAGAGTCTAATAGAGAAAACACTGATAGTAAGTGCATAAAAACCCTTGAAATGGTTGTGAAAGATGCTTCAATGTGGAATTTAAAGGGGGAGGAGGAGAATAGGTATTCTAATACAACACCTTTTAGAGAATGATCCTTAAATTTTTTTTACATGTGTTATCAATAACTGGAGTGTTACTTTAGAGGTTAGTCCTGTGTGACATGTACAGTTCTCTAGTGTCTGTCTAGCCCCAACTACAGAGTAAATTACATGTATTTTACTCATTGTGCCCAATGTTGTTTTTTTCTTAATGTTAGGTGTTTCTCTTCCTATGATGATATGAGTTTGAAAAGGAGAACTTCATTCCCACTCATCAGATCCAAGTCTCTACAATTAACTGGGAAAGAAGGTAGATTTTTGTGGCTATGTAATATGTGTATAGAAATGTGAATCTAGCTTCCTTCTAGCAGAAGCATAATGTCAATGTTGTGTTAGAGACCATCTGCAACAGAACAGTGGGTATAAGTAGCCTTTGTTTGTGCGGTGTCAAAGCCAGTTTACCATTTCCATGCTTTAAATCTATCTTTGTTCCTAAAAGCCCAGAGGGTGGGGTGGGGGGCTTAGTGCAATTAGCCATTGGTAGCCTTATTTGCACATGCTCCTGTTTAGAAGTATTTCTTTTTAGAAAGGGGTGTTTGAGAAAGTTCAGCAAATATGGAAAACCTGAATGGGCTCCCATAGTATCCTGTGCTTATCTGCCTTCTCTTCCTGTACAGGTAGGACCCCTTTTGTCTCTAGTTTAGGTCTGTGAGGCACCTTCCAAAAAATAAATCAGGTTTTTCTCTTTTTCATAGCCCAGGGTCTATAATAGTATTCCATTGTCTAACACTTAATGCATACTTAAATTTAAATGAATGGGTGTGTACTGAGTGGTTGTTTTCCTGTATCAGTACTTTTTATAATTAGTACTGTAATTAGTGCTTATTGAGAGACTTATCTTCATAACAATATTAAAATAACCAAATTAATTATATATTTCAACTAGTGCTTTCTTAATAATCATTGGATTCTTTTTCTTTAGGATTTAGTAACTGAGCAGCATGTTTCAATTGATTCAATCATTTAAGCAATCATTCCTGAGATTCTCTGGTTTACTGTTATCACAAAACTTTACAGACTTAATCCATTACATGTGT
Source organism: Kogia breviceps (assembly GCF_026419965.1). NCBI lineage: Eukaryota > Metazoa > Chordata > Mammalia > Artiodactyla > Physeteridae > Kogia > Kogia breviceps. The sequence continues at coordinate 50,170,861 of NC_081310.1, read as the reverse complement.
GTTTACTTACGACTAGTAAATTTCATCCTAGTTCCTGCCTTTTTCTTTCTATTTTTTTCTTCTTTTGGCTGATATGTCTTTTTATAACTGAGTCTTTTAAATGAAGTATAACTTGTACAGGAAAGTGTACTTATCATATGTGAATCTTGGTGGATTTTCACAAACTGAAAATCCCTGTGTGACCAACACCCAGATTAAGAAGCAAAACATTATCCAGCACCCCAGAAACTTCCTTGTGCTCTACACTGCCCATCCCCTCTCAGTATAGCCACTACATATTTTGATATTGTGAGATTCACCATGTCATTGAGTATCGTTGTAGTTTGTTTACTCTTATTCCTGTATAGTATTCTATTATACAAACATACAATACATTATTCACTTACATTGGATTATTTCAGTTTGAGGCTATTACATATCTTTTGGCAAACACATGAACACACATCTGTTGGGTATATACCTAGAAATGGGATTGCTGGATCATAAGATATTGTGTATATTCCACCTTAGTAAATACTGCCACACAGTTTTGCAGAGTGTTGTATGAATTTGCCCTCCCATCAGCTCTTTTTGAGAGTTCCATTTGTTCCATATCCCTATTAATATTTAGTATTGTTGGTCTTTTAGCCATTGTGGTGGGTGTATGTGCATTACTTATGTGAGCTGTGTTCATGTGATTAGGAAATATGTTGAGATGTTTTTCCTTCTCAGAATTTCTAGTCTCATTTTAAATTAGTTGAAATCCTATTTTACTATTTCTTTTCTCTATTTCACTCTTCAAAGCCAGATAGAATAGCCTTTTTTTTTGTACCTGATAATAGAATTACTTCTGTTTTAAACAACTGTGTCATCTTGGTTCACCTTTACAGTTACAAAAGTTGAGTACAGTAGGCAGGAAGCTGGCTTTAATTCTGATTCCATTGTTTGTTAATTCATTTATTTCTTCTCCTGTTTGAATTAAATCTCTTCTTAAGGCATTTTTTATAGTCTACTTTGATTTTAGCCATCCTGTACTTGCCTTATTTTTAATTCTAAGCTCAGTGAGAAGGGTCCATGTCTTATTTTGTTTTCTTACTGTAGTGAAAGGCATGTAAAATTTACCATCTTGAAATTTAATTTGCTCTTAAAAATTTACTTTTTAAGTGTATAGTTCAGTAATGTTAAGTATATTCACAATGATGTGAAACAGATCTCCAGGACTTTTCCATTTTGTAAATCTGAAAGTCTATATCCATTAAACCAATCCCTTTTTTCCTCTCCTCCCAGCCCCTGGTAACCTTTGTTGTTTTTTCTGTTTCTGTGAATTTGAATATTTTGATAAATAATATGATTCCTCTTATGAGTTGTCTTTCTCTGACTGGCTTATTTCATTTAGCATAGTGTCCTCAAGTTTCATCCATGTTGTAGCATGTGACAGGATTTTCTTCTTAAGACTGAATAATATTCTGTTGTACAGATATAATCATGTTTTGTTTATTCATCTGTTGATGGGCATTTGGGTTGCTTCTACCTCTTGGCTATTGTGAAATAATGCTGCTGTGAACATGAGTGTGCAAATAAATCTTTAAGACCTTGCTTTCAGTTCTTCTGGATATATAGTTGACCCTTGAACAGTGCTGGAGTTAGGGGCACTGAGTCTCTGTGCAGTTGAAAATCCATGTATAATTTATAGTTGACCCTCCATATCCGTGGTTCCTCCGTATCTGAGGTTCTGGATCCACAGATTCAGCCAACCACATATTGTGTAGTACTATAGTATTTACTGTTGAAAAAAATCCATGTTTAAGTTGACTCATGCAGTTCAAATCCATGTTGTTCAAGGGTCAGCTATGTACTCAAATGGGATTGCTGGATCATATGGTAGTTCTATTTTTTGAAGAAACTTTACAGTGTTTGTCATAGTGGTTGCACCATTTTACAGTTCCACCCACAGTGCACAATGGTTCCAGATTTCTCCACATCCTCACCAGTACTTGTTTTCTATTTTGATAGTAGCCATCCTAATGGATGTGAGATGTTATTTCATTTTGCTTTTGATTTGTGTTTCTCTGATGATTAGTGATGTTGAGCATCTTTTCATGTGCTTGTTGGCCATTTGTAAATCATCTTTGAAAAAATGTCTATTCAAGTCCTTTGCTCATTTTTAAATCAGGTTATTTTTTTATTGTTTAATTGTCAGAGTTCTATATATTCTGGATATCAGTCCCTTATCAGATACATGATTTACAGCTATGTTCTCCCATTTTGTAGGTTGCGTTTTCACTCTGTTGATTGTGTCCTTTGATGGACAAAAATTTTTTAAGTTTGATGTAGTCTCATTTGTCTATTTTTGCTTTTGTTGCTTGTACTTTAAATGTCACATCCAAGAATTCATTGCCAATGATTTCAAGAAATCAAGGCCAATGTCATGAGGTTTTCCTTCTGTGTTTTCTTCTAGGAATTTTATAGTTTTAGGTTTTATGTTTAGGTTCTTAATCCATTTTCAGTTAATTTTTGTATATGATGTAAGAGAAGGGTTCAACTTCATTCTTTTGCATGTGGATATCCAGTTTTCCCAGCACTGTTTGTTGAAGAGAGCATTCATTCCCCACTGAGTGGTCTTGCCACCCTTGTTGAAGATTATTTGACCATTTGTGAGAGGATTTATTTCTGGGCTCTTTTTTTTTTAATTATTATTCCATTGGTCTGTATGTCTCTTTATACCAGTACCACACTGTTTTGATTACTGTAACTTTGTAATGTGTTTTGAAATCAGGCAGTGTGAGTCCTCTGTTTTTATTTTTTTTTAATTGTTTTGCCTATTTAAGATCACTTGGGATTTGATATGAATTTTAGGATGCATTTCAGCAAAAGAATGCTATTAGGATTTTGATAGGGATTATGCTTAATCTATAGATCATTTTGGTAGTATGGACATCTTGACAATATGAAGTCCTCCAGTCATGAACGTGAGATGTCTTTCCATTTTTTTGTACCTTTAATTTCTTTCATCAGTGTTTTGTAGTTTATACTTTGATTTACGTCTCTCACTTTTGTTGACCAGCCAGGTGGACCAAAATTGTTTTGATTTTTGTAAGACATTTTTATTATAAAATAAGTGAAATACAAAAAAGTACACAAAACTGAAATGTACAACATGCAAAGTAATTATAAAGTGAACACCTGTGTAACTAACACCCAGATCAAGAAATAGAACAAGGCCAGCACTTTTGGTATTGCTCCTGTAGAGGTAGCTATCTTGACTTTTGAAATAGTCATATTCTTCATTTTCTTAATAGTTTTACCATCAGTGTTTGGATTCCTCAACAATATAATTTGATTTTTGCCTGGTTTTGAGCTTTTGATAAACGGAATCATACCATATATACTCTTTTTGTCTTCTTTCTTTCAGCATTCTATTTGTAAGGTTCATATACATGATTATACTTCATTTTCAATATTGTATAGTATTTCAGTAACTGACTAAATCACAATGTAGTTATCCATTGTACTGTGTTGTTTACAGTTTGGGGCTATTACAGATAATGCTGCTGTAAACATTTCCCTTTGTTTGTATACCGGCACATAGTTGCATGAGTTTCTCTAGGAATATTACCTAGATGTAAAATTGCTGGGTTGTAGGGTATGCTTCTCTACAAGTTATAAGATAATGGCAAACTTTTCCAAAGTGGTCATATCAGTTTATTCTTCCACCAGTACCATGAGAATTCCCATTATTCTATGTTTTTACCAGCACGCACTTAGAATTGTCAAATTTTAAAGTGTTTAACCTCATTGCGGTTGTAATTTGCATTACCTGATTAGTAGTGGGGCTGAGCATGTTTACTTATGCCATTTATTCATTTGACTTTCCTGGGCATTGGGTTGTTTCTGTCTTTCATACTGGTTTATAGTTATTTTTAAGATTTGGATTCTAATTGTTAGTTGGTTAAATGTTGCAGATATCTTATTTCATATAGATAATCTATTTCACTTTTGAGACAACCTATTTTACATGGATTCTTTTTTTTTTTAATATTTATTTATTTCTGGCTGCATTGGGTCTTATTTGTGGCACATGGGATCTTTTGTGGCTGCGCACAGGCTTTGTCTAGTTGCAGCAAGCATGCTCTTCGTTGTAGTGTGTGGGCTTCTCATTGTGGTGGCTTCTCTTGTTGCAGAGCACGGGCTCTAGGCACGCAGGCTTCAGTAGTTGCAGCACACGGGCTCAGTAGTTGTGGTGCATGGGCTTAGTTGCTCCACGGCAGGTGGGATCTTCCCGGACCAGGGCTCGAACCCGTGTCCCCTGCATTGGCAGGCGGATTTTTAACCACTGCACCACCAGGGAAATCCCACAAGTCCCCTTTCAAGTCACACTATACTACTTTCCAGGTAGTATGAATATTTTATAATAACAAAATATTCCTAATTCCTCCCTTCAATCCCTTATATCATTTCTGTCATTCTTTTTACTTCTATATAAACATGTATAGTTATATAAGCATACCCAGATACGTTGTTGCTATTATTGTTTTGAACAAGTTATTATGTTATGGATTAAGAATAAGAAAAGTTTTTATCTTACCTTCACTTACTTGTTCTCTGATGCTCTTTTTTAATGCAGATCGGAGTTTCTGACCTGTATTATTTTCCTTTCTGCAGAACTACTTTTAACATTTCTTGCAAAAGCAGGTCTATTGGCAACAATTCGTCGATTTTAGCTTGCATCTTTGATTTTTTGAAGTTTGTATATGAAATGCCTGGGTGTAGTAATTTTGGCATTTGTCCTTCTTGGTCCTTTTCTGCATCTGTGGTTGCTGTCAGACATTAATTTGGGGAAATTCTGTCATTATTACTTACAATATTCCTTCTGTTCCATTCTCCTACTCTTGTCTTTCTGTATTCTCATTACTCATATGTTACACCTTTTGTAGTTGTCCTGTGGTTTTTGGGTATTCTGTTCATTTTTTTAAAATTCATTTTTCTCTTTACTTTTTAAGTTTTGGAAATTTATATTGTCATATCCTCAGCCTCAGTTATTCTTTGCTCAGCTGTGTTCAGTCTACTAATGAACCCATCAGAGGCATTCTGCATTTCTGTTACTGTGTTTGATCTCTAGCATTTCTTTTTAATTCCTTTCTAGAATTTTTCTGCCTACATTATCCATCTGTTCTTGCATGTTGTCTACTTTTTTCCACTTAAGTCCTTAGTATATTAATCATGGTTTTTAAAAATTCCTGGTCTAGTAATTTCAGCATTCCTTCCATATCTAACTTTGGTTCTAATGCACGTTTAGTCTTTTCAAACTGTGTTTGCCCTGTTTTAAATGCCTTGTAATTTTTTGTTGAAAGGGGAGTATAATGTACAGGTGGTCCCCAACTTATGATGGTTTGACTTAATTTTTCCACTTTACGACAGACTTAAGTTTTCAACTTCATGACGTGTGAAAGCAATATGCATTCAGTTAAAATTGTGCTTTGAATTTTGACATTTCCCAGGCTAGTAATATGTAGTATGATTCTCTCTTATGATGCTGGGCAGTGGCAGCAAGCTCTCAGAACAAAAATGACTTTTGTGTTCCACTTGACTGTCTGGGTTCCTACTTTTCCTTCAATTGTGGCCTGGGATTACTTACTTAGTCTTGATAGCCCTTCAGTGCTGTTAGTGATTTTTTTTTTTAATTCATATTTAATTGCTTGAGGTTGATCTGAAAACCATTAACAACCATTCCTAGAAGTAGACATCATGTTTTTTAAAAAAGCAATTTGAATGAGATTAGTAATCTGATAGAAATGACTATTTAAAGGAATCTTTGGATATTTTTATATATTTGATGACTTTCTCAACAAATTTCTAAGACAATGTAAAAAATTATAATTCGTTGAATCATGTTATTAGTAAATTTCTGGTACATGAACTTTTATAGTGAGTTTGCTACTACTTATAAACTTCTCCCTGCATCAGACTATAAATCATTTACTTTTAGTGGGTTGAATAGGACTGAAGTCTCAGAGTGCCTCTTTTACATGCGTGTTTATCTTGTCAGGGTGGGGGTAGTAGCATAGAGCTATTGTGAATGTGCTTAAAGTAATGAAATCTCAGCAACCTAAGGCCAGTATTTCTAATTTACTCACCATGCCAGAGTGTTCATTCATTATTGCTTGATCGCTGATACTGCATATTCAAGCTATTTTAAGATTTTGGAGTTTATAGTTTCGATCACAGTAAATCATAGTTTTGATCGCAGTAAATCATAGTAATAAACAATTAGAAAAAACTTCTTAGACCTCTTTTTGTATGTTCCTTTAACTGGCTTTCATACAGTCACAACTGCTTGTTGCACATAGTTAACCCATATTTGCAGCACAATACAGAGTTTAGTCTTCTGGAAGAATATTCAGATGATCTATAGGTTTGGTATTAGCTTACCTGGAATGTGATTTTTCTCATCACCTAAGAGGGTAGAGCTGGCCCAAACAAGGATCCTTACTGTGTTGGCTGATAGCTGATAGCCAACACAGTAAGTTAAAAACTTAAGTTATTTGATGATGATCAGTCAAGCCCAAAATAAGAATGGTGCCCTCTCCTAACTTACTGCTTTTGGCTTACTAATTTCAAGTGCATAAATATATGATATAAATATAAATTCATTGGTTCTGTTAAGAAAATAATTATAAAGGGATAATATAATATTTATAGTATTTAATCATAGTATAATCTACATTTTACGTGTGCTTTTTTTCTTACTTATAGTAGACCCAAATGATCTGTACATTGTAGAACCCCTCAAGTTCTCTCCAGAAAAAAAGGTAATGTTTTGTTTCCTTTTAAGTATATCGATGTGTTATGTGGGTGTAGATGAAGAAATAGGTTGAAAGTTTTAATATAACCTTTAAGTGGTCCTTAAACTTACTGTTTATTTTCAATCATGATAATGATGTAAATGTTTACAGGGGTCAGCAAACTATGACCCATAGGCTATATATGGCCTGTGGCCTGTTTTATACAGGCCTGAAGCCATTTTTAAAGGGTTGTAAAATAAAAAAAAAATATGCAGGAGAAGAGAGTATGTGACCTGAAAAGCCTGAAATATTTACTATTTGGCTTTTACAGAAAAAACTTGCTGACCCCTGGCTGATTGTCTGACATGCACTTATAATAAAGAATGACTCAGTGTGTGCACTATTCCTGTAATCCTCACATCAACCTGAAGACGATACTCTCCCCATTTTTTAAGTGAGAACACTGAAACTCAAGAGTTTGTATCTTCTTTAAATGACTCATTAAATAGGTGGCAAAAATCAGACTGTACTTAGGCTTTTTTGGTTACAAAGTGTGTGCTTTTTCCATTTTGCCTCTTAAAGTAAGTTGTACTCATTTTGATTAGAGGTAATTGTCTCTAGGTGAAAGAACTTGGCCATTAGAACTTACTACCTTGTAACTTGGCCCAAGTTACAAGGTAAGTATGTGGTGAAGTTAGGATTGAAATAGCCTAGGATTCAACCCTAACTTCGCCACATACTACCTTGTAACGTGGGCAGGGAATCAAACCTGTGAACCTTGGTTTTCTCATTTGGTAACCAGGGACAAAATATTGATACTTATCTTTCAGGGTTAGCAAGTAAGATATACATGAAAGCAACTAGAATGATGTCTGGCACATAACAGGCATTCAGATTTTAGTTATCGCCCCCTAATCTATATTCAGAGGTGGCAGATAAGTAAAGAGTTTGATTGAGTAGTATTTACAAAATGAAAAAGTAATTATGGTATCTGTACAGAACATAACAGTATGTTTTGCTATTTATAATACTCTTTTACTTTCCACCAGGAGATGGCACTTTACTCCAGTAGCTCAGCTTTCTGAATTTGGTTAGGTAACTATTGGAGGTCTAATTCCTACCCTTTCTTTTCCTTGTGTTATAGAAGAAACGCTGCAAGTACAAAACTGAAAAAATTGAGACCATAAAGCCAGCAGCACATCCATTGCACCCTATAGCCAATGGCGACATAAAAGGAAGAAAGCCTTTTACGAACCAGAGAGATTTTTCTAATATGGGAGAAGTTTATCACTCTTCTTATAAGGGTCCTCCATCTGAAGGAAGCTCAGAAACTTCATCACAGTCAGAAGAGTCTTATTTTTGTGGCATTTCAGCTTGCACAAGTCTGTGCAATGGACAGTCCCAAAAGACAAAAACTGAGAAGAGGGCTTTGAAACGAAGGCGGTCTAAAGTCCAAGACCAAGGAAAATTGATAAAAACTCTCATACAGACTAAGTCAGGATCATTGCCAAGCCTGCATGACATAATCAAAGGAAACAAAGAGATCACCGTGGGAACACTTGGTGTTTCAGCAGTCTCGGGACATATTTAAAATTAATCGAACTTTTCATACTGGAGACTTTCGTTGTTCTTTGAAGAACAGTCTGTGGTATTTGAAGGGTTTGGGGGAGGGAGAAAATATTAATGGGAAAAATATTCAGAAATTATGATTCCTGCCTTTTTAAAAAGTAGGTGGGATTGTGTCAATCTTGGTTAATGAGCTGCAGTTTTACAAGGCTGATCACTTCCTACAAGGACAATGGTAGACATTTTATAAAGATTTTTTTCACAGATTAATTACTGGGACAAAAGTAATTCAGAAGCCCAGTTCCTTGGGTGGGATAGGAATGAAGGCCTAAACCTCTTCCTTTAGCTTTGTTCCTATTTCTTGCACCTTCCCATATTTATGTGCCTTTTGTCTATTTATAAATGCCACTGGAAGAGGAGGGAGAACTTTTCCTGTCATTTGATTTCTTTTATAACTTTGTTAGTTTTTTGAAGCTGCAAACACTACAAGGCTTTAATGTGATCTGCGCCTGGAGTTCAGTAAAGATCAGTAAAGACAGTGTAAAGATCCTAAAGACTTGGCCAACTAGACCTCTGTTTAGCAAACTCACTTGAAACAGACACTTGATGGAATTTTTACATCTGTTCTTTTAGGTAAGTGGTTATGCTTTTGATGTTATTTTCATTTAACTTATTCACACTAGTTTTCTTTGGTTACTAATTCAATGAGAAGGGGAAGAAAAAAAAAACGACAGGATCTTTTCTTGCAAATAACTAGTATTTGCAAATAATTGTTTTATCAACTCACCTTTTAAACAACATTTAGCCACTTTTAAGGGTTTTCTTTAGCTACATTACATTTTAAACATTCACAATAAGCACTAATCCTCCCAACTTTCAGATCACTGTTTTCCCTTACAAATGGAAAATTCAAAGGTTTGTCAAATGAGTCCAGGTCTCATAATCACTGCCTATGTATGTATGCACAGAACCAGCTAGTGAGTTTGTCAAGCCTTGTCTAATTGGTCAAGTCTAAAGGGATTATTATTCCTTAATGTTTGCTTTGTATTGGCTACAAATGTGCAGATATACATGTGTGATGTCAATGTGTTTGTTTTTGTCTTTTTTCTTTAAAAATAATTGGCAGTGACTGTATTTGAATCAAATGATTTCTAAGTATGTGTTTGTACAGTAATGAGTGAAAGTGGAAAGTTTCTTTTTGAAAGGGAGAGAATTGACTGTTTTGTGTTGTTAAGATTTAAGTTATTGAGCACTTTTAGAAATAACTGTTTTTAAACTTGTCTTAATACCTTTCTGGGGGTATTGGTTGTAATGTGACTTATTTAAAGCCTCTTTTGTTTAAGTTGCTGCTTTAGGTTAACAGTAAGTTTTAGATGATTTAAAAATTTTTTCCAATCTGTACAATTAGCCATTCAGAGCAAGAGGGCCTGATTGTATAGAAACCCAATAAAAAGAGGTCCATATGAGAGCAGAGGTAGAGCGGGAAGTTACACCATCTTTGTGCAGCATCCAGGGTTGTGGAAAGACTTTCAATATGTAACTACGGAGCTGTAGTGCCATTAGAAACTGTGAATTTCCAAATAAATCTGAACACTTGTCTTTATTAATTACTGGCTCTTCTGTTCTTTGAAGGAGAACTTTTACAAACTTGTTACTCTGAACACAGATTTGTTTTTGCCACTTTAAAAATTAAATACAGCAGCATCCTGTTAAATAATTGATCACATTTCAGCCAACTACAAACTGATTGAACTTTGACAGAAACATTTTGTTCCCTATACAGTCAGAATTTCACCATTTCAAACACTGAAATGAGAGTTTTGAATATTTAGTAGACTATGTTTATGTGCTTTTCTCTTATTAGGTGCCATCTTTAAGACCACTAATTGTTAATTTTTTCCATATATAAACATAGCATAACATTTTACAATTTGGGGTTTATTTTTCCTCTCTGAGATTATACTTAACATGAGGGGGAAAAAAATGAAAATTCTTGCCAATAATAGATTTGTGCCTGGTGAGAAGGAAAGCTGTGTGTGTGTGTGTGTGTGTGTGTGTGTGTGTGTGTGTGTATGTAATAGGCTTTCAATGTTCCTTGGTAGTCAACTTTATTTTATTTCTTCTAATATTAGGTAAAGCATTAAAACAGTAAGAAATAAGAAGAAACGAAAGGATCCGTAAGAGCAAGAACACAAAGTAAAGCAGTTCTTTTAACTGGATTTTTAAAAATAGAGTTATATAATTTGAGGAATGAAATTGTTTTATAAGGTAAGGTTTGCACAGAAAGACAGCTGTTCTCTATTCTCTGCCACTACACGTCCCCCACACCCCAGCCTTTCCCCCATCAAGGGTTTCTTGCTCCCCAGCAGCAACCGTTTTCAACTCTGTATCTCCAGTTACTGTGCTTATTTTGCCACTTACTGATTTGCCAGTTTTTGATGTGTCCCCAGTGTGAATATATAAACTTGTCGGCATGAATATGAAGTAGATATAAACTTATATTTGTTAACCTGGTTGAACAAATTTAAGATCACAGTATAATAAGCAACATGTCTATTTAGAAATATGTTTTAACTCTATTTCATAGAACAAAGTTACTTAAAAACCTCATGCTTTTCCCCAACTTCTTTTTTTGGTGGTACGCGGGTCTCTCACTGTTGTGGCCTCTCCCATTGCGGATCACAGGCTCTGGACACGCAGGCTCAGAGGCCATGGCTCACAGGTCAAGACGTTCCACGGCATGTGGGATCTTCCCAGACTGGGGCACAAATCTGTGTCCCCTGTATTGACAGGTGGACTCGCAACCACTGTGCCACCAGGGAAGCCCTCCCCAACTTTTTAACTTGAGAAATTTCAAATCCATAGAAAAGGTGAATTCCCATGCACCGTTACCCAGGTTCAACAATTAGCATTTGTAGTTTTCTTTTTATACATACATACACATGTATTAAACACATTTTTTGGGTGAGCCATTTGAAAGTTAAAAGATATCATGCCCATAACCCCTAAATACTTACACATGTGTTTTCTAAGAATAACAACATTCACCTACATGACCATAATACTAGTATCACACCTGAGAGTCAGTAATTCATTAATATCTAATACATACTCCATGATCAGATTTCTTCACAGGTCCACATGCATACTCTTTCTTTTCCTTTCCTTCTTTCTTTACCAAGGTCCAGTCAAGTTTCATTTGGTTTCATTGTCTAGTTTCTTTTAAAATGTACAGATTGCTTTATGACTTTGCATGTCTTCCTTGTGTAAGGACCATACTTATTTTCTCTGAATCATTCCAGTTTTAGTGTCTGGGCTACCAAAGTGGCTATTAAGAGCTTTTCTAGTGATCTATCAACACTGTCACTATAAATTTTATCCCAACCCACAAGTATTCATTTATATGACATTAAGACATTTAAAAAAATCCTATTGGAACATGTATTATACTCCACTGCACTGTACTCCACTTAGTCTATTACTTTCAAAATTAGTCTTTAGAATATTTGTTTACAGCAGAGTTCATCAGTTGCGTTTGTAAGGTCATACACCCTAGACTACCAACTTTGCATTCCATCTTTTTGACAAATCAGATATTGAAAACCCAAACAAATAACTTCTGTTATAAAACTTGTAAAATAAGTCTTTTTGACCAAACAGAAGCATTTGTGATTTTTAAGTTTATAAGGGATAAAAACCAAGTTTTACACCCAGAATGGTTTAAAATAGTTCCCCATGTAGGTGGTGTACTATCCCACTTAAGAGCAGGTGTTTAAATCAGACCGCCTAGTTTCATATTTGTTCTCTATCTCTTGAGTTTGGCATTAGACAAAATCACAGTCATAATCTCATTAAGCATCAGATTTCTCACCTGTAAATATGTGAAACAGCACCTATTTCAGATAATTATTCTGAAGATCAGCCATGCTTATACATGTAAAACTATCATGTGCCTAGCATGTAGTACACACAATATTAGCTATTAATGTTCTGATGCTCAGAGTGAGATCTCATCCCTTTGTCTCTGAGCATCAACCAGCAGGTGTAAGACTCATCTGCAGCCTCAGTCTATAACCACCATCCATTAGCAGGGTCAGCAGGGAGCTTTGAGCCGGATGTGCTCTGAGTAAGATTCCACCCTCAGTGCTTCCATCACAGGCACTCCAGAGCTCTGCAGCGCCCCTGGAAAGATCTTGCTACCCCTTGTTATAAGACCTTGCCACAATTTTATGCCTCAAAACCATTAAGGCAAATTTCATATGCCTTTGATTCCTATTAATTTTATCCCCACAAGAAACCCCATATGGCTCTTCACATCCTTCTTTCTGGACCCATATTCCTTCACCAACGCCTAAAAACACTTACCCTGTGCCCTCTGGAACTCAAAAATCAGTCATCAGTAAAATTTCCTAAATCTTTAAGTTCTTTCAACCTTCTCTTCACCTCCTTATTCTAATTGAAACTACTTTCCTTGAATCCTTTCCAGGAGGTCACTTTTTTTCTTCCTGACTGCCTCATACCACTCGACCTAGAGGTAGAATAGATGGTCTCCTTAATCTTCAGTGCCTAAAACGCCTCACTTTGTATCTTATATTGACAAACTCTAGCATCTACTCTTTCTCCTTGCTGCAAGTGAACCCCTGTTTTCTCTCACTCTCTCTCATCTTCATTCATGGGGTCACTGTCATTCTAATACTGCTCTGTCATAATCCTTTATTTCAATGTCTACATTATTTTTTCTAGTTTCTCACTTCTTTGCCTTCTTTCCCCTAAGATCTTGTTCTCCAGCCTGTATCAGCCACTTACTCCCACGATTAAATACTAGTGTTTGTCACTGTAAATATCCATAATCCTTAACACCAATTTCAAGCACCCAACTCTGACCACCACCTCCTATTTTTCTAGCTCATGCCCCCTCACACCCTAACTCTGACAATTCTTCAATTTCACCAAATCCTACAGTCCATTGGTCATACTGATAAGAACAGAGTAAAGGGACAAAGTAGGTGATTAAATAGATAATCCCACTAAGGGAACGTAAGTGAAGAAAAAAGTATGGGCAACCCCTGTAAGTTAATGGTCACTCAAGAAAGCAGGTTTGCCTAACCACAAAACCAAGCAGGCTTCCTTAAAAACAAAACCATGCAACAGTCATGGGACATGCCCTAAAACAATAAAACTGATGGCTTTCTTAAGCTCCCTTTACACCCTGGTCTTTCTTGTCCCACTCCCAAATCACTTTTCTTTCACTCAAAAGAAAGTTCTCTTTCCTATAGGGTGGGGAAAAAATGACACTCTCAAAATATTTTCATATGAAACTTATTCTTCATTAGGGCAAAGGCAATGCTTCCTATCTTTGTCCTTGACGTCCAAGAATGGCTGAAAATGGACTTCCCTTTTACCATTTCAACTCAACACCCTTAAAAGTCAACAGCAATGGAAGAGGAATCAAGATGGTGGGGCAGTAGGAAGTGGAGCTTACCTCCTCCCACAGATACAGCAAAAACACATCTACAAGTGGAACGATTCACACAGAACATCTACTGAATGCTGGCAGAAGACCTCAGACTTCCAAAAGAGCAAGAAAACCTCCATGTAACCGGGTAGGACAAAAGAAAAAAAAAAAAAGTGAAGGAATTGGGACAGGACCTGCACCCCAGGGAGGGAGATGTGCAGGAGGAAAGGTTCCCCCACTATGGGAAATCCCCTCAATGGTGGGGAGATCAGCCTGGATGGAGGGGGAGCCTCAGAGCCTCGGAGGAGAGTGTGGCAACCAGTTTGTGGAAGGACCTGCACAGATGGTCAGTAGTGCCTCTGCCCTGTGCTCCCCAGCCTGGGACGTTTGCTGGTGTGGGCGGAGCTGGGTGCTGAAGCTCGAGCTTCAGATGTCAGACCCAGGGATAGGACCAGGGTTAGCTGCATGGAGACAGCCTGAAAAGGTTGGAGAGTGACAACTGAGTGTGCACTCAGAAGAGGCCTGGGCCCACCAGAGAGTCAAAACACCACTGTTCGGGGGCATCTGAGAAGACAGGCAGGACCGCTATAGGAGCTTCTTTTCCTACCTGTGGGCTCTCAGGCAACGAGACACCACTTACATGAGTTCTGGGGGCAGGTGCAAGCTGCTGCCACCATCATGGGCTCCAGAGACAAGACACGGGCCACTGCCACAGCTAGGGGACCTGCAAGCAGGTGCCACTTGCTGTCCTGGTGGGGGAGTTGCACAGCCCGCCACCACCACTGCTAGACCTGTGGGTGGGCACCGATTGCTGCCCCCACCATATGGGGAGCATGCACAGGCCATGAGCAGGCACCAATTGCTGTTCCTACTGTCCTGCAAGTAGGTGGGTTGTTGCTGCCGCTAAGAGACACAAGAGCAGGTGCCATCTGCTGCCCCTACTGTCCTGGGACTGCATGGGCCACTGCTGCCACTGGGAGACCTGGGAGCAGGTGCCAATCAATGCCCCTGCCATACCAGGAGTGTGCACAGGCCAGCGTGCCTGCACACATCATATCAAGAGGATAAGAGCCAGCACACACTGGAAAGAGGCAACAATCATCCAAACTAAAAGCAGCCCCTCGATTCCAGACAAGATGGCAGGGATAGAAGGACGTGAACTCACCTCCTCTCACTAAAACACCAAAATCACAACTAACAACTTAATAACCATTGACAAAAAGACTGGAACCCACAAAAAAAATACTTCACATCCAAAGACAAAGAAGAAGCCACAACAAGACGGTAGGAGGGGCACTTTCATGATGTAAGACTAATTCCATACCCGCCAGCTGGGCAACCCACAAACTGGAAAATAATTATATTGCAGAGGTTCTCCCACAGGAGTGAGTTCTGAGCCCCATGTCAGGCTCCCCAGCCTGAGAGTCTGGCCATGGTAGGAGGAGCCCCCAGAGCATTTGGCTTTGAAGGCCAGTGGGGGTTGAGTGCAGGAGCTCCACAGAACTGGGGGAAATGGAGGTTCCACTTTTGGAGGGTGCACATAAGATTTTACGTGCACTGGGACCCAGCACAAAGCAGTGACTCCATAGGAGCTTGGGCTAGACCTACCTATGGGTCTTGGAGGGTCTCCTGGTGAGGCGTGGGTCAGCTGTGGCTCACTGAGGGCAAGGACACTGGTGGCGGAAGTCCCAAGGAATATTAATCAGCATGAGATTTCCTGGAGGTCTTCATTTTGGCACCGAGACCTGACCCCACCCAACAGCCTGAAGGCTCAAGTGCTGGGATGACTACAAGCCAAACAAAGAGCAGGGGGGAACACAGCCCCACCCATCCGCTGACAGGCACCTAAAGTTGTACTGAGCTCACAGCCACCTCTAAATACACCCCTTGACATGGCCCTGCCCACCAGAGGGACAAAACCCAGCACCACCCACCAGTGGACAGGCACCAGTCCTTCCCACCAGGAAGCCTGCACAAGGCTCTGGACCACCCTCACCCACCAGGGGATAGACACCAGAAGCAAGAGGAAATACAATCCTGCAGCCTGCAGAAAGGAGACCACAAACACAGAAAAGTAGACGAAGTGAGACGGCAGAGAAATATGTTCCAGACAAAGGAACAAGATAAAACCCCAGAACAACTAAGTGAAGTGGAGATAGGCAATCTACCTGAAAAAGAATTCAGAGTAATGATAGTAAAGATGATCCAATATCTTGGAAAAAGAATGGAGGCACAGACTGAGAAGATACAAGAAATGTGTAAAAAAGATCTAGAAGATTTAAAGAATAAACAGATGAATAATACAGTAATTGAAATGAAAAACACACTGGAAGGAACTGATACCAGAATAAATGAGGCAGAAGAAGGAATAAGTAAGCTGAAAAACATAGTGGTGGAAATCACCACTGCAGAACAGAAAAAAAAAATAGAATGAAAAGAAATAAGGACAGTCTTAGAGACCACTGGGACAACATTTAACACCCCAACATTCACATTATAAGGGTCCCAGAAGGAAGAGAGAAAGAGAAAGGGCCCAAGAATATTTGAAGAGATTATAGCCAGAAACTTACCTAACATGAGAAAGGAAACACTTGAGTCTAGGAAGGAGAGAGAGTGCCACGCAGGATAAATCCAAGGAGGAACACGTCAAGACACGTATTAATCAAACTAACAAAAATTAAAAAAAATTGAGAGCAACAAGGGAAAAGCAACAAATTACAAGGGAATCCCCATAAGGTTATCAGCTGAATTTTCAGCAGAAACTCTGCAGGCCAGAAGGGAGTGGCACGATATATTTAAAGTGATGAAAGGGAAAAACCTAAAACCAAGAATACTCTACCCAGCAAGGCTTTCATTCAGATTTGATGGAGAAATCAAAAGCTTTACAGAAAAGCAAAAGCTAAGAGAATTCAGTACAAATGTCCCTTAATTCCATGTAAGGGACATGAATTATGAATACTTTGTAAGAGGAGGGTACACTTTTTCACAAAAATTTAACACTCTATTCTAATTCCCTCCATTAGAGGGAGAACTATTTCATGTAATTGCACTTTTGATGTGCTATTTAGAACCAGTCAGGAATTTTAGTCTACTTTCCTCTGACTGTGGTGAGGGTTTTTTGTTTGTTTGCTTAATTGTTTAGAATTTCTTTGAAATCAGTTTTAGAAGATTGATTAAACCATTATATTAAAAGTAGAGGAATTTTGCAATTTTTTTCCCCTTACCACCAAACCAGCTTTACAACACATGCTAAAGGAGCTTCTCTAGGAGGAAAAGAAAGGACTACAACTAGAAACAAGAAAATTACAAATGAAAAAGCTCACCAGTAAAGGCAAACAAAGTAAAGGTACAGAATCATCCGCACACAAATATGATATCAAAACCAGCGATCAAGAGGAGAGTACAAATGCAGGATATTGGAAATACATTTGAAATTAAGAGATAAGCAACTTAAAACTATCTTGTATCTATACAGACTGCTATATCAAAACTTCATGGGAACTGCAAAACAAAAATCTACAATAGATACACACACAAAAAAGAAAAACCCATCCAAACACAACACTAGAGATAGTCATCAAATCAAGAGAGGAAGGTAAGAGAAAAGACCTACAAAAGCACATCCGAAACAATTAACAAAATGGCAATAAGAACATACATATCGATAATTACCTTAAATGTAAATGGATTAAGTGCTCCAACCAAAAGACATAGAATGGCTGAATGGATACAAAAATAAGACCCATATATTTACTGTCTACAAGAGACCCACTTCAGATCTTAGGGGCACATACGGACTGAAAGTAAGGGGATGGAAAAAATGTGTTCCATGCAAATGGAAATCAAAAGAAAGCTGGAGTAGCAGTACTCATATGTTTACTCATAAAGTAAACAATATTTTTTTTTTAGATAAAGACTGTTACAAGAGAAAAAGAATAATGATTAAGGGATCAATCCAAGAAGAAGATATAACAAATGTAAATATATATGCACCCAACATAGGAACACTTCAACATAATGCAAATGCTAACAGCTGTAAAAGGAGAAAATCGATAGTAACACAATAATAGTGGGGGATTTAACACCGCACTTTCATCAATAGGTCATCCAGACAGAAAAATCAATACGGAAACACAGGCCTTAAATGACACATAAGACCAGATGGGCTTGATATTTATAGAACATTCCATCAGAAAGCAGAATATGCATTCTTCTCAAGTGCACATGGAACATACTCCAGAATAGGTCACATCTGGGCTACAAATCAAGCTTCAGTAAATGTAAGAAAATTGAAACCATATCAACTATCTTTTCTGACAACAACACTGAGATTAGAAATCAATCAGAAGAAAAAAATGTAAAAACCACAGACACATGGAGGCTAAACAATATGTTACTAAACAAGCAATGGATCACTGAAGAAATCAAAGAGGAAACCACAAAATACCTAGAGACAAATGGCAATGAAAACACAACAAACCCAAACCTATGGGATGCAGCAAAAGAAGTTCTAAGAGGGAAGTTTATATCAGTACAATCTTACCTCAGGAAACAAGAAAAATTTCAAATAACCTAACCTTACACCTAAACCAACTAGAGAAATAAGAACAAACAAAACCCAAAGTTAGTTAAGGAAAGAAATCATGAAGATCAGAGCAGAAATAAATGAAATACAGACACAGCAAAGATCAGTGAAACTAAAAGGTGGTTCTTTGAAAAGATAAACAAAATTGAAAAACCTTTAGCCAGACTCATCAAGAAAAAACGGGAGAGAGCTCAAATCAATAAAATTAGAAATGAAAAAGAAGTTACAACTTACACCACAGAAATACAAAGGATCATAAGAGACTTTTACAAGCAACTATATGCCAATAAAATGGACAACATAGAAAAAATGGAAAAATTCTTAGAAAGGTACAACTTTCCAAGACTGAACCAGGAAGAAATAGAAAACATGAACAGACCAATCACAAATACTAAAATTAAAACTGTGATTAAAAAACTTCCAACAAACCAAAGTCCAGGACCAGATGGCTTCACAGGCAAATTCTCAAACATTTAGAGAAGAGTTAACACCTATCCATTTGGAGCTCCTCCAAAAAATTACACAGGAAGGAACACTCCCATTCTATGAGGCCACCAGTACCCTGATATCAAATCAAAACAAATATAACACAAAAAAGAATTAAAGGCCAATATCACTGGCGAAAATAAAGGCAAACATCTTCAACTAAATGCCAGCAAACTGACTCCAACAATTTGGTGAAAGGATCATACACCACACTCAACTGGGATTTTTCCCAGTGATATAAGGATTCTTCAGTATCTGCAAATCAATCAGTGTGATATACCACATTAACAAATTGAAGAATAAAAACCATACAATAATGTCAATTGAGGCAGAAAAAGCTTTTGACAAAATTCAGCATCCATTTATAATAAAAAGTCTCCAGAAAGCGGGCATAGAGGAAATCTAACTCTCCATAATAAAAGGCCATATATGACAGACCCACAGTTAACATCATTCTCAATGGTGAAAAGCTGAAAGCATTTTCTCTAAGATCAGGAATGAGACAGGATGTCCACTCTCACCACTTTTATTCATAGTTTTGGAAATCCTAGCCATGGAAATTGACAAGAAATAAAAGGAAACCAAACTAGGAAAGAAGAAGTAACACTTTCACTGCTTGCAAATGACATGATACTATACAGAGAAAATCCTAAAGACACTACCAAAAAACTACTAGAGCTCAATGAATTTGGTAAAGTTGCAGGATACAAAATTAATACACAGAAATCTCTTGCATTCCTATACATTAACAGGAAAACATCAGAAAGAGAAATTAAGGAAACAATCCTATTTACCATCACATCAAAAAGAATAAAATACCTAGGAATAAACCTACCTAAGGAGGCAAAAAACCTGTACTCCTGAAACTATAAGACATTGAAGAAAGGAATTGAAGATGACAGAAACAGATGGAAAGATATACCATATTCTTGGATTGGAAGAATCAATATTGTCAAAATGACTATACTACCGAAGGCAATCCATAGATACAATGCTATCCCTATCAAATTACCAATAGCATTTTTCACAGAACTAGAACAAAATTTTAAAATTTGCATGGGAACACAAAAGACCCCAAATAGCCAAAACAGTCTTAAGCAGAACAGAGTTGGAGGAATCACTCTGACTTCAGGCTATACTACAAAGCTACAGTCATGAGAACAGTATGGTACTGGCACAAAAACAGACACATAGATTAAAGGAATAGGATAGAAAGCCCAGAAATAACCCCCTGCACTTATGGTCAATCAATCTATTACAAAGGAAGCAAGAATATACAGTGGAGAAAAGACAGTCCCTTCAGTAAGTGGTGCTGGGAAAACTGGACAGCTACATATAAAAGAATGAATTTAGAATGTTGTCTAACACCATACACAAAACTAAACAAAATGGATAAAAGACCTAAATGTAAGACCAGATACAATAAAACTTCTAGAGGAAAACATAGGCAGAACACTCTTTGACATAAATCACAGCAATATAATTTGAATCCATCTCCTAGGGTAATGGAAACAAATGCCAAAAAACTAATGGGACCTAATTACACTTAAGATATTTTGCATAGCAAAGGAAACCATAAACAAAATTAAAAGACAACCTAAGGAATGGGAGAAAATATTTGCAAATGATGCCACCAACATGGGATTAATTTCCAAAATATAGAAAACAGCTCATACAGCTCAATATCAAAGAACGAAACGACCTAGTCAAAAATGGGCAGAAGACCTAAATAGACATTTTCCAAAGAAGACTCACAGATGGCCAACAGGCACCTGAAAAGATACTCAATATTGCTAATTATTAGAGAAATGTAAATCAAAACCACAATGAGGTATCACCTCACACTGGTCAGAATGGCCATCATTAAACAGTCTATAAATAATAAATGCTGGAGAGGGTATGGAGAAATAGGAACCCTCCTACACTGTTGGTGGGACTGTAAATATATATATATATATATAATATATTATATATATTATATATATATAATGAAATATTACTCAGCCATAAAAGAGAATGAAATAATGCCATTTGCAGCAATAAGGATGGACCTAGAGATTATCATACTAAGTGAAGGAAGTCAAACAGAGAAAGGCAAATGTCATATGATATCACTTAAATGTGAAATGTAAAAAATGATACAAATAAACCTATAGAAAACATAAGTAGACTCACAGACGTAGAGAGAGGGATAAACTGAATTTGGGATTAAGAGATACACACTACTGTATGTAAAATAGATCAACAAGGACCTACTTATAACACAGGGAACTATATTCAATATCTTGTAATAACCTATAATGGAAAAGAGTCTGAAAAAGAATATATGTATAACTGAATCACTGGGCTGTACACCTGAAACTAACATAACACTGTAAATCAACTATACTTCAATAAAAAGAAAAATAAAGGATATATGAGTCCTTTCAAAGAAGTATTTTATTCAACGAGGTAAAATAAGTATTTTGTGATCATCATGTATTAAGGATGGACTGCCACAACCCTTAACTTTAAGGCACAAGGAAGTTTACACAGTCTAATTCTAAGAACCATGCAGCATTTAGGAGAAATGAACAGTATTTTTTTATCACTGGTAAAGAAAAGTCTGCTCTTCCCAGGAGCAGGCAATCAGAATTCTTATTTATTGGGGTTTATGGAACTTTAAAAGAGCAAGTACAAAAATGACTCAAAATCCCCACATGAAAAAGAATATTGATTTGAGGGGGCATGAAATGCTAATGTGTATCACATCAAAGAGACTCTGCTTAAAAATAACAACTAGTAGCACAGCAGAGAACGGAAATTGTGGCTCTTCTTTTCTCCCCCAAGAGTCTCTGATCTCCCCCTACAGCCCCATAGCACCCTTCACATGTATCACATGAGCCCCACTAGGGTTTTGTTAGCTCTGATCTGCATGTTTCTATGAATCCCAGAGTGACCACGTTTATCAAGTCACTCAGAAATACCTTAAATATTTACCAAAGGACCATGTTGCCTGTCCAGCCTAGACCTGGCCATTGTTTGCCTAATTATAGTTATAGCAAATAGATAACCCTGGGCATTTTAGTGATTACTTTTTTTTTTTTTTCTATAATATAGATCAATTTAGAGCTATCTCTAACAGCTATTTGATTGTAAAAATAGGTAAGCCTCTTTGTATGTTATCAGGAATGAGAGTCTGAACCTGGTACTAATGAGATCACTTTTAGTCAATTCTAGGGTGACTCTAAACTAATTCAGAGACTATTATTTACAGTAAAGAAATGATCAATTCATCTGTCTTTGAAAAGTGGCTGTGGGTTTGTATTTCCATTCTGCGATATTCATGGAAGAGGAGTCATAACTAAAAGACAATTAAATGAAATTTAAGGAAATGATTTGCCCTCAAGATTTCTACTGAGGAACATTAATTGCTAATATATTTCATACTTCCTACAAGAGGAATTACAGATGCACAAACTTCCACTGGTAATTAGATGGACTAATTCCCCCCACACCTGTAATCTGCTGACTTTCATCACAAGTTTTATAGGTCTAGGGCTCTTTCTGTGGAATCGAGTAACTTAACTGATTTATTACCCTTAGCTCAAAAAGGACCCATCAGAGGATCCTTTATTGCCCGACCCACTTCAAAACTTTTTCTGAGTAGCACAGCATCCAGTTCTTTAAAATCTTCATAGTCCACGAATACACTCTCCTAACATAAGGAACCCTTTGGAAGGGCCAAGCAGACCTTATCCAGGTGCTGCTGGGCTGTGTCAAATCTTGTTTCATTTTCTTTCATGGTGTGGCCTGAGAAGAAGAGAAGGTCAGGTCTGCCTGACCTCCTGCCTTAGTCTGGGCCTGCTCCAGTCTCCCATGGGCACAGCTTGGACAAGTCCACATGGGCATCCACACACTTGCTTGTGCACGTACATGTACCTTCCAGGAAACAAACCTCATAACTTTCAGATGAAGGTTAAGTACACATTTAGAAAAAGACATTCTAATAACCTTCATCCCTCCACTTATCCCTCTATTCTAACATTTGATCATAGTAGCATAATGACAACAATTTACTTAGACATCTATGTCTCCTCTTCCTCACTAGAGCTGTGAGCTTTCTGCGATTGAAGTCTTAGAATAATGCAAAAGGATATGCCTAGTTCAATTACAAGTCTTAACTAATGTTTTCCTAATTAAGATATCTGTCTGAAATATCTTCATTTGGGTTACTTTGCAATTAGGAAGCTCCCCCAAGAACAAATGCAGAGGCTTCAGGCAGGGCTGTTTTAACACAGCCCCTAATCTTAGGAACCTCATAGTCTATTGAGCAGGCATAGACAGACAAATGCAAACAAACAGCCGTTAATATAATATCATGTTTAAGTGCTCTAGTAGTGGCATGATGAAAAGCTATAGGAACACGGAGGGTATACCACTGCCTGGGCATAGCAGATTTCAGAGAGAAGTTGCATTGCCTTTTGAGCTGTGTCTGGAAGAATGAGTAGGAGTTTACCAGGCAATGGAAGCAGTGGTGGTAGACACTGGCAGGGAAGGGTAGGAATTAAGACTGGCTATCAGGTGGGCATTTCATCCACAAAAAGCCCTAAAAAGCCTAGAGGCATAAAGTGCAATGAGCTTCATAACTACAGCTGGTCACTCATCAGATGGATTTCAATTTCTCTCCCAGGGCAAAGATCATCAGATTCTTACCTCTACTCTTGGCTTTCTTTCATGATATGAAGATACCTTTACTGAACCATCATTATGAGCTTTTCTGCTCATGGAGATTAATTAGTAGGTGTGGGACCTCCAAACACTGTCTCTCCTCTGTTGTTACCAAACCAAACTTGGGTCCACTTGCCTGCCACAGTAAAGCCAATCTCCAGACCACAGGTTGTGGTGAAGGAAAATGCAGTGTTGATTGCAGGGTGCCACGCAAGGAGTTCAGGGCAGTTTGTGCTCAAAAAGCCCAAACTCCCAGATGGGTTTCAGTAAGGCTTTTTTTTTTTTTTTTTTTTTTTTTGCAGTACGCAGGCCTCTCACTGTTGTGGCCTCTCCCGTTGTGGAACACAGGCTCCAGACATGCAGGCCCAGTGGCCATGGCTCACAGGCCCAGCTGCTCTGCGGCATGTGGGATCTTCCCGGACCGGGGCATGAACCCGTGTCCCCTGCATCGGCAGGTGGACTCTCAACCACTGCGCCACCACGGAAGCCCAGTAAGGCATTTTTTTTTTTTTTTTTTTTTTTTGCGGTATGCGGGCCTCTCACTGTTGTGGCCTCTCCCGTTGCGGAGCACAGGCTCCGGACGCGCAGGCCTAGCGGCCATGGCTCACGGGCTTAGTTGCTCCGCGGCATGTGGGATCTTCCCGGACCAGGGCACGAACCCGTGTCTCCTGCATCGGCAGGCGGATTCTCAACCACTGCGCCACCAGGGAAGCCCCAGTAAGGCATTTTTAAAGGCAAGTTGAGGGAGGGGCGTCACAGACATGTGATCAGCTCATGCACAGTTCTCTGACTGGTTGATGGTGAGGTAACAGGGCAGAGTCAAAAGGGTTAACGTCATCAATCCTTAGGTGCCAGTAGGTCTGGGGCCTATAGTGCTTATGATCATTGAGTAGTTAATTTCTTCCATTTGGTGGTGGATTTGGCATCTGTAAAACAACTCAGGAACTGTGCTTCAGATACTGTTATCTAGGTACTTCAGAGAGGAGCTAAAGCAGAGGATATGGGGGAGGGGGGTCTGTCCTGGGAAGGCCCCATAGGGTCCTGCTCAGTTACATTGTGGCTGTAGGTTTATGTTTGAGATGATGACCAGCTGGGATTAAGAAAGTAGGCTTTGCTGTGATAGTGGATCCTTATGGGTCCTTATTGGTTCTCTTCTGGGCTGATCAACTGAATTAACATATATCTGTAACCTATGGGCAACCTAGGAATTTTTAATCCCTTTCAGGCAAGGGATGGGGAAAAGCGAGTCACTTCCTCATATTCTTCATTGCTTTTCTCCATGGAGGCCAAAGAAAAAAAATTCCAAAGTAAAATAAGAAAAAATCTTAATTTTTACATAGTAATTGGCATGGAAAAAAACTAAAGACACAAAATGACCAGGAAAACTGAGTTCAGAAGTCTGGATCAAGGACCAGATCAATCCTGATAGGTATTTCAGGAAAATTCCCTCTTCCATAATGACACTCCCTTGCAGAAAAAATATTTCACATCAAAGAGGTGACCCACCTGGAAGAATTATTTTTCTTGAGTAGCTCAAGATTGAGGACACATATGGGACCCATTTCTCCTTATTCCAAAGGTTTCTTCAGTGGTGGCTCCAGGTGAGTAAGGGGACGTGTGGTGTCGAATTTGAACCTCTCTGCCCAGGGATCTGAGGGACCTCCCAGGACCCCTAGCCTTTGGGAAGCACTGGTCTTGGATGGAAGTTCTTCATCTGGGCTTAGAGAGGGAGTCTGAGGAACCTGAAATTCTGGGCAAAATTTTGAGTTTATTCTTATTTGTCTATGTCTTTTGTCAATTTCTCAAAGGAGTCTGTCACTCTCAAGCAGGTTTAAAACCCCAAGTTTGATACAATATGTTTTAAGTCCTTCCTTCTCCCCACCCCACCTTTTTTTTTTGGTGGGGGGGAGTTGGTGGTGGGAACAAAAACTGGTGGAGCTTCCCTTTGATGTTACATCACATCTCCCTAAAGAGAGATCTGAAGGACTCAGGAAAAATCACTTCAGAACGCTTTTAACCTGGCTGCTTTCAAAATTCTGGCAATAACTCACGAATTATCCTAATGAGCAAGAAATGGGGAGACAACATCTACAGAGACCCATATTTCTGTACTAGCTTGTATACAAACTGAACCCGTACAGAAGCGGGAGGTTTTATGCACAAACACAGAAGAGTGACACAAATAAGTATTACTCTGAAAAGAAAGGCCAAAACAAAGAGGAAACCATGAGGCAAAGCTTGCAAAAACTCAACATCAAACTGCAATGACCTCTTTTTTTTTTCCTAAAGGACGATAAACAAACAAGATCAGGACAACAGCAACAAGTGACATAGCTCACTGGTGGCAGACAGCCGGCAGAAAAACTGTGTCTTGTCTCAGCCTGGGGAGGTAAGAAAAGACGTCCCTACATAGGGGAGAGTATGGCTCTCAAACTGGTTCAATGGGCAAAATACCTCGATGATTTTTATCAGCAAGAAAGATGATAATCTAGGTTACAATTTCTGATTCAGATCTGTAGGGCCAAAAGTATTTCAAAATTTAAAAATGTTTTCATTTTAGAAAGGTAACATAGTACGTATTTTGCTATGAGGTGACACCCCCAATCAGGATCAGGTTTCCATGATCAAACTCATTTAATCAAAATTCACATTTTGACAGTTCTATGAATATTCACACTACTGAGAGAAGAGACTCTATACAAAGACTTTATATATAGACTCTAAATAGCCTCATGGCAGTTCAGGTCAAATACTGTCACCAAATGAATTCAATGTAGGGCCCACTGCCAAGTGAGTTATGAAAAACTTCTGGTTTTCAGGCCTTTATGGGAGAAGGATTGTAGATCTGTATTTTATATATATATATCTCCACACATATATATACACAGATCTCTGCAACTCAACAAATAAAGTATTTTCTAGAAACCATGCACACACCACATATTAATAAAATAATATCATCTAGATATTGAAATATAGTTTCACTAATATCCAGAATAAATTCAATTGAACAATTTTTAAAATATTGAGGACATGTGTTTCTCTCAGATGTCTCCCACTCCTAGTTTCCATTTCTTGAGAGTTACAAATTGTCTCCACATTCAAAGCTGCAAGTTTTGACTATTCTAGAATGAAATTAGTCTGAGCATGGTGAATGTGATATAATAAAAAAATAAATGTTTGGTGTAATCCCAAGTTCCTGGCATACAGCTCCTAAACCTTTGGAATCGCTGGAATGATAAGAGTATCTTTTGTATGCTAGTGAGGTGACTCTGCCTAGGGTCCCCTAGATAGCTTCAGGATGGGGGCTGGTGCCAGAAAGACAACCCCCAATCTCTGGGGAGGGTAGAGGGGCTGGAGACTGAATTAATCACCAGTGGTCAATGATTTACTTAATCACACCTATGTAATGAAACCTCCATAAAAACCCCTAAACAACAGTCTGGAGAGCTTGCAGGTTGGTAAACACATCAAGGTACTAGGAGGGTGGTGTGACCTGACACGGCATGGAAGCTTGAACCCCTGATTTATAGCCAGTCAGTCAGAATTATGGGAGGCCCAGGACTTTTGACTGGCACCTGAAGTGGGGGGCAGTCTGTGGGATGGAGACCTTAAACCGTGAGGCACTCTGGGAAGTTAGTGTCAGAATGTGACTGAATTGTTGAATATCCAGTTGGTGTCTGGAGATTCAGAGAATTGCTTGTTGGTGTTAGAAAATACCCTAGAGTGAGACTTTCATTGTAGTGATTCTCAAACCGTGTTCCCATGGGACAGTAGTGTTTGTGGAGCTGACTGAGGTCCTTTGTGGTGGTTATTGAATAATGATAGTCTTTAAAATTTGCTGAAAAAAAGTGCAGAGGTTCTCAAATTGTGCTTCATGAAAGCAAAATTCAGAGTACATTTAACGCCCAGTCAGAGAGGCACATTCAGTGCCTGACCTGATATGAAAAAACATCTGACTCTATACCAAAGGGCTCTGCTCAGCACCAGAGATCTAGGTAGTCTGTCTTCAAGACCAGTATGAAACCCAGGTAGATTTTGGTTCCAATCTTGACTTGGCTATTTACAAACTTTTTCACTGTGGGCAAGTGATTGACCATTTCTAAGCCTCGGTTTTCTTTTTTTATCTACTTATCTATCTGTCTATCTATCTCTCTCTCTATCTTTCTCTTTCTCTCTCTGTCTTTCTCTTCTCTTTCTTTCACCAATTATTACCTGCTATCATCTATCATTTCCATCTATCTATGGTAGACAAACTTCATCAATATCTATTTCTTTTTACTTCTATGCATTTAGGACGATCACACACACACTCATACACAGCTACACATGACTTGCTCTGGCCAGTGAAAAATGAGGAGAGGTGATGACTTGTGTCCCTTCCAGCAGAAGCACTGAAGAGCTGGTGCCAGTGTTCCATCTTTCCTTCTCCCTGGTGCTGTGATTGACAGTGTAGATGGTGATGCCTCAGCTGACCAAAGTCCCTGAATGAAGACATGATGAAGCCCAGACACTGTGGACTCATGCTGTTGTGTGAGGCCAGTGAGATTTGGGGATTGTTTGTTGCTTAACCTAACTTAACGTGACTAATACATCATCTTACCTTGTTCCAAGAAGAAGTTAAAGTAGCTTAAAGAGAAATAGAGCACAATAGGATAAAAAAGTAACTGAGTAAATTAAGGATAACATATATTAACATTTGCCTCACAGAATTATTGGGAGAAGACATATATATTCATCAGTGTGATTGATAGTAGATGTAACAATATGAGACTTCAGCTCATTTTTATGTATGGATCTTTCTGTATGATAGCCCCTCCCCACCCCAGATACCTCTTTCACTTTGTACTATGCTCAGGGAGCCCTTCCTTGACCCACTTACTTACAATTACAACCCAGTTTCCTCCACCCCACACTCATTATCACCTTAGCTTACTTATTTTTTTCCATTGTACTTATCACCATCTGCCATACTACATCTTTTATTTATTTGTTTGATATCTTCTCCTACACTAGAATGGAAGCTCCATGAGGGCAGGGGCCTTTATCTGTTTTGTTTACTGCTGTATGCTCAGTACCTAGCTTGACATATAGAGTCAGTGCTCAGTAAACTTTTTGAATGAGTTATGAATTAATAAATTGACTTGATAGGAGTTTCCAGAATACTTACTGCAGATACCCAAATGGGGAAAATAGCCAATTTCCTGGCACTCTAGACTTGGGAGAGCAAGACTTACATACCACACTGAGAAATGTCTTTTCCATGACACTTCCTTGACCCTGATCTGCCCATCTATACCTTCCCTGTCTCCTCCCTTTTCAGTATTCTGGTTTTGAAATATGTTACCCACTAGGCAGACTTCAACAACAGTAATAATGAGAAGTAAAATTAAATAATGGTTAGTATTCATTGAGCACTTCTGATGTGCTAGCTTCAAGGCTGAGTACATCCCATTCATAATATAATTCAAATTTCAAAAACTCTGAAGTCAGTACTATTATCTTCCTTATTTTAAGGATGAAGAGATTAAGGCTTAAAGATGCTAAATAATATGCTTAAGGCCACATTCTGAATAAGTGGTAGTGTATGTGATTCAGTTACCTTTTGCTCTGTAACAAGCCACCCAAAACACAGTGGCTTAAAACAATTTACTAATATTTATCATGGTTCTGTGGGTTGAAAGGGTTCAGCTGGATGGTTCTCTCTTGGAGCCTCTCATACGATGGACATGCTTGTATGTAGCTAGATGGGTTCTGGCCTGGGTGAGATGGCTTTGGTCTGGTCAAGATGGCTTTCACATGTCTGGCATCTCAGATGGGATATCTAGAACACTTGGGGACTCTCTCTGTGTACATGGCCTCTCCCCATTGTTAGCTTGGGCTTCCTCACAGCATTGAAGCCTCAGAGTAGTCCAACTTTTTGTGTGGTGACTAGCTTCTTATGAATTGTCCTTGGAAGCCACACAGTGTTGCTTCCATCACATTCTATTCGTTACACAAGATCAGCTCAGATTCACTGTGGGAGGTCGTAAATACTGGGAGGCATAGGCCATTGGGAATTATTTTGGAGACTTGCTATCATGTTGGGATTTTTAAACCAGACCTTCTGAACTCAGGCTAGAGGCTGCAAACTCATTTATTTAGATGGAACAGCAGGTGACATGTGAGGAAGGAAGCCCTTGCAAGACAATTGAGACTGGAGAAGACCCTGGTGAACTTGAGAGCACAGGTCTTACTAAGAGGCTACCTGCTATCAGCACAAGCTGACTTTGCCTGGAAAGACTGCAGGCCCCATATTACTGCACCCTCTGATTTTTAAAGGGAAGCTAGAAATCTAGGTTTTATTTTTAAATAAAATACCTTAATTTAGATACTTTTTCCATATAGGCCATTACAGAGTATTGAGTAGAGTTCCCTATGCTATACAGTAGGTTCTTATTACTTATCTATTTTATATATAGTAGTATATATATGTCCAAGAGTAAATATATGTATGTGTATAACTGATTCACTTTGCTATACACCTGAAACTAACACAACATTGTAAATCAACTATACTCCAATACAAATTTTTAAAAATACCCTAATTTAAAAAGCACAGTATAGGTCAAGCAAAACACTCCTTGTTTGGCCCAAGGGCTGCCAGTTTTTTTTAAAGTGGCATACAGTAGGTCCTTGTTGGTCATCTATTTTAAATATAGTAGCGTGTATATGTCGATCTCAAACTCCCAATTTATCCCTCCCCCCATCTTTCTCCTTTGGTAACCATAAGTTTTTTTCTAAGTCCGTGACTCTGTTTCTGTTTTGTAAGTAAGTTCATTTTTATCATGTTTTTAGATTCCATATATAAGCGATATCATATGATATTTATCTTTCTCTGTTGACTTACTTCACTTAGTATGATCATCTCCAGGTCTATCTATGTTGCTGCAAATGGCATTATTTCATTCTTTATAATGGCTGAGTAATATTCCATTATATATATATATATATATATACCACACCTCCTTTATTCATTAATCTGTCAATGGGCATTTATCTAGGTTGCTTCCATGTCTTGGTTATTGTAAACAGCGCTGCAGTGAACATTTGGGTGCATGGATCCTTTTGAATCACGGTTTTCTCAGGATATATGCCCACGAGTGGGATTGCTGGATCATATGTAGCTCTATTTTTAGTTTTTTAAGGAACCTCCATACTGTTCTCCATAGTAGCTGCACCAATTTACATTCTCACGAAGAGTGTAGGAGGGTTTTCTTTTCTCCGCACTCTCTCCAGAATGTATTGTTTGTAGGCTTTTTGATGATGGCCATTCTGACTGGTGTGAGTTGATATCTCTTTGTAGTTTTGACTTGCATTTCTCTAATAATTAGCAATGTTGAGCACCTTTTCATGTGCCTCTTGGCCATCTGTATGTCTTCTTTGGAGAAATGTCTATTTAGGTCTTCTGCCCATTTTTTGATTGGGTGGTTTGTTTTTTTGATATTCAGCTGCATGAGCTGTTTGTAAATTATGGGCTGCCAGTTTGTAAATATTGCACTAAGTCTCCAAGTTCATGTCCACACTCGCTAGCAGAGCACACAAGGCCCTCATGATGGCGAGGCTACCCTGCCTGACTGTCCAGCTTCATTTCTCACTCCTGCCAACATCCATGCATTCAGCAAGTATTTGATTCCTACTACATGCTAAACATGTTTAGGTGCAGGGATTATCGCAGAGAACAGAACGAAGTCCCTGCCCTCGGGGGAGTTATGTTCTAGTTGCTGGTGACAGACAATACACAAATAAAGGTATAAAATGGCAGATGACACTAAGTACCATAGAGAAAAACAAAGCAGGGCGAGCTCTTGAGAGGCGGGTTGCAGACATGCCTTGCTTTCCTGTCCTGCTCTTTTGTCTGCTGGGAATGATGCTCCCTCCCTTGCAGCTTAGCTGCTTGAGACGTAACTTGAGCATCACAACGTCTGAAATATTTTCTCTGACCCCCACCCTGCCTGTGGAAGATTGGTGACCCTTCTCCTGGCTTCCATGGCACTGTGCCTACTCTCACCATGAGGTTATAACTGTTTTTTAAGTTTATATTTACTTTTCGATATCTCCCACCAGATAGTGTATAGTAAATCGAGGGCTTCTGTATTTCCTTAAAATTTTATAAATCTTTGATGCTCAAAGGGACATCTTTGTGAAGATCTTTAGTGAGGGAGTCACTGGGTGGGAGGGGAATTCTCCTGCTCTGTTTTCTTCATGCCCTTTCCTAGTAAGAAAAGCACTTTCTTCTGTTGTCAAAACACAGAACAGTGCATGTGATTACTTGGAAAACCAACTTAAAGGACATTGTTTGTGTCTTTTGGTTTAGGGACAGCTTATTAGTGAGTGTAAAATATTGCCTTGTATTATCAGTGGGTCAAAAGAGCCAAAGCTGACTTTACCTGGTTGTGAAACAGATGCTGATATACCCATGCCATCTGCATATTTGCATATTCATGCACACATCAGAAGATGAGGAATATGTCTCCTGTGCCTACAGTCTGGGACTTAACCATGTGAACTTACACTACACAGCTTAGGTAAACAGGATGCATATTTATGATTGACAAGCATCAAACACGAAAAGCTGCTCCTGGCACAGCCCCATCACTGACCAGCATCTCTGACTTGCTGTGCCACTGTGGTTCCATACGGCTCCTGCCCTCTGAGTTTCCGTGGTTAAAGCCTCCTTTGTCTAACATTCTGAGAACCCTGGCCCGTGTGCCTGGAGGCTGGCTCATTTTCTAGAGGACCCAGAGCTGGGGCTCCCTTTGCCCATGTGTTGCCACCCCCTGGAACAAGATGAGGGCTGATTTTCTGTTTCTCGGGCGGAGCACACACTTGTTCCACTGCACTCTGGAACGCTTGAGATCTGGAGTTCAGACCACAGAGGGCTGTGGGCAGAGCAGCCTCTTATGTGTCTCATCTCTGGAAACCCTGACTTTCAAGCTGTGTCAGAGCTGCTCCAGAAGAAAGTGACCAAGCTTGACCCATGCGTGGCGGTAGGAGGGAGGGGCAACAGGTGGCTGTCTGGGAAGCTTGTGCCCTGGAAGGGCGGCTGTGGGGAAAGGCCCACCGACGGGCATCACTCATGTGTGCCTCACCTCGGAGGAGGAGGGCTGGTCGTGGACAGGATGGTCAGAGATGCAAGTACAGCTGACCTCGCTGCTCGGGAAACAGGCTGAGTCAGGCTGGCAGGAATGCCTGGGGGATTCTGATCACATGAAGCAAGAAGGATTCAGGTCGCAGATCAGATTTGCAATTTCTCTTGAATTGATTACTTGCTTCATATGAGCTTTCGATTGAATGGACCCAAACTTTTTTTTAAAGACATCCAATTAAAATAAGTGAGTGGCGGTAATTCTTCAAGTCCCATCTCACAGTCAACCTTCTCAGTGAAATGTTTCCTCTGCTCCCACCTCTGTCCATTCCTCCACCCTCAGTCCAAGTATGATTTCTCTCTCTTTTAACGCAATACTGATTTGGAGGTGTGGAGAGTGTTTATCACACTTGTAATGCACTTACTGTTCCATGAGGACTTCTCTGCTTCAACGCTGCCTTTCTAACCGCGGACCACCTGAGTTTGAGGACTGGCTTGCTCCTCTTTGCTTCCCAGAGGTGGGTAGTGAGGGCGTAGCACACAGGAGCTCAGTGATCGGTGGCAGAATGCAGGGGCTCCTACACTCACTCCTGTCCCTTGCCCACTCCTGGTGACTGACTACCAGCTTTGACCACATTCTGGGAAGGAGATGGCCAGGAGATGTTCTAAATGTGGTTCAAATAAATCAGGTTGGTAGAACAGACAGCATGGCATGAGCTTCAGAAACGTGTTATGTCTTTTGACTGCTCATAGCTTTAATAGCCATTTTATAATCTGAGAGCTACGAACAAGATCCCCACTGGTGGTTTGCTGTGTAAATTTCCTGAGGACAAGTGATATCCTGTCTTCCACTGTACCGTCCACAGTGGTATGTGGTGCCTGGTTCTCAGGGGTGTTGGTGGAATGACTGATCAGCTCCTGGCTTTGTGGTGGCGCGTCAGTCTGTAATTTACCTCTTCTCTCCGACTCCAGATGCTGGGGTGTGGGAGAAGAGGGACTGATGATTAGCAGGAAATCAACCAGAAAGGCAATGAGAAATCAAGGCAACTGCTCAAGAAGTAGGATTGCAATAAATCATGAAGGTCTAATTCTGTGCTTTTGTTAAAGGACTAATGTCCACCTTGTTTGTTCTGGTGAACACAGGGAGTGACAGAAGTCACAGAAAAGGAAGGCCTTTGAGATTGGGATATCTATCGATATGATCAAAAACAAACAAACATAAAAAAACAACCAAAAATACTTGGGTTTGAGCAATACAGAAACTGTGGCTGGTGATTTTGTGTGCTGCAGTGACTCATCTTTCTGTAACAAGCTTTAGAGACTTGGCCCTTCTTTGCCCTGTTCCATTGTTCATTCAGCCCTTTCCTAGACTCCTGCTGCCTCAAAAGACTGGGTCATCTTTCCCCAGCACTGTCCCAGCCCTGACACCTACTCAGCTGCAGGTGTTGATGTTTCAACACCTTAACCCACCAGATAGATGTCTTCTCCTTGCCACCACCCTTGGTTCTCTTTCTTTCTCAGATTCCTATCTCCTTCCCTTTGTCTCGACTTTCTCTTTCCTCACCCCCCACACCCCCATCATTGGCTGGCATATAGCAAGCTCTGCCTTCCTGTCTTCAACAAACATTTACTGATTGCTAAACTCTCTAATTAGGTGCTGATGATATAACAGTGAATAAGGTAGACCTGACCCCTGCCCTCCATATGTCTTCAGTTTAGCGGTTCCTTTACTGCCAGTCTGACCAGGGTCATGAGAGCTGCAGCATCTTGCCCCCCTCTTATTCATGGAACTTAGGGTTGGGAGGGATTCCCTCACCACCACCCTCATTTTACACACACACACACACACACACACACACACACACACACACACACACACACACACACACACGAGTGCTCTTCCTCAGTCTTTCCCCCTTTCCACTGTTTAGCTTTTTTCTTAATAAATCAGACATCTTTGGGTGCCTCTAAAGTAAAAAATTGTGTTCTGAGGACCTGGAAAGCATTGTGGGAGTTAGAGGAGGTGAACCTCATCGAGAGCAGTTTCATATTCTCACATTGAATTTCACTGGAAGGTTAGGTGGGTGGAGGTCTAGATGTCAGCCCAAGATGAGCTCTTCTCTCCTGGTGAGCTCTGCTCTGCCACCCGGCAGCCCTGATTATTTGAGTGGGGTGGATCTTTCCTCTTCTCGGGGCTGGCCAGACTCAGGCCAGTTGCCCCAAATATTGTCAGTGCCCGTTCGTTAAAACTCTTACTCTCTTTAAGCATCCCCCTCAGTATCCTTGTTGTGGGTTTTATTAGGTCTCTTTTGGTTTCAGGTGACAGAAACCCAACTCAAATAGGCTTACACTAAAAAAAGAAAGAAAGAAAATGTTCTGACTCACACCGTTTATAAAATTTAGGCCCCGCTGGAATCAGATACTCAGGTGATCTCGTCAAGTACCTATCTTTGCCCATCTCTCAGCTTAGCTATCTTAGACACTCCCATGTAGATGACTAGACAAGCAGGGCCAGGCCTCCCCTCTGCATTATTAACAAGCCCCGCAGAACAAGAGCGCTTCTTTCCCAGCAGCACCAGCAAAGTTTCCAGAGATGCTCAGTAATGGCCTAGCTTGGGGCCCTTGGCCAGCTCTGACCCAGTCACTGAGGCCATCGAGACTCATGGTTTTATTGACAGAGTCAGAGTCCTGGAGCAGGATGGCATCTAGATGAGATCAGCTGCAACTGAACCACATGGACAGAGAGGGAGGAAAATTTCTCAAAGAAAATTGGAACATGGTTACCAAAAATGGGGTGATTGTTGCAGGGCAAATTTACTTTACAATGAACAAGCACAGTCACTCTTATAAGGATTTCTGCATCCTTCCTACAAGCAAGAGTGTTCATATAGAAACATTTCTCTCCATCTAAGCTTTAAGGACTGGGCTCCTAAAATTGGGTCTCCCCGTCCTCCTCAATACCCTCCTGGATCCATATAGGAGCTGTTTTTTTTTTCTTTTTTCTTTTTTTCTTTTTTAGATAGTTGAATATTTTCTAGTGGAGGGCATTCATCAAGAAGAAAAATAACATTTTCTTTTTTTTTTTCAATCCAGTGAAACAATCAAAAAGCACAATCTCTGCTCCTTAATGAGGACAAACACAAAGTTTCTAAAACCAATTATCTGGAGGCAAAAGAGTATCATAGATTTATCTGAATGGGACCCATACATCATGTGGTTTGAGCCCTATCTCCAGGGCCATCAGAGTGTTTGGACCCTGCAGTGGGATTCACCTGGCCTTGATGGATGCTGGAAGACTGGAGGTTTTGGCCCTGGCTCTGCCACTCATAACCTGGGTGAGACTGAGTAATTCACTTTTTTCCTGGGTTTCAGTTTTCTCATCTTTAATGTTAGGTTTGGACAACTAGATGTTTTTTCTCTAGTGTACTCCATTTTATTTCTAAAGTATTTGATTTTTGTCTGACACTCAAAATCCATAATATTCTGGGTTGCACATCCCCCATATTTGTAGATGGCAAAACTTAGGCACTGTAGGATTAAATTTTTAAAAGACCTTTCTGCTTGATTCAAGAAGAGGAATGTGAGTGACAATAATGTTCAACCCTTCTTTGAGGACAAGAGATGTCACTAGGTCATGTATATCTTCAGATCCAGTGTGGACTAGACTTAGTTTCTGGGACACAGTCAACCAACTCTTAATTTTCCACTGACCTTGTGACATGAAGTTGCCCACAAAAATAAGCAGATGCCTCCTGTGTGCCTGAAGCATGGAGGACATGAAGCAGGGGAGGAGAGAGACATCTGTGTACAGGAAACCTCTGAATTCAACATATATCATATTTAAACGCTCTGAGATATTTAATTAATGTAAATGATATGCTGCCAACCATGATGCTCATTTCAGTTTGGGAAGGTCTTTCATCTCAGATTTCAAACTGGACAATGAGGAAGTTATAATGGATGATCACTCTGTGTTGAAACCCAAGGCAGCGTCCATGCC
Organism: Kogia breviceps; assembly: GCF_026419965.1. Taxonomy (NCBI): domain Eukaryota; kingdom Metazoa; phylum Chordata; class Mammalia; order Artiodactyla; family Physeteridae; genus Kogia; species Kogia breviceps. The sequence continues at coordinate 50,134,171 of NC_081310.1, read as the reverse complement.
TGGCACAGGGACACATGGTAGACGCAGAGTGAAAGAAAGAATGAATGAATGAACTGATGGCTGAGAGCTGAGATTAATTTCAGTTGCAACTCTGTGACCATGAACACAGGGGTCTCTCTTCAGGAGGGAAGACAGTACCTAGGTCCAGGAAAATGTGAAGAAATGGAGAACACAGAAAATATGTGTCTACAAACTTGAGAAAGAGGCTGTGGGGCAGGAGAAGACTTTTTTTTTTTTTTTTTTTTGCGGTACGCGGGCCTCTCACTGTTGTGGCCTCTCCCATTGTGGAGCACAGGCTCTGGACGCGCAGGCTCAGCGGCCATGGCTCACGGGCCCAGCCACTCTGCGGCATGTGGGATCCTCCCGAACCGGGGCACGAACCCGTGTCCCCTGCATTGGCAGGCGGACTCTCAACCACTGTGCCACCAGGAAAGCCCGAGAAGAGAGTTTTGAACCAAGAGGTCATGATGCTTAGCTTCTGCCCCCAAGGCCTGTGAAAGGCAATGCTTCCTGCCGCTCTGACCACTTCCTTAGTATACCACCCGCCCCACTGCTCCCCACTCTTCACTCTATGGAGTTGGAGCTGAAACAGAATCAACTGAAAGAATGTCGTGGAAATGAAACTGCTTTCGTGGCCATAGTCACTAGGTCCTTGTCGGTGTCTTTATGCTCTGCCCGACCCTCTCTGGGCCCTCCCTCTGTCCTGTGTGGTGGTGTGGGTTACATGAGCCCAGGGCGAGTGAGCAGTGCCTTTGCAGGCTGTTGCACACACACTCACGTGTGCACACACACATATGTCAGGATGTAGGTTGCACACACAGGTAAGGATGCAGGTGTGAGATCAGTACTTGCCGTGCAAGAATAAGGAAGGTACAGAGCTGCGAGATGAAGGAAACCCCAACACGTTTGCTCTCTCAGCCCAAATCCCCACCCTCAGAGTATTGGAGCCTGAGGAGTGCCAGACCCAGGGCTGAGATCTCCCTTTCCTTACAGTCAGATTACCTTGATGTGTGAGCAATGAGATGTATAAAGATGATGTGCATTGTAGGATCGGGGTTCTCGTGGGTTAGATATCTGCAGAGAGGAAGCTGATTCAGCCGGCTGTCAACCACTGTCCTGGGGATGCATTTAGGTGTCTCAGTGTATGTGAAAACCAGTTCTGTCAGAGGAAGGACAGACCTGCTGTGGACAGGAAGATGCAGAGGTTAACCTCTGTAGTGGTGATGGGGGCGGGTTTCTGAAGCTGGCAATAAAAAGGCAGGCAGGCTGGCCTGCAGGCAGGCTGGCCTCCATGCAGTGAGGCATGGGACAGGAGACAGCCGGGGAGGTGCCTCGGTAGGCTGATGGGGCATCTGTCACGGGGCTGTGTCAGGGGTCTTAAGCACAGGTGCCAGGCTCATGGCCCAGGGAGGAGAGTCTGGGGCAGGGGAGCAAGCCTGGGGAAGACAGTAGTGAGCAAAGCAGGGCCCACGTATGAGAGGAACAGGCACATGGGCAGGGCCTCAGGGATAGAGGAACAAAATCCTATTGCTAGATGCAGTTTGTTATGGGCACAGGAGCTCAACAGCCTGGGTTTGAATCCAGGCTCTGTCACGTAATAATTGTGTGTGTAACTTTGGAAAAATTATTTAACCTTTCTGAGCTTTGGTGTCCTACTCTGCCAATGGGGATATTTAACCTCACTGGGTTATTTTGAGGAATGGACATGATAATCCACATAAAAGATCTGATTCAGTATCTGGATGGGATGGGTATTCTGTAAATATTGACACTCATGATACTTGGTAAACATTCCTGGGGGCACCAGATGGTTGCTTGTTGATAAGAACCAGGTTATGAAGTTAGAGCAGGACCTTCAGCCCCAAGGTGACCCAGAGTGCAGGGCGTCTGTTATTTCCTGTTCAGAAATCAGTCTGGTCCCAGAGCTCGGCCTGCAGTGTCACCATGTGTAACGTGCAATAAGTTTTGGGCAAAGAGAATGGATGGGTTATGGAGCCAGTGGGTCACCAGAGCTGGCGGAGTGGGCTGCCCTCCCTGCGGCCTTCTTGCTTGAGGACTGGTGCTCCCGGCGTGCTGACGACTCAGGGCTGGCCAGGCTGCGACACATGGAGAGGGGCCAGATGGCGCAGGGCAGTAAGTGCTTTAACTGTGTTCCTGTGTGGCTTGGTTTTTGTCAATTGAAGCTGATTTTCTTAGGATTTAGCTTCTCGCTTGGGTGGGAGAGACATTAAGTCCATTTCAGACTGATTTCCAAGTGCTGCAGCTTTCAGCATTTCAGCTTTTCTCTATGACTTTGTGCCTATAGGCAATGGGACCTCGGGAATCTGATCGTGCCCAGTGTGCAAGCACCTACCTGCGGTTAGTGAGGCCCCACTCCCTCATTTTGTCCTCCTTCTTGCCTAGTCCCTCCAGTCCCCTCTCTTTCTCCAGTTTTCAGCCTCCCTTTCCTCACCGACCCTTATTTTTTGCCTTGTGCCTCTTTCACCTCGACCTTCCTCTGTCCACCACTTTTCTTATCTGTCTTTTGATCTTTTAACCAACCTCTCCCTCACCATGGAACCATGGTTTTGGAGCTCGAAGGAACCTCACAACATTTAGTGCAGCCCTTGCCCCAAATCTCTGCCGATGTATCATTAACCTGAGCTTAGGCATCTCCTGAACTGGGAACTGACCCCAGCCCAGGGTGGCTCGTGCTGCGTTTGCAGCGCTGTGCCTGTAAACACAGTAGGGACCCACTGATGGAAGAAGATTTTCCCCCCTGCCTCTGAGGAATTCGGAGTCTAGTAGAGCAGAACCTTCCACTATCTGGGTCTACTTCTACTCCACAGGGTCTATTTAGACAAGCAATACTCGGGATATTTATTGGACATTTCTGTGTACCAGCCTCTGGGCTAGAGATTACAGGTTGCGAAGTTGACATGAAAGTGTCCCAGGAGTTAAGATGCTTGAGTTTAGGAAATAAAAGAGATTTCTAATGACTTGGTGTGTGAAGTGCTGTAATAAACGGGCTACAGGAGGCTTGAAGAAGGAGGGATTTGCTGTGCCTGGGAAGGTTTCACAGAGGAGGTGATGTCTGAGCTGACTTGGGAAGGCAGAGTTCACCAGGCATAACTCAGGGATATTGAGCTAACCCAGGCTGCTAGACCTAAGATAAAATAGAGTTAACTGTGGATAGAGGGAATGAAGAAATGGGCTGGAATGATAGAAAGATTCCCCAGGAGATGCAAAAAAGATCACATGCAACATGACATGGGACCCCTCCCCACAGGGTGGGCCAGGGAGGTCTGGGAGCAGGAACTCTGAGGAGTAGAGGTGTGGGGGTCCAGGAGTTCTTGCTGTGGAAGGACACAGCCTTGCTGGGCTCCCATTACCTCTTCTGTTGATAGAGGAAGTGACAATACTGGGCTGCCTGTCCTGTGGTGGTGGGTAGGGAGGGTAGGGGGTGGAGTCTGAGTAGCTCAGTCCAGGTCTCAGTCCTAGAATACAGTGCATTTAGGGAGGTAAGTAGAGCTAGGAGTTGAGAGTGTGGCTTCAGAGGCAGGTAGACCTTATAAACCCAGGAGGCATGGAGGAGTGTGGGCTGGGAGTGTAGGGGTTTGAAAGTGAGAATGAGAAGCTTCCACGTGGAATTCAGTTTCCCTAGAATGATAAGTAGGGATTTTGATGGCATGTGTTTGGGGAGGGGAACTTATTTGTCGAAGGAGTTCTAAAGACACGTGAGAATTTTCAGGGATGAGGAGACAGCTGTGAGGTGAAGTAAAAGCTAGAGGGACAGTGTGGTCTGGTGGGAAGACCTGAATTCAAAGCCAAGCTCAGCCTCCTCTTGGGTTCTTCAGCTTCTCCAAATCACTTGTAAAATGGAGATAAGAATCATGGAAGGCTGCTTGAGAATCAAATAAGGTAACGTATAGTGTTCCTAGCTCAGTGTAGTTGCTACGTAAATGTTTCTTTCCTTCCCCTTTTCCTTCCCACCCATCCCAGCAGAACATTAGTCAGTGATTGACCCGGGTGGGACAGAAAAGACTGAATGAATTTCAGGGGATGTGAAGACGACACCAGGGACAGGGCCCACCAAACTAAGAGCTCCTAAAGGAGTTGTGTGTGACCATGGCTGTGTCCTTGTACCTTCTATGCTGCGTGGCACCTATTAGGTGCTCAAGACATGTATGGATGGAATTGAACAGAAACAAATGTTTACTGTGTTTCATTTCCAGATGTGAAAGTTGTGGTGGAGAAGCACTAGGTGACAGGGCAGGTTTTCTTCCCAACTCTTCCACACACTGGCTGTGGCCTCGGGAGAATCCTCTCACCTCTCTGGAGCCCAGGTCTGAATCTGTAAAATTAGGGACATGACAGAGTGATCTCTTCCCTATTCTGTCACTGAGATTCTAGAGCCCTGTAAGGTTTTAGGTTGGTAAGACAGCACTGCAGCTACTTTGCAAATAAAGCTCAGCGGGGAGAGCTTCATTTGTCAAATAATGAACTGGTACAAGGCCTAGGGCTCTTCACTCACTGGGCTGGGGCTCTCTCAAAGTCTGTAACAGACAGTGAACCACATCCCAGGATCAGAGGCTGTGTGCTCAAAAGTTTCTTCTCATGAGACCCTGATGATGGGAGGTTCTGGAGGCATCCAGCTGCATAGACCTGACTCACATCTTCTAGACACTCAAAGGAAACAGTGGGTGACAAAAACAACGACTTTGACATTTACGTCAGTCCTTAGTGCATGTGACTTTCCCACAAACCCACCATGACACATGTTTTTGCAAAGAAGCATTTCAAACATCAATAAGGGGTTCGTAAAAGAGCCCACAAGACCCAGGCCTTTCCAGGCTTTTTTTCTTCCAGTTTTATTGAATTATAATTGACATACAGCACTTGATATGTTTAAGCTGTACAGCATAATGATTGGACTTACACACCCCATGAAATGATTATTACAGTAAGTTTAGTGAACATCCGTCATCTCATGTAGATGCAAAATTAAAGAGATAGAAAAGCTCTTTTCCTTGCAATGAGAACTCTTAGGATTTACTCTCTTAACTTTCATATATAACATATGGCAGTGTTCATTATATTTATCATGTTGTATATCACATCCCCCGGACTTATTTATAACTGGAAGTTTGTACCTTTTGACTGTCTTCATCCAATTCCACTCCCAACCTCCCCTGCCTCTGGTAACCAGAAATCTGATCTCTTTTTCTATGAGTTGGTTTGTTTTTAAAGCATAATTGACCTACAACATTATGACAGTGCCTGTTATTCAGTATTCCTATACATACCAAAGTGATCGCCATGGTAAGTCTAGTTACAATATGTCACCATACAAAGATATTGCATAATTCTTGACTATATTCTCCACACTGTGCATTTCATACCCGTGACTCATTTATTTTGCAACTGAGTTTGTACTTCTTAATCTCCCTCACCTATTTCTTCCCCCATAGCCCTCAACTGACTTCTTCTCTGGCGACCACCTGTTTTTTTCTCTGTATCTATGACTGTTTCTGTTTTGTTATGTTTGTTCATTTGCTTTGTTTTTTAGATTCCACATAATAAGTAAAATCAGACAGCATTTGTCTTTCCCTGTCTGACTTATTTCACTTATCACAGTACCCTCCAGGTTCATCCATGTTGTCACAGATAGCAAGATTTCATTCTTTTTTATGGCTGAGTAATATTCCATTATATACATCTTCTTTATCCATTCATCTCTTGCTGGGCACTTAGCTTGTTTCCATATCTTGGCTATTGTAAATAAAGCTGCAATGAATATAGGGGTGCATATATCTTTTCAAATTAGTCTTTTCCTTTTCTTCAGATAATTACCCAGCAGTGGAATTGCTGGATCATATGGTAGTTCTATTTTTAACTTTTTGAGGAGCCTCCATACTGTTTTCCATAGAAGCTGCACCAATTTACATTTCTGTCCACAGTGCATGGTGGGGGGTTCCCTTTTCTCCACATCCTTGCAAGAACTTGTTATTTGTTGTCTTTTTTTTTTTTTACGTATTTAATTATACCTGCTTTATTTTTCTTCCAAACTTTATTTATTTTTATTTTTTATTTTTTAATATTTTATTTATTTTTTAACACTGTTATTGGAGTATAATTGCTTTACAATGGTGTGTTAGTTTCTGCTTTATAACAAAGTGAATCAATTATACATGAACATATATCCCCATATCTCCTCCCTCTTGGGTCTTCCTCCCACCCTCCCTTTCCCACCTCTCTAAGTGGTCACAAAGCACCAAGCTGATGTCCCTGTGCTATGTGGCTGCTTCCCACTAGCTATTTTACATTTGGTAGTGTATATATATGTCCATGACACTCTCTCACTTCGTCCCAGCTTACCCTTCCCCCTCCCCATGTCCTCAAGTCCATTCTCTACATCTGCATCTTTATTCCTGTCCTGCCCCTAGGTTCTTCAGAACCTTTTTTTTTTTTTTTAGATTTCATATATATGTGTTAACATACAGTATTTGTTTTTCTTTTTCTGACTTACTTCACTCTGTATGACAGACTCTAGGTCCATCCACCTCACTACAAATAACTCAATTTCATTCCTTTTTATGGCTGAGTAATATTCCATTGCATATATGTGCCACATCTTCTTTATCCATTCATCTGTTGATGGACACTTAGGTTGCTTCCATGTCCTGGCTGTTGTAAACAGAGCTGCAATGAACATTGTGGTACATGACTCTTTTTGAATTATGGTTTTCTCAGGGTATATGCCCAGTAGTGGGATTGCTAGGTCATATGGTAGTTCTATTTTTAGATTTTTAAGGAACCTCCATACTGTTCTCCATAGTGGCTGTATCAACTTACATTCCCACCAACAGTGCAAGAGGGTTCCCTTTTCTCCACACCCTCTCCAACATTTATTGTTTGTAGATTTTTTGATGATGGCCATTCTGACTGGTGTGAGGTGATACCTCACTGTAGTTTTGATTTGCATTTCTCTAATGATTAGTGATGTTGAGCATTCTTTCATGTGTTTGTTGGCCATCCGTATATCTTCTTTGGAAAAATGTCTATTTAGGTCTTCTGCCCATTTTGGATTGGGTTGTTTGTGTTTTTGATATTGAGCTGCATGAGCTGCTTGTAAATTTTGGAGATTAATCCTTTGTCAGTTGCTTCATTTGCAACCATTTTCTCCCATTCTGAGAGTTGTCTTTTTGTCCTGTTTATGGTTTCCTTTGCTGTAAAAAGCCTTTGAGTTTCATTAGGTCCCATTTGTTTATTTTTGTTTGTATTTCCATTCCTCTAGGAGGTGGATCAAAAAGGATCTTGCTGTGATTTATGTCATAGAGTGTTCTGCCTATGTTTTCCTCTAAGAGTTTTATAGTGTCTGCCCTTATAGTTAGGTCTTTAATCCATTTTGAGTTTATTTTTGTATATGGTGTTAGAGTGTTCTAATTTCATTCTTTTACATGTAGCTGTCCAGTTTTCCCAGCACCACTTATTGAAGAGGCTGTCTTTTCTCCACTGTATATTCTTGCCTCCTTTATCAAAAATAAGGTGACCATATATGCATGGGTTTATCTCTGTGCTTTCTATCCTGTTCCATTGATCTATGTTTCTGCTTTTGTGCCAGTACCATACTGTCTTGATGACTGTAGCTTTGTAGTATAGTCTGAAGTCTGGGAGCCTGATTTCTCCAGCTCTGTTTTTCTTTCTCAAGATTGCTTTGGGGCTTCCCTGGTGGCACAGTAGTTGAGAATCTGCCTGCCGATGCAGGGGACACAGGTTCGTGCCCCGGTCCAGGAAGATCCCACATGCCACGGGGCACCTGGGCCCGTGAGCCATGGCCACTGAGCCTGTGTGTCCAGAGCCTGTGCTCCACAACAGGAGAGGCCACAACAGTGAGAGGCCCGCATACCGAAAAAAATTCAAAAATAGATTGCTTTGGCTATCTGAGATCTTTTGTATTTTCTTTCCATACAAATTGTGCAATTTTTTGTTCTAGTTCTGTAAAAAATGCCATTGGTAGTTTGATAGGGATTGCATGGAATCTGTAGATTGCTTTGGGTAGTATAGTCATTTTTACAATGTTGATTCTTCTAATACAAGAACATGGTATATCTCTCCATTGTTGTCTTTTTGATAATAGCCATTCTGACAAGTGTGAGATGATATCTCGTTGTGGTTTTGATTTGCATTTCCCTGATGATTAGTGATGTTGAGCATATTTTCATGTGCCTGTTGGCCATCTGTATGTATTCTGTGGAAAAATGTCTGTTCAGGTCCTCTGTCCATTTTCAGTTGGGTTGTTTGTGTTTTTGATGTTGAGTTGTATGAGTTTTTTTTTAAATGTATTTTGCCTGTTAACCCCTATTGGATATATTGTTTGCAAATATCTTCTCCCCTTCACTCCCATTTAGTAGGTTGACTTTTTGTTTTGTCAATAGTTTCTTTCACTGTGCAAAAGCTTTTTAGTTTGGTGTAGTCCTGTTTGTTAATTTTTGCTTTTTTTCCCCTTTCCTGAGGGGACACATCCAAAAATATATCACTAAGACTGATGCCAGGGCTTCCCTGGTGGCGCAGTGGTTGAGAATCCGCCTGCCGATGCAGGGGACGCAGGTTTGTGCCCCGGTCCGAGAAGATCCCACATGCTGCGGAGCGGCTGGGCCTGTGAGTCATGGCTGCTGAGCCTGCACGTCCGGAGCCTGCGCTCCACAACGGGAGAGACCACAACAGTGAGAGGCCCGCATACCGCAAAAAAAAAAAAAAAAAAAAAAAAAGACTGATGCCAAAGAGCTTAGTGCTTTATGTTTTTTTCTAGATGTTTTATGGTTTCAGGTCTTATTTTTAAGTCTTTAATCCATTTTGAATTTATTTTTGTGCATGATGTGAGAGAGTAATCCAGTTTGATTCTTTTGCATGTAGCTGTACAGTTTTCCCAATATCATTCATTGAAGAGGCCGTCTTTTCTCTATCATATATTCTTGCCTCCTTTGTCATAGATTGATTATCCATAATAGTGTGGTTTCATTTCTGGGATCTCTATCTTGTTCCATTGAATTATGTGTCTATTTTTGTGCCAGTACATACTCTTTTGATTACTCTAACTTTGAGGTATAGTTTGAAATCAGGGAGCACAATACCTCTAGCTTTGTTCTTTCTTAAGATAATTTTGGCTGTTTAGGGTCTTTTGTGTTTCCATAAAAATTTTAGAATTATTTGTTCTAGCTCTGTGAAAAACGCCATTGATATTTTGATAGGGATTGCATTGAATCTGTAGATTGCATTGGGTAGTATGCTCTTTTTAACAATATTAATTCTTCCAATCTATAAACATGAGATATCTTTCCATCTGTTTGTCTTGCCTTCAGTTTCTTTTATCAGTTTCTTATAGTTTTCTTTATACAGTTCTTTTATCTCCTTAGATTTATTTTTATTATTTTGATGTGCTTGTAAATGGGATTGTTTTCTTAATTTCTCTTTTTGATAGTTTGTTGTTAGTATATAGAAATGCAACAGATTTCTATATATTAATTTTACCAAATTCAGTGATGAGTTCTAGTATTTTTTTGGTGGTGTCTAGTATCATGTCATATGCAAACAGTAGCACTTTTACTTCTTCCTTTCCAATTTGGATTCCTTTTATTTCTTTTTCTCGTCTGATTGCTGTGCCTAGGACTTCCAGTAGTATGTTGAATAAAAGCGGCAAGAGTGGGTGTCCTTGTCTTGTTCCTAATCTTAAAGGAAATGCTTTCAGCTTTTCATTGTTGAGTGTGATTTTGGTTGTGGGTTTGTCATACATGGCCTTTATTATGTTCAGGTATGTTCCCTCTATACCTACTTTGTGAGAGTTTTTAATCATAAATAGATGTTGAATTTTATCAAAAGCTTCATCTACATCTGTTGAGATGAAAATATGATTTTTATTCTTTAATATGTTAATGTGGTATATCACATTGATTGGTTTGTGGATATTGAACCATCCTTGCATCCCTGGGATTAATCCCACTTGATCATGGTGTATGATTCTTTTAATGTATTGTCGAATTTGTTTTGAGGTATTATTGAATTATGTTGAGGAATTTTTTTTTTTTTTTTTTTTTCCAGTACGTGGGCCTCTCACTATTGTGGCCTCTCCCGTTGCAGAGCACAGGCTTGGGACACACAGGCTCAGCAGCCATGGCTCATGGGCCTAGCCACTCCACGGCATGTGGGATCTTCCCGGACCGGGGCATGAACCCATGTCCCCTGCATCGGTAGGCAGACTCTCAACCACTGCACCACCAGGGAAGCCCAATGTTGAGGATTTTTGCATCTTTGTTCATCAGTGATATTGGCCTGTATTTTCTTTTTTGTGTGATACCTTTGTCTAGTTTTGCTATTAGGGTGATGCTGACCTCATAGAATCAGTTAAAAAGCATTCCTTCCTCTGCAACTTTTTGGAATAGTTTGAGAAGTATCGGCATTAACTCTTCTCTAAACGCTTGGTAAATTTAATCTGTGAAGCCATCACATCCAGTTTTTTTAAAAATTCCTAATTCAGTTTTATTACCGGTAGATGATCTGTTCATATTTTCTATTTCTTCCTGGTTCCATCTTGGGAGATTGTCCATTTTACTGGTGTCTAACTGTTTGTAGTAATCTCTTATGATCCTTTGTATTTCTATGGTATTGGTTGTAACTTCTCCTTTTTTATTTCTGATTTTATTGATTTGGGCCCTCTCTCTTTTTTTTCTTGATGTCTGGCTAAAAGTTTATAAATTTTGTTTATCTTTTCAAAGGACCAGGTCTTAGCTTAATTAATCTTTCTATTGTTTTTTCAGTCTCTATTTCATTTATTTCTGCTCTGATCTTTATATTTCTTCAGACGTTTCAATTCTTAATAGATATTGTCTCTATCCTGCCTACTTACTGCCCTATAGGAAGTGGGTTCCCAGCCCTATATACTTGGGAACACTGCTCACGGTGTAGTCTTGAGCATCCTTGTTTCATAATCCCTCTCACATTGTGTCCTTTTTGGATTAGAATTTTGGCTCAAATACCAACAGTCTGTGTGACTTTAGGCAAGTCACTTAACCTATTTAAGTGTCAGTTTCTTCATCTATATTCATATAATCAATAGATATTTATTGAATGCCTCTAATACAAGGCACTATTCTAGGCTTGGAATTCATGTTTAGCCATTTCTCTTTGAGAAATTAAAACAATTAGTCACTGACAAAATTTAGGTAACCAGTGTATGACCTCTGACACTGTTCCCTGTTGTGCACAATGTATTATCATGCTCGCATACAAGGACTGAGAATAAAAGATGGTCAATCTGCAAAGCCATACCTAACTTACCATATCAGGGTCAGCCACCCGGTTCTAACTGCAGGAGAACATGATGAAGCTCCTGAGAGAAATGTAATGCACTGAATGGTATTAAAACGTTTGAGCCAGGAGGGAGGACAGAGTATTTTCCTGGCTTCTTGGGACATACTTGGGGTGTGAGGAAGGTCATCTGGAGGCAAGAAAGACCAAAGGATGCTTGGGATCCAGTTGGATTATTAATGGTAGTAGATGACTTTAGGAGTAAGTCTGTATTTCCTTTCAAATGCCTTCTGACTTGTCTCAGGGTTTAAAAGCCAACAATTGAAGAGGAATTGAGGAAGTAAATTATAACTTCAGCGTTCTATAAAATTACTTTATGAGGAGCCTGCAAAGAGTTTCAACATTTATTTATTGAGTGCATGTTAGTTGTCAGGCTCTGTGCTGGGCTGGGTATACAATCAAGTGCAGAGTATAGACAGGATTTTATATCTATACCTATGATATTGTGATAAGTACCAGAAGAGGAAATAAGAAACCCAGAGTATTATGAAGAAAATAGTAATTATCTAATTTAGATGGAGTGACAAGTGAAGGCCTCTTTGAGGAAGTGATATTTAGTTTAGGATTGAAGCGTTCTAGCACCTGGTCAAATATAAGTGGGGCAAAGAACTTTCCAGGCAGCATCGCAGGCAAAGGTCCTGAGGTAGGAAAGAACTGGCCATATTTGATGAACTGAAAGGCAGCCACTGAAGTGATACTTTTAAACAGCAAATTGACATGATCAGATTTACATTTGCATCAGTGACAATTGAAGAAATGACATGGCCCACCTCAGTGGAAGGTGAAGAAATACAATGTTGCCATGCTTCTACAATAAGTCAGCAGCAGGCCAATAGCACTTGCAGAGTATCTTCAGGACGTGGAGCACATAGCATCACTGAATGAGGTGGCAGAAGAATCTCAGTTCTCACCAAAGAGTGCTTTTCCTGACCTGGGACCCTCCTGCACTTATTAATTCAGCCAATATATGTTTGTTGAGTTTTTACCCAGTGATGTTGAACAAGATAGACACAGTGTACCACATTAAGTTGTTAATACTCAGTACTATCCCTGTCTTTTTACCCTCTTTTCTGTTCCTAGGAGCATAAAGCCTAGAAATTACAATTCCTACACTCCATTGCAAGTGGGATCCCAATTAGATTCCACCAATGAGAAACAATTGCATGAGATTTGGAAGGTGGTAAAGGAGAAGCCATTAGTTGTCACAGCAGCTACTGATGTGTGGTGTGGTATGGGGACAACAGAGGTAGTGTGGGGTTTTCCTACAGCTTTCTGCTGTCCTCCTAAGAATCACCAGCTTCAGTGTTACTGGAAGCTGAAAGTATTGGTTGTAGCATAGGTTTTGCACTTCAAATTTTCCTAAAAGTGTCCTTCCCGACCTTTGCTTGTCCAGTCTTTAATTCCTGTATTAATCCTTTCCCCACTTTGCATACTTAAGAGTGGCTTCTGTTTTCCTGACCAGACTCCAATTGATACACAAAGGACAGGGAAAGAATGAGAGTAGTCTTGACATCCAATAATAATGTTGCATGGGGGTGGCAGGGCTGAAGGATAATTTTAGCCCCATTGCTACTGTCATCCACAGCTTCCTGACTTTCCCCCTTCAACTTGCTGTGGCCTGGAGAAACAAGAGTTCCCCTTGATAGCTTATCCCCCAACCCATTCTCTTATACTAGAAAAGAACATCAAACTTGCCTTTCTCTTGGAGACAAGAGATCAAATTGAAGCACAAAGCAAGTTGTGGTCATCTACCTAGTAAAGTGAATTAAAAAGGCTTCAACATCTTGCAAATTTTCCTGAGCCAATCAGATCTTGTGAGGTGGGAGTAGAAAAGGGCCATCTATAAAAAGAACAGTAGGAAGAGCACACTCTTTGGAGATCCAATGGACTGGGATGTGACTGAACCTTGGTTCAAACACTTACCGGGGTTACTTTTCTCCTCTGAATCCAAATACTCATCTATGAAGATAATAGACTCATTTTTCATAGACTTATTATGCATATTAATAATGATGATGATAAATAATAATTGCAGCTAACAGGTATAGAGCATGTACTATATTCCAAACACTCTCCTAAAGTGCCTCACAAGAATTAACTCATTTAATTAATCCCCATAGTAATGCTAGAGGCAATGGATGCAAAGAACATAGCAGGGCTGACAAGTTGGCATATGAACATGAGTTTCTGACTCTGTCCCTTGAAACAACTCCAAGAAACAGGATGTGTCTTAATGGGCCTGAGAAACTGACATAAACATGAGAAACTCGTGAGGGGAAAAGGGTGGTGGTTGGCTCTCAGTGTACATGTGGGTATATGTTTACAGCAGCACATGGGAGAAGAGGGTCAGATGCCATAGGAAGATAGGTTGGGCCAGAGGTTTATGGTTCTGTGTGTTTCTCTTTCCTATCTTGCTTGGTTGTCACTTTGAGGCAGATAAACAGCAGTGATTGCCCAGCAGCACTGGGGGGGGATTATCAAGATAGTGCTGGAATCTGGCTGAGATGGGGAAGAGTCAACAGCAGGTATAGGCAGGTGACTCCAACTGAGGAAGAAATCTCTTGAAAAAGAGCAATGCCAGGCAGAAACTTGGGAAGTTTTACTTGGTAAGGTAGGTAGGTGACAAACAGGGGATGATTGACCCCAGGGTACAATGCCAGAGGCTCTTCCTCCGAAGGAGTGACCACCTGCCAATTCCCTAAGCTCTCTAGGAAGGGCACAAGGTACTCCTGGATCCCTGGGCTTTAGCCACCTTCACCTCTCCCGACCTCCAACTCCCACATACATGCTGCACATTATCCTCCATGATAGATGACATTCCCAGGAGAGTGAATACAGGCTCGCAGGGAAAAGTGATCAGACACACGAGGAACACACTGCTCTATAAGAAGGACAACATACTGAACAAAATACACCAGGCAGAGAAAATGAACAGACCAGAGAAAATAAGTTTAAAATAAGCAGGAGAAATACCCTCAAAAAATCTAAAGGTGAAATACTGATAACATTAGTCAAGAAAAACAATTCAAGAAGAACTAATTGGAAATATTGGTTTGAAAAATGTAATAGTTGAAATAAAAATCTTAATGGATATGTTAAGTTGTGGAAACAATACAGCTGAAGAATGTATTACTGAGCTGGGAGATTTCTGAACGCTGCAAAGCATCAAAAAAGTAGAAAAGTATTTAGAAAGAAAAGCTTAGAGGTGAGGAGAGTAGAAATTGAAATGTCAGCATCCTCGTAATAGGAGTTCCAGAAGAAAACAAAATAAATTTAGAGAAAGAAATATTTAAACAATTTCCCCAAATTAAAGAAAGGTAAAAGACCTTAGTCTGAAAAGGCTTGTAAAGTACCACATAGGCTATATTGGAAAAACCAAGTGATATATATTCATTTTAGTGAAATTAATAATGCAAAGAGAATATTCTGAAACTTTCTGGAGGGGAAAAAGAAAAATGCCTAAAAAGAATAGGAGTTGGTTTGACCATAGACTTCTCACTAATCTGGATGTGAGAATACAAAGAGTAATATTTGCAAAATTTTGAAAAAAAGAGAGATAAAGAACATCAGATTTGGAAATGTATATCCAACTAAATTACCATTTAAATATTGGTAAAAAGGAACCGTAAGACTCTATCACAAGCCAGAATTAGAATTCTAGGCAGTACGAACATGATGAAGGTGATGGTGGGGAATGCGACTATATTTCGCTCTCTCTCCTGTGAATTTACTCATATGGACTACATCAATGGACTTCCTCACCTTCTGGATTCGGGATGAATTTGCCTAGTGTGGAGCCCCCAGAGGAGGGAAGGGGGAAGGTGGTAGGACAGGATATTTATTCTCCAGGCTCATCTAGGGCTGGCTGCAATTCTTGACTGGAAGTCACAATTCCTGTTTAGGCTGTCTTCTCCACACAGTTCTCTCCTTCTTAGGTTACAATAGCTTACCTTTCCCCTTGACTAGTGGTCATAATGACCCTGTTCCTTATAATATTGCTAGAATATTATACTATCCTTTTTGATTTCCCTACACCTTACCTCTATGTTTGTAAACAGTCCTTTTTATTAAGCCCTTCTCAAGCTATCCTAATTTGTGTTTCATCTGTGTGCTGATGAGATGCTGATGATACAATAGGAAACTTTTATTGACAAAAGTGATGTATAAAGAACAAAAACCTTAGGAAAATATCATACTTACTGTGAGAAACTTTAGATACAGTCTCTTTGTGATTAGGGACAAGACATAGATACCCACAATCACAGTTACTGTTTTATATAGTTCTTGAGGTTTGAGACAATACAAAAACAAAAGTAAAAGAATGAGGCATAACGATTGGAAGGGAAGATTAAAACTTCTCATTTTGTCCACTGATAATGTATATCTATATAGAAAAAAACTGAGAAATCAATAGACACACTATCAGAAATAAAAAGAGAGTTCCACAAGTTTGTAAGATTCAAGATTATTTGTTACAAAGTGAAGAACATTTATTTAAACCAGTTATAGTCATCTGTATTAGTTATCTATTGCTGCATAACAAATGACCCCAAAATGTAATGGCTTAAAATAAAAAATATTTATCTTAAAATTTCTGTGGTCAGGAATTCAAGGTTGGTTTAGGTGGGTGTTATGGAACTGAATGTTTGTGTCCCTCCCAAATTCATAACTTAAAATTCTGTGTCCCGATGTGATGGTATTAGGATATGGGGTTTTTTGAAAATAACTAGGATTAGATGATATTACGAAGGTGGGGCCCTCATGAATGGGATTATTAACCTTATAAGGGCCAGGAGAGAGCTTGCTTCTTCCCTCTTTCTGCCACGTGAGGATACAATGAGAAGTCAGCCATCTGCAATGCAGAAGCTGCAGTCTTTTTATAACTTAATCTGGGAAGTGCTATCCCAACACTTCTGCTGTATTCTATTAGTTAGAAGTGAGTAGTAGGTCCAGCCCACACTCAAGAGGAGGGAATTATGAAAGGGCGTGAATACCAGGTGGTGGGGAGTCATTGGGGTCATCTTAGAGGTTGCTTACTGCAGAATCTAAAAATGCCACAGAAAATTACAACATTTATAATCACAACAAAATTACAAAGTATCAAGCAATTAATCTAAGAAAGAATGGATAAGACCATCCTGAAGAAAAATTTTAAAAGTCATAAAGAACACATGGAAAACTGTGGATAGGGCAAAAACATTGCAAAGAAAACACTTCCCCTAAATTAGTGCAATTACTGGTAATAGTCCAGTAGAACATTTTAAGACCATGATAGTTTTTCTTTGCCTAATACATATAGGAGAGATTAAATATACTCAAATAGTTACATCAATCTTGAAAAAGAAGATCAAAGAGGGAAAATTTTACCATTCTATCTCTCAAGACATTTTAGAAAGCCATAATTGTGAAAACTGTGTGACCCTAGTACCGGAATAGAGAAATAAATCAATGAAACAGAGATAAGAACCAAGAAAAAGACCCGACTACATGTATAAACTTCATATATGATAAATATACCACTGTAATTCAGTTGGGGAAAATATAGATTGTGTTAGGAAAACTGGTTCATACATGGAGGAAAAACAAAGATGAACTCTTTTATACCACAAACAAAGATGAACTCCAGATAGGTTAAAGCCTATACATGAAATCTGCGATGGTGTGAAATATTTTCAATGTCTAAAAGTAACAATAGATTAATATCTAGAATATAAAGAACAAGGAAATCCTGTGAATAAACACAAAGAAATAAGAAACCCAATTGAAAAATGGGCATGGTGTACAAAACAGGAAATATACACAAAAGGGAAAACATTTGTATAACAAAAATATGACAAGATGTTCAGCCTCACAAGAAATCAGAAAAAAAAATTAATAGTCAGTATGATATGACTTTATATCCTTAGCACTTGGTAAAAATTAGAAATGTGAATAATACCAAGTAGAGATGAGGACATAGGGTAAGATCATCATGGTGTCAAGGGATTCAACCACTTAGATACTGATGTCAGACATTGACTTGTACTTTTCCCTGCAACATCTCCCCCGCATCTCCACCCCCTCTACCTTCTTTTATCCTTAGTGAAAGAAGGTAAATTACATTAAGTCTACAGATGAATCATTTCTGGGAAGATACACTGTATTTACAACAACAAGAACAGCAACATTTTTTGAGTGCTTACTTTGATGTTGAGGACTATTTTAAGTGTATCAAATGTTTTGACTCGTTTAATTTTCATAATGCCCTATGAAATAGGTACTATTGTGATCATGCCCATTTTTATAGATGAGAAAACTGTGGCACAGAGGAGGGAAAATGACCTGTCCAGTTCACCTAGCTAATAAATGGAAGAACTGGGATTTGAACCC
Source organism: Kogia breviceps (assembly GCF_026419965.1). Classification (NCBI taxonomy): domain Eukaryota; kingdom Metazoa; phylum Chordata; class Mammalia; order Artiodactyla; family Physeteridae; genus Kogia; species Kogia breviceps. Next base: position 50,116,459 of record NC_081310.1, on the reverse strand, counting down.
AGGCAGTTTAACTCCAGAAGCACACACCATAACCACAGGTGACACTTTCTTTCTATCCTCCCCATCCAGGGTATGGTGTATTTTTTTCATTTATTTGAATATTTGTCATTTTCAGGAAAATTTTTATAGTTTAAAAAATATGATTCTATTCAATTGTTATGAAGAGTTATTTCAGGATACTTTAAGGGTTGTGATTTTGGTTGTACATATGGTGGAATTCTTAAAATTATATTTTCTGATTATTAATTATAAACATCATTTTTCATGACTATGAAGAAATCCGTACGTGAGTTCTAAAGCACGTTACCTCTGCCCATCTGTAAAAAAGAGTGAGAACATTGTGTTGTCATTATGATTTTATCTGTCTCCCTGTTTCATGCATGGAGACTGGGATGGGGGCAGAAGTGCCTGGAGAGGGGGCAGTGCCAGCTGTTGGAGTCTGATTTCAACAGACTGCCTTGTGTGTCACACTAAGGCATTTGAGTCACTCCCAGAATCAAACTTTCCGACAGAAGGTTTTAGGCAAGGAAGTGAGATAACTGAATTTGTGGGGTTGTTTTTTTTTTTTTTTTTTTTTTGCTGTACGTGGGCATCTCACTGTCGCGGCCTCTCCTGTTGCGGAGCACAGGCGCCGGACGCGCAGGCTCAGCGGCCATGGCTCACGGGCCCAGCCGCTCCGCAGCATGTGGGATCTTCCCAGACCGGGGCACGAACCCATGTCCCCTGCATCGGCAGGCGGACTCTCAACCACTGCGCCACCAGGGAAGCCCCTGAATTTGTCTTTAAAAACATCATTCTTGCAGCATTATGGAGGGTGACTTGGGCTTGGGAAAGGCTGGTGGCCTGGAAACCAGAGTATCACTGCAATATTTCAGGTGAGATAATAAAAGTCTGACCTCAGGCAATGACAGTAGGGAGGCAGCAGTGCTCATGTGACAAGCATGACTCAGGTACAATCGACAGTCCTGGGTGACTAGTTCAATGCTGGAGGAGGGGAAGAAGTGGAGTGGAGTTTGTCACCAGAAAGAGTGACCTCAGGTGAAACAGGTTGTATTGGGAACGGGGGAGGGCAGAATGGGGCAGGGAAATAAGTTTGGTGTTGGTTTGGTTCAGGTGGAGAGCCAGATGATAGCCATAGAAATGCCAAAACATGATATAACAACTAATGGAACTCCAAAGGCAGAACCCTTTAGTAAAATGGAAAATAGGGATTTATGAGAGGTTTATATGATTTATGTGGAGCTGAGCACTTGGAAATTACTGTAAATGGTATTTGAAGCCAGAGAAAATGTGAAATAAGTTTAGGTAGAGTCCCATCTTTAGTTAAAAAAAACAATTAGGATAACCAGTTAAATTTGAACTTCAGATAAAAAATGAGTAATTTTTACTATATTCCATGCAATGTTTAAGACGTACTTAACCTAAAAACTAGTTATTATTTGAGATCCAAATTTAACTGGGCACCATCTGACAACCATAACAGATATGGCAAACAGAAAGGCCTACAGGGACCAGGAAAGCCGTTTCACACAGTAAGGTGCGTGAGAAGTACATTGGAGGGTGTGCAGGCTGCGCAGCCTGGAACATCTGTGTCCCATCCCCAAGAGCAGCTGCTGCCCAGCTCCAGCTGCTTGGGTGTGCAGAGAGGATCTCCAGATGGTCCAATAGTCTAGTGGTTCAAGACATAATATAAAGATAATATAAATTTAAAAATATATGGAATATCCCAATTTTTAAAGGGGACAATCAGTAGAAATAAAGAACACTGTGAGGTACAAGCAAAGCAGGTCTGTGGGCTCCGTAAGGCACAGGGCGACGGGTTTGTAACCTCTGATCTGACCGCTACAAAGTGGGTGGAGCAGGTTTGTAACCTGTAAATTATATTGCTTTGCTATGTCAGGGTGAATAGTATTTGGGTGTGGGGAAGGGATGGCAGCAGGGGGACGATTCCCTCCTGCAAAAGGTGAGACATAGAAGCGGCTTCTCTAGCCACGACTCTGTGCTCTCGCCCCTCAGTGCCTGAGTTGTGCCCCACTGGCCACTCTCCCCATAGCTGGGCAATGGCCAAAGTCCACAGGGCTGTGCTGCTGCTACCTGCTCCCGCTGGGCCTGAGGAGATGAGCCCGCCCTACCAGCCTTTCAGGCAGCGAGGCAGGAGCAATTGGGGTTTTGAAAGCTTTCATCAGAAGATTGTGGGCGGAAGCTGCCCCGGGTTTGCTCTGAGCTTCTTGAGGCTTCTCAGCTTCAGATGCAAAGTGAGTGGGTGTCTCTTTGAGAAGCAGAAAGAGGGAAAGAAAGAACGAAAGAGAGGTGTCTCCCTGGGTTCTGGAAACTCTATAAAGAGAGAGCCGGCTCCTTTCTCTCAAGCAGTCAGAAACAGGAGTCCCATCCTTGACACCCGGGACTCCCCAGGATTGACAAGGCGGAAAACCCTTGGCTGGGCGCTGGCCCGAGGCACTGGCTGCCATGCAGCAGCCCTTGAATTATCCATACCCCCAGATTTTCTGGGTGGACAGCAGTGCCAGCTCTCCCTGGGCCTCTCCAGGGTCAGTCTTCCCCTGTCCGCCCTCTGTGCCAGGAAGGCCGGGGCAAAGGAGGCCACCACCACTACCACCACCTCTGAAGAAGAGGAGGGACCACAACACAGGCCTGTGTCTCCTTGTGATGTTTTTCATGGTTCTGGTGGCCCTGGTTGGATTGGGGATGGGACTATTTCAGCTCTTCCACCTGCAGAAGGAACTGGCCGAACTCAGAGAGGTAAGCTGCCCTATGGATTGCTGTGCCCTGAAGGCATGGGTGTGAGACAGCCCTGCTGTAGTGGAGGGAGGAAGGTGACAGTGATCCATATGGACCACAGTCTTGCTTGCAAAGTACTTCACAATCCTTTTTTCCTGTCTTAGAAATGAATCACTCTAGCCATCCTGTTCTATATGTAGAGAAATGGGGGCTCAAATGAGTGAAAGGAATATTATCTATGTTGGGAAGGATCAGGGCCAAATTAGGACTGGTAACTAGAGTTCTTTTTCTCTCAGTTGGCTGCTGCCTACCTTATACTCAGTGATTCAAGAAAGAAAAGGAACTTGGAATCCTGCTTACAAGTGAATTTGTTCAAATGGACAAACTAAATTTCCTTGAAAATACTTTAAAATATTGGAACTATTCCAAATCACAAAACTGAGGCATGGAGAGGCACAACTTGGCCGGAGTCTGAGTTAGCAGAGGTTCTAAGGTGTTTAGATTCCCTTTTCAGTGCTTAGTTTATTTGACAGTTCTGCCTCCTTTGCTTAAAGAACTTCATATTTATTATATACCTTTTCTCTTTTTGTTTCACCAGTCCACCAGCCAAAGGCATACAGAATCATCTTTGGAGAAGCAAATAGGTGAGTCCTTTCATGTGTGTACATGAGTTAGAAAGATAGTACTTAGCGCTGAACCATGTTGGGGGAATGCCTTGAATTCCATCTCATTCTTGGGCATATGTATACTATGGAAGAGGAATCCTAACCAATTCTGAATCTCTGGTCATTTTGGTTCTTTGAGCTGCCCTAAAATAGGAAGTGAATTTAATTGCTCAAAATTAGTGTAGCTGAGTATCACACAAAAGTAAAAATAATTTCTGCTTGAATTTGGAAAGAGCAACACACATATACAACCCTGGACCTTTGCCCCTTAGCAGTTGGCTCAAGGCCTGTCCCCTTCCTCAGGCTTCCTGGTTCCCATGCACAGGGCTGTGGCTGTAACTTCTCGGGAGAGAAGGGGAGGTAAAGGCAGAGATAGCTGCTGCTGGGAAAGACCTGTGCTCTCCTATTTAATCTCTATAAGAGATTACTTAAGAGTCAGACCTTATTTAAAATTTTTTCATAGTACATATTTAAGCTTTTAAAAAGTGGGCATCCAATCATCCACATTAGGATGGTTCTTTTGCAGCCTCTGGAAAGCTTGGAGGAAGACTTTTGCCATTATTCAAAGGGTAGTCCCACTTCACTCACAGAGGTAATGGTGAGCTACCTTTGATAATAAAGGAAAAAACTTTGTGTGAGATCCAGGACAGGAGGAAGATGAAAATGTTGAACATTGACCTTCTAAAGTTTCAGGACATAGTTTTGGAAACTGTGGACAGATAGATTTAGAATACTGCAACTCATTAAACTAAGATTCACTGAACTTTAGATTTGGTAAGAGTTGGAAGGGAGCTTAGAGAACATCTGGTCCAGTCATCTCATTTTTCAGAAGAGAAACAAAACACCAGATAGATTAGGTGATGTGCCCAAGACTACTGGGGTGAGAAGGAACATAGGCTTCTAATGCTTTGTCACTTATAGTGCTTCCCAGTACATGCTCTGGTGCCTCATGACATAGGGAAACTCCTGTCTCTTTCTGATGGCCATGGAATGAGAATAAAGATGACAAGCACGATGCCTCTGCAAAGACAACAGTTAAATCTCATCCTTAGAAATTGGGAAGAAAACAGTAGATAGCACTGGTTACCCAGTAAGGGGAGCCTGTTCCAGTTTCTCAGGATATGCCTGAGAAACCCAAGTCACCCTATTGCCGTAGCAGGTAGGCTCTTGTAGGAGCCATCCATAGGATCCTCTGGTTTCTAGTTCTGGGTCTGAGTCCCTAAAGAGTTAGAAATTTCAGATGTACCCAAGCAGAGTAAAAACATTTGTTAGAAAAATAAAGCCTCTGGAGGATTTCTAAAATAAGATAGCTTTGAAAATCAGTGGAATGTGGCTGGTAAGATGGGTACCTAATTACTCATCTTTCACCCACTTTCTGGAGTCATTTTAGTAATCAAAAGTCAAGTGAACAGATGAGTCAGGGCCACTTGTCCCACTAAACAAGTATCAAGTATCTTTCCTAGATCAACCCAGATGGACCAGAAATTGGTGAATTATCACACAGAAATCAAATTAGCAACTTTACTAATGAGCTAAGAGATGCAAATTTAAAAAGGGGGATACCCAGGTTTATCCATCAAATTAGTGAAGTTTAAAAAAAAAAAGAAACAAACCCAGATTGGCAAAAATGTGAGAGAAGTCTGCTTCAACAGTTGAGAGTCAGTGGGCATGTAAATTACTGCACCTTTTCTAAAGAGCAGTTGGGAAAAAGATATCAAAGGATTAAATCTGTTAATTTACCTCGTAATCTCATCACTAAGCCTTTATTATTTAAGAAAATAATCAAAATGTGCCTGAAAATTTGTAATAAGGATGCTCATCACTTCCTTATAAGGCTATTTATAATAAACCAGTCAGAAGAAAATTAAATGCTTCTTAATAGGATATTAGTTAAATACATTACAGTGTATTCAGATGAGAGCATAATACGCAGCAACTAAAAGCTATATGTTAGAAGGACATTTAATGCCATAGAGATTGTGCATTCTATATTGTTGGAAAAAAGACAAATTCTAAAGCCGTGTGTTTCATTTAATATTGACATATGCATATTTTTATATTCTTAGTAAACATCTAGAAGGATTTATACTCCAACAGGTAACTGTGATTTTTCTCTGGAAGGTGCTATTGTAGGTTATTTAAACTTTCTTATTTGGTTCACTTTCATTTTTCCACAGTTAACTCATTAAATCTTTTATTCATTCACAAATGTTCTTGGAGTGTTTCCTGTGTGCCAGGCTGGGTGTTTGGTAGTGGGTGATGACAGAACGAGAGACAAGTGGCTTGCCCTCATGGAGCTCTTAGCGTGCTAGAGAAGATAAACAAAAGCAAGCAAACAGACAACATACTTTTAAGTTGTACTAAGTGTGACCTACGAGTGAGTGGTCTGGAAAGACCCCTCTAAGGAGGTGTTGTTAATGTGGATGTGTGTATGTATGTGGGTGGGTAGGAGGCTGGGAACATCATTCCAGCACTGAGAACAGCATGTGCAAAGACCCTGGAGCAGGATACAGTCATCACCAAAACATAGGATATATTTCTACTTTATTTATTCCAGCATTTATCCAGCAGATATTTTATTGAGTACCTTCTATGAGAATAACACTGCTAGGGATATGCAACATGTGATTCTCTGTTCCATTTCCTGTCAGTTCATGGCTGAATGACAGATCAGCTGCACAGATCGTTTGTGGTGTAGGAATATAGAAGAGACTCAGTTTTGCCTTTCCTGTTCACTAACACCTCACCTCATTCATGGTGGGTGGTCTTGGGTGCCTACAGAGGTAATAATTGCTTATATCATATTCTCAGCTGATTGGAGCATTCTCACGCCATATAGAGTTTTACAGGCTAATCATGAGGAGCCTGATGTGGGTGAGCGCCTTTTTATGAAACTTTCTTGAACGTCTTAGCTAAATTCATTAGTTAAGTGGTAGAGCTATGCCACTGAAATATCTGAAGTCAGAGAAATAATACCTGTTTTGAGAACTGTTGTCTATTTTAAATCTTTCAATTTAATTTAGCAAACATGTACTGATCACATGCCTTGGGGTAGAAACTGAGCTAATTACTCTGGTGAATTAAACATATAGTAAGGAATTTGCCATTTACTTGGGGAGTAAGATGAATTATACAGTTACCACAGAAAAAGGGGAGTCAAAACTGACAAGAGAGGTGAAGACAGAGTGCTTCTAGGTTTCAAAGGCGGGAACAAGCATATTTGATTAGAAAGTCTTGGGAAGGTTTTACAAGAAAAGAGGTATTTTAGATGATATTTGCAGGGTTGATAGGAATTTAGCACAGAGATCTGTTTGGGAGGGCATCCCAGGCAGGAGGAACAGCATGGGCAAAGGCACAGAGGCAGGGAAGCTGGGTGTGTTCAGAAGTGTTGTGCAGCTATGTCTAGTGTGGGTGAGTAAGCAAGGTAAGCCTGGACAGATAGACAGAGATCACATGGTGGGGGACACTTGTACATAATTACACGTTCAATGAGGATCATTCAAGGTGTTTGAGATCTTAGGATAATTTATTTGGGGCAGATTGTAGAATGCCATTGGGGAAGACCTAGTGTCCTGGAGATTAGCAGTCTTCTTCAGCCTTTGTCCTGCAGAGTCCTAAGAGCAGCTGAGCCAAAGAGGAAAGAGCCTTGAATTTGGACTCAGGAGACCTGAGTGACAGTCCCACTCTGACACTGACTAAACAGGTCTTCTTGGATAAGTCACCCAACTTTTTTTTTTTTCAGGAAATAACTTTTTATTTTATATTGGAGTATAGTTGATTAACAATGTTGTGTTAGTTTCAGGTGTACAGCAAAGTGATTCAGTTATACGTATACAAGTCACCCAACTTTTAAGCTCATTTTGCCATCTGTAAGATGGGACAGTAATCTCTACCTAAAAGAGTTGTGGCCAGTTATAAATGCAATAACTTATATGACATATCTTTATAAACTAACCTTTCTATTATTTTATTGTAACATTATAATTTATGCATGTGTCTATTTTAATTTAGTTCCTTTTTACCTCTCTGTTTCTGAAATACAGGCTGTTGTAATTCCTACAATTTGGACTTGAATGAGTTGGCTATGTTAGACTGTTGCCATTTATGCTTATAAAACCTCTTTTATTTAAGTGCCCTGCTTAGAGTCCCACAAAAAGAATAGTTGTTATGTCATTTTTTACATATATCTTTCATCTCTCTATGAAACAGGTCACCCCAATCCGTCCTCTAAGAAAACGGAGCTGAGAAAGGCAGCCCATTTAACAGGTCTGTATCTGGAAGATGGGCTTGAGAAAGCCTTTGGCAGAAAGCAGAAGAGCTGGTTGGTCTCCATGACTGTGCTCTGCAGGAGTTGATACTTTACAGTGACAGTATTTGAAACCCAAGAGTAGTTACATCTTTCTAGTCAGGTCAACCTCACACACACATTGAGCCCCTACTCTGGGCAGGGCCCTGTTCTAAACTGGAGAAATGGAGCTGCTTATGACATGATCCTTGCCCATAAGGAGCTCATTCTTTTCACTCACTCCAATGACCCTTAGGTAATTTGGGGCACAGATCCAAGAGGTGAGAGCTGGGGAGATGGGGAATGATGAGTTATTTTAGTACGTGTTTCCCTGGTTTTCTGTAAGAGCTTTACTCTGCTTTGTCCATGAGTAGAAAAAGGAGAGGGGAGGCCCAGTCCTGGCACTAGTGGTCGTGTAGTGGAGTGAAATGATTTGATAGCAAGGTGGTATGGGCACTCCCAGTGTAAAGTCCACAAATATCTGAAAAGTGGATAAGTATCACGGAAAGTGGTATGCTGCTGTCCCTGAACTTATTTCAGCAGGGGCTGTAAAATGATTCAATTTATTTATTTTTTATTTTTTTTGCGGTTCGCGGGCCTCTCACTGTCATGGCCTCTCCCTGTCGTGGCCTCTCCCATTGCGGAGCACAGGCTCCGGACGCGCAGGCTCAGCGGCCATGGCTCACGGGCCTAGCTGCTCCGCGGCACGTGGGATCTTCCCGGACCGGGGCACGAACCCGTGTCCCCTGCATCGGCAGGCGGACTCTCAACCACTGTGCCACCAGGGAAGCCCAAAATGATTCAATTTAGATAAACAGACATTTCTTGAGCACATGCTGTGTGCCAAGCCTGAGGGACATGGAGATGAACCACACATGGCTCCTGCCTTCAAGGAGCTTACAATCTAACAGGGAAAGACAGGTGCATAAGCAATAATTCCAGCATTCTCTGCTTAAGAATGTACATAATGCTGTGGGGATACAAACGAAAGGGGATTTTCGCCCACACTGAAGAATCCTTAGTGCAGGTAAAGATCGAACTAGATGATCCCTAATGTCCTTCCCAACTTAAGAACTTCAGAGTTCCTTGGATTTGACTTTTCACCTCATGAAGGGACCTCAAACCCTAGTAGTTTTGGTACTAGTTCTGAACCTTTGCTCCAGAGAGCTAAAATCATCCCAGTCATTTCTCACTGCAGTTGATTAGGGGTATATGCTATTGTCCCAGCTGTGTGGATGATAACATTGAAGACGTCAATTTGATAAATGTGTGAAGAAATTCAGTAACAGGTCAGGCCTGATCCATCACCTGGTTCAATATGGGCTATGTCATTTGGGGTACAAAGCATTTGCTCAAGGAATGGTCCACAATTTTGCCTTGGAAGCTTGGTTTGTTGATACATGAGCATTCCTGGCTGAAAGCTCCTCTCTGGTTTGGTTTCAGGCAAGCCCAACTCAAGATCCACCCCTCTGGAATGGGAAGACACTTATGGAATTGCCCTGGTCTCTGGGGTGAAGTATAAGAAGGGCAGCCTTGTGATCAATGAAACTGGGCTGTATTTTGTGTATTCCAAAGTGTACTTCCGGGGTCAGTCCTGCAACAACCAGCCCCTGAACCACAAGGTCTACACGAGGAATTTTAGGTACCCCCAGGACCTGGTGCTCATGGAGGGGAAGATGATGAACTACTGCACTACTGGCCAGATGTGGGCCCGCAGCAGCTACCTGGGGGCTGTGTTCAATCTCACCAGTGCTGACCATTTATATGTCAATGTATCTGAGCTCTCTCTGGTCAGTTTTGAGGAATCTAAGACATTTTTTGGCTTATATAAGCTCTAAGAAAAGCACTCTGGGATTCTCTCCATTATGGTTTCTTGTTATAGGCACTGAGAATGTTGTCTTGAATGAGGGTCTTCTTAAGTCCACTTGAGGTCAAGAGAGAAGACATGAACCAAGAGGATCTTGAGACCACAGGGTCCAGCGGTTCTACAGTTCCTTATCTCACATAAGGTCCACGAGCCAGACAGGAGGAAGACTAGGAGTAATGAACATGAAACTCTGGGCTGCCATGTGAAGATGCAGAGGCAGGGAAAAGCAGCTACCAGGGTGTTCTACACTCATCTTAAGTGGCCTAGCACACTTTGGTACACTGAAAATGACACCTTTTAACTCACCTCTTGGGGTGGGTCTACTGTCTACCTCAGGGGAGGCTGTCTTTCACGTATATGGATGCAACATGAATGTATAAGGGGTGGGAAAAGAGGACTAAGCTTACATGATAAGCTAAAGAGACTAAAAGACCAGTGTCCCACTGGCAGCATCTTTACTTCTAAATGCATAGCCTGAGTCATCAGGTGATGCTAACAGAGAAGCAAGGGAGATCTTTTGAGGACTCAGTCCATTCCCTATATAGCATGTATATTTCCAGTGCAATTGTAGGGGTGTGCGTGTGTGTGTGTGCGCACATGACTAGAAGAGTTACATAAGTAGAGAGAACGTGGAGATTGGGAAGGACACGTTAGGAAAATATGGGTTGCATTTGGTGGTAGATTTTGAATGCTTTTTGGGCAACCGACTCTAATAGTCCTCAAAACTCTTTGATTGTCAGTTATTAAAGCTGTTTTCCCATAATATAACTAATATTTATATATATTTTGTGCATTTTTAATGAACAGAATACATGTAACAAAAACTATTTTAGAGTACAGATAAACATTGAGTGTCCTTTTTGGAAATCACTAAGATCTGGATTTTTTCCTTATTATTTTTTTCTTCCATAGCTTCCTCATTCGTTATGACTTAAGTCCACTTTAAGAAGAATTTACTAGGGTGAGAAGAGCTGTGAGGCAAATCTTTGCATCTTTGCCAGGCTCTCCTCTCCTCACTATATTCTCTTTCCCCTCCATCTCCCACTATCCAGAGTTTCCATTACCAATATTATTGCCAGTGTTAAGCTCACCCAACTTCTCATAGATCTGATGACAATTTGTCTTTTCCTGGGGGCAGAGATGTGGCATAGTGGAAAGGGCATAGACTTTGGACTAAAAAACCTGAATTTGAATCTTTGTTCCTCTACTTACTAACTATGCAATCACTGGACAGATCACTTGACTGTTTTGGACAAAAAGGGGCTGATATGTACTTATAGTATGTAACACATCATAGAATGTCAAACAATAGTGTCTGCCATTATTAATAAGCCAATCTGTAGGAGGCACTTCATTCTCTAGAAGAAGCCACTGATCTGAGGGATCCATTCAAACACCTGGTTTCTTGCCTTCTCACCTTGGTCTCACAATAACCTCTTCCTATTTTCTCCAAATGCTCATTACCATGACTTCTCCCTAGACTCTGTCATCATTAAAAATAACAACATCTCCTCTGAAGTTTGATTTCAGACACCTTATTTTCACAACATCATGTCCTTTTTCCAACTCAGTTGGTCCAACATTTTCTCTCCTAAAAATATGTATATATATTTTACTGTGTTGTGACATCTACTTAATACATGCTATCATCTTCTTATATATCCATCAGCTCCTTCTCTATCTTCACTCTTTTTTCTATCCAGCTTCGGTTCCACGATCTGTCGTTACAATAAGTACCTTGGAAAGACCCTAAATTCCAAAATACTCTATTATCGTCCCTGTTTTCCTCTTGTAAAAATCCCATTCTCTTTATGCTGGCATCCTAGCAACCAGATGTTGCTGGAGAAAAATGACACAAACCAATTGACTATTTTTATTTTTATCTATCATCTACTTAAGTCATCCAATCAATTTTTTAAAATACATTTATTTATTTATTTATTTTAGGCTGTGTTGGGTCTTCGTTGCTGTGCGCAGGCTTTCTCTAGTTGCGGAGAGCGGGGGCTACTCTTCGTTGCGGTGCCCAGGCTTCTCATTGCGGTGGCTTCTCGTTGCAGAACACGAGCTCTAGGCACGCGGGCTTCAGTAGTTGCAGCACATGGGCTCAGTAGTTGTGGCTCGCGGGCTCTAGGGCGCAGGCTCAGTAGTTGTGGTGCACGTGCTTAGTTGCTCCGTGGCATGTGGGATCTTCCCAGACCAGGGCTCGAACCCTTGTCCCCTGCATTGCCAGGCAGACTCAACCACTGCACCACCAGGGAAGGCCAAATCAATTATTTATCAGTGAATTATTTCTGTCTTTTGATAGATTTGAATAGGTAATATATGCACATAGCACAAATTTTAAAAGGTACACAACGATATAGGATGAAAATAAGTCCTCTTCTCATCCTGTCCTGTGGCTCCATCTCTGCCCACAAGGAGGATCACTGTCTCCTTCTGTAGCTTTTCCGAGATGATCTATACATAAATATGACATCACTTTACATCAGGGTTTTCCAACCTTGGTTCTATTGACGTTATGAGCTGGACAAATCTTTGTTGTGAGGGCTGTCCTGCCCGTGCATTGTCGTATGTTTAGCAGTAACCCTGCCCTCTACCAACTAGATGCCAGTACCATGCCCCTGCCCCCATGTGTGATAACCAAAAATATCACCAAATATTGCCAAATGTCCCCGGGCTGAAGGTGGGGAGACAAAATCACTCCTGGCTGAGAACCACTGCTTTACATTAGTGATCACAGATTTCAAATAGGCATTCAACACAGCCCAGCACTTTTTCTTCAGTTCCCTGGTAAGCATGTTTTTTTCACTGTTTGAGACAACTACATCATGTCTTTTCCTTTTATAAACCAACCTCATCCCCTCCTCCCACCATGGAACCTCACTTTTACCACCAAAACACAAACCCACTTGTGTCTGAATGATCTCTTTCTTCCATCTGATACAGTGGAGGAAGAGGACCTTCTGTGTGCACTAATTTCCTCTTCCCTACTTTACCTGTTTAAAAATTTTCTTCTTTCTTCTAAATCTTCAAGCTAGCTCTATGAAATAATTTACACCAGCATGTACATATAGTCAAGTATCCCCTGTCAGTGAAAGATAAACCAAACCAAACTAAACCAAAAAAAACCCCAAACCTTTCTTTAGCCTTCTTCCTCCAGAAATGGCTGCATTTCTCATTTTCCCCATAGAGACAAACATCTGAGAAGGTTTTCTCCACACACATGGGCTCCATTTTTTAAGCCAGGAATCTGCCTGTTATTTATTTAACCACTTAAAATTATCTGTTTTTTTTTTTTTTTTTTTCTGCTAGGAAAAAAATTCTAAAAGCAAGACCTTTTCTGCCTTGTTTACCACTGTATTCACATTACCTAACCCAGTGCCTGGCACATATTAGGTGCTCAATAAATATTTGTTGACTAAATAACTTTCATTATAAGGCAAAAGTCTTTCAGTGGGTATGTTTTTCAGAGTAGTGAATCTATAGTTGTGTTGCCTCAAGGACGTGTGTGTTTGTTTATCTAGCTTTGACTAGATTATTCAATGGGAGTTTGAGGCTACAGATGAAAAAAAATAGTGCACCCTAATTCATAGAATCAGAAAACAAGAAAGATCTATTTGGTCGTTGGCATTACTAGGAGCTTTTGGGAGACTGGTGAGGAAAAATTCTAGGTAATTAAAGCTGAAACTGTCATTTAGAAGATATACAATACATAGTTGTTGAATAAATTAATGAACAAAACTAAAAGTCCATGTTGGAATGTGTCACCTGCTCTCCTTGAAACTCTTCTGTTGATTAATCTGCTCTATGTGGTCAGATTTCTGACCAGGTACCTCATAGAGAAAGTCAGAGAGGTAGTCACCCTTCCTTTGGCTGATGGTCTGTATTCCCAACCCTCACAATGAAATTCTCCTCATCCATTTCTTCTTCATATGACTCCGTCCATCCAAGTACACCAGTTCTAGTGGTCACAGGAAGTTTGCTGGACCATTTTTTTGGGTCAGTGGGCCCTTCTAGATAATGGTATTAGAGCAAAGAGGAGTAGGAATGGTGCTGGGCATCCTGAGATGACTGATGCCATTAGCTAGTTGTGATACTACTGGTACTTTTATCTATCTAAGTCTGAGCTCTGCTAGGATGCCTTCAGGATTTTCTGAAGACAGGGTTGTAGCTTACTATGCTTTAAGTACTGGTTTCAGGGAAGATTAGTTCTTTTTCTTTAAGCAGGAACACAAGGAATGTCAAAACCTCAAAACCTTTTGAATGTGCTCATCAAAAGTAGAGTCAATCATTGTTCCTTTATGAAATGCTAAACCCAAAGTAGAGCACTTTAAAAAAAAAAGGTTCACTTCTGGTTTAGTATGTTGAGGTTTACTTTCTTTTCAAACAACTGAAAACACAGAAAACCATGTTTTTTTCTTAGCCGCCCCCCCCCCCCACCTCCAGAGTGGTGACTTTGTATTCTCTGAAGTAGCTTTTGACTTACCGCAGCTTAACAGGAAAAAAGCTTTACTGGAATCATCACTGTGAGAATGACTCATTTGAAACAACAGATCATTGGAAAAGGTTGAACTGGAGGAGAAGCCTGGTTCCTCAAAGCCAGACTATAAGATTTCCTTAAGGAAGTTAAGCCATAGACATTCCCTGGTCCTTATCTAAGAAAGTGTGCTGTTAAATTACATGTTAAATTACACATGTTAAATAACATTTTTTCATAGGAGTTTGGTTAAGTTGTGATGTTAGTAGAGATAAATTTTTTACTTTGTGTGTGTGTGTGTGTGTGTGTGTGTGTGTGTGTGTGTGTGTGTGTTTCTTTCCCCTGGTTTTGGATCATCCAGAAGCAGAATGAGGTGATCCTAGGAGAGCCAAATTAAAGCCAATTCCTTAGGGTTTTCAGACTCAAAAATGGACCTTATTCAGAAATATTGTAACTATTGAGAGTAGCCAGGACTCTTTGGGATTCATCTAGAAGCCAACCAGCCTTGGAAATATACACAGCTACGTGGGTATTTTGCTCCTCGCAGTTCACCCAGAGGGTAGAAAAGCATCACCTCAGTGATGATTTTCTTACTTTTGCTAAAGCTTTCCCTTTGCTGGGAGACATTTATTCACCATTCTGACTGATAAATCTTTAGAGAAAAGTGCAATGCATATGTCTCTCCTCTCTCATTCGGAGGCTCCTTCAGCTCTACAGAGTCACCCTTTTTTCCTCCTTCTCAGTAAAATGGCATGAACCTCAATCACATTCTGTTGAAAGTTGTCTTCTCTCTAAGTTTTCTGAAAATTTCAGGAAATACCTCCATTCTTTGGGCAGTCCACATGATAACGGGTTTCCTGGCTCTCACCTGGTTTCTGGAAGTGGATGTTCTCTAAGGAACTCCCATTGTGGAATACCTGTATTTCCCTCAAGGCACTACTTTCACAACTTGCTGGGTGTAGACAAACTTTACTGATGGTTTGGGGGTAATGGATAGAGATTACATTACACACACAGTGTAAGTTATACCTAAAATTGAGTGTTAGACATCACTATCATCCGCCAAATTTGCCACAATTATCTCCTTATGTGTGTCACCCAAAACCCTAATACTTGAAAGGAAGCATAAGTTCATTCATTCAAAAACGGTTTATTTAATATCTACCATATATCAGAAACTACCCTAGATACTGTGAGTATGATGAAAAATAAAGCCTCATATGGAGTTATATTTTAATGGAGAGATGGTGAATAGACAACAAAAAAGAAGCAAATAAATACCTAATTAGTCATATGGTAGTAAGTGTTCATGAAGAAAATTTAAGCAAGGTAAGGTGGTAGAGAGTGGTGAAAAGGAGGGGATTATTTGATAAGTGGTGAGGGCACACCACTTAGAGCACATCAAGTAGAGAAATGAAAATGCAAAGATGAGGTTAGTATGTTTGGTATATGGTTAGAGTGGAATGAGCTTGATAAAAACTGGTTGGAAAGGTAGCCAGAGGTCAGATGATGTAGGGCCTTGGAAGCTTCGGAAAGGAGTGTGGATTTTCTTCTAAGTGTCATAGAAAGTTGCTAGAGGGCTGGGAACAGAGAACAGAGAGTGACGTGACCTCATTTACAATTTAAAAGGAACACTCTAGTTGTTTATGGAGAACAGCCTCTGAGTTGGGAGACCAGTAGAAGGCTGCTTCAGCACTCCAAATGAGAGATGGCAATGGCTTGAACCAGGGTATTGAGAGTCATTTTGATGTTAGAGTTAAACGGATTTGCTGATGGATTGGATGTGGGACATGAGAGAAATGATGATTCTCTCATTTTTGGTCTGAGCAATTGGGGGGCTGGTGGTGCCATTTACTGTATTATAGTTTTACTGCTGTCATGTAAGAGGCATAGTCTATGACGGAGGAAGAAAACTCTTGTTTCCTGCTGCACATCCTTGGGTTTGTACCAACAAGGGCCAACTCTTCACTAATAGCCAAAGGCACAGAGACCAACCAGCCTTAGAGTTCTGCTTGAGTTCTTCTCATGGATAGACGTTCTCTATACCAGCCTTAAGAAGGAAGGAAACTGTGTGTATTAAGATTGCCATATATAAACCTGAAACTGCCCCAGTTGCCAAAAATTACTCATCACAGATCTTGGGTTATAAGTAATCTTAGAAATAATATAAGGCAACCTCTCTTCTAAGGTAGAACTCCTCTTTGCCGTATTTCCAACAAGTGGAACCCATTTCCAACATATTCTCTATTTGGAAATGTTTGGAAGAGAGGGCTCCCTGAACTGTGAGGGAACCCATTTCTGTACTGGCCTACATTACATTGTAGATAGTTCTTTCTTAGATTTAATTGAAATCCTCTACACATTTGTCATAAGTCTTTGCTGCTTAATACGCCTATAGAATTTTATGGCTTGTCAAGCTCTCTCATGTACATTATCTTGTTTAATTTTCACTAAACCCTGTAAGGTAGATTGTTATCCTCATTTTATACACAAAAACAACTGAAACACTGAAAAGTTGTGAGCCTTGCTCAAGGTGATGTGGCTAAGATGGTGGATGGGACTTAACTCTAGTTGTCTAACCCTATGTCTTACGTTCTTTCCACATGCAAAGAGACTTCTTAGAACTGTATCTTATATAATGGCGCTCAAAATGAGCCTCATCCCATTAATTTTCAGTGCTTTCTTAGCTCCTTGCATTTCAGTGTGAGTCTCACTTTGCCTATTACCAATACTCTGCATTATATTTATTGTTATATATAACATATGTATATATTGATGTAATTCTATAGATAGAGGTCACAGATTTTCAGTGTTGAGACTTTCTCTTAGATTCTTCTTTTGTTTCTTCTCTCTACTGTGTTCCATCTGAATTGCCCTTATTGTCCCTCTACCAGCAAGTAGCATCCTAGTTTTAATAAGGTGAGAAGGAAAGAGATTGAGCTTAGGGTCAGAAAGCCTGGGTTGAGTTCAGCCTCTTTTACTCAACTAGCTATATGTGGGCCCTTAAGTAAGTGACATGAATATCTCAAGATTCAGTTGTCTCCTCTGTAAAATAAGGATGCCAATTCCTTTTCCTATGATTTTTTTGGAATATTGTTAATGGCAAATGGAGTGAGGCTACTTTGTGACTTGGAAAATCACTCCTGACAGTAAGTCAGTGGAATTGTCATATCCCTCGGCAACTTTCTTGATAAAGTCACTGTTAAAAAAATCCTTACGTGCTTACAAAATCGATTATTCATAATCCTACTATATTTTGTATGAATCCCATCACACATAAAAATACTAATGAGGAGCAACATGTAGGTAAATCTCATTCTGAGGTATAAAAATGAAATAATATCTTACATTTTCATAGCCTTTAAAACATTTTCTCACATGCCTCTTGCTTTTATTGTTTTTAAAAAATATATGATGTAATACACATAAAAGCAGTTGGCATGTGTCAGATTCTCTATAAAAGTTAGTTGAATATATCGAATATAGTCTGTGCTCATTATGTTCACAGCCTAGTGTGATCCATTTTGATGCCTATTTTTTAAATCCTGAAATATAATGAAATAGAGTGATGTGTAAACTTTTGACTGGTGAGATATAACACTATAAGGTCTTTGCTATCCTTATCTATAGCTAAAACCCTCTGCTTCACTCAGGGTTGCCTCAGGAGATGTGAGCTGCTAAGGAAACCCACCTTCTCTGGCTGCTCATCACAGAAGGGATAGAACCTCTTGGTTCTTCTGTCATAGCTCTGGCTTTCTGTGGGTGAACCACTTCAAAGACTGTGAGCTAGTAAGAAGCACCCTTGACATTATCGAACTCTGAAAGTGTGTCCGCACATGTAAGACACCATATGCAAGACAGGAACCTTTGCAAAGGAGACTGGAGAGTTGGAGAGGCATCACTGGTGTCTCAGAAGTTTCTCTGGGCAAAGGATCTTTTAGTTTCACTTGGTTTAGGTCTCAGTTTTCTCACACACCCCACCGTAGCAGCAACACGCCTGCAGTACTTCCAGTCTGTGGAAGGGAACTTGGTACACATTTTCCGGAAGGGAAGCTTCTATAAGTTGTTCCTGATTGGAAGAGAAGGCAGGTGGAAGATTCAGGAAGCTACAAAGGTCTCTGGCCTTAAGTAAATGAACTAAGATTCTAGACCTTCGTAACAGATTAAAGACCGCAGCTTGAAGAAACTGGGGATTCCGATAACATGCAATGCGTCTTTTTCTCCTCACCCCGTGTCTTCACTGAGAAGAGAGAACAGCCTTGGCTCAGATGGTGAGAAAGAGACATAAAGGTGTTAAACAGAACTCTAAAGTGTGAGCTACAAGGGAAGACAGCTCAAACCTCAGCATCCTCTTTGCATCATTTGGTGGGGTGTGTTCTGGCTTCTAAGAAATTCTGGAGGCTTCTGCAGGGGTCTGGGAGGGTGGCAAAGAGAAGAACACCATGCAGGGGCTGAGGTGGTTGATACTTCGTTTAGGATGGCAAATTGGCTCTTTCTAACTTTCCAGAAGAACACGGAAAGATTGCTCTGCTCTGGGAAGGAAGCAGAATACATTCAGTGGCCAGGTAGCTGGAAGAACATTTGAAGAGGAGATGAATATGATTTTTTCTGCTCTACAGCCAAGTCCACACTGTCATACCTTATGGCTCACAAGGTGGATGCCCGTCTTGGGTAAGAATACCCAACTTTTTATTTAAAAATAATGGAATGCTTATCACAGGACTTATTCTTGCCCTAAGCCAAACCATGAAGTACATAAATAGCCATAGTAGTTGTAATTTATTGACTCCTTTTTGTGAGGATTATGCAAAGCACCCGACATTTATGTTTACTAATCCCCCCAACAACTCCACAAGTCCATTTTGAAAGTGACCAAAAACTGATTTAGTTTCAGAGGGGTTAAGTCACTTTCCCAAAGTCACAGGGTAACAGAGCTAGGATTCAAGACCAGGCTTTTACGATCCAAGGACTCTTACCTAAAGCAAAGTCATACTACCCCATTATAATACCAATACCCTTCATTCATTCAACAAACATTTATTAAGCACCTACTAGGTGCCAAGCATTGTTTAGGCGATAGAGTGGTGAATACGACAGACAAGTTCCTTGCTTCTTTTAAACTTACATCCGAATTGGGGATGTGGGTGGTGGAGAAAATAGACAAGCAAACAACTAAATATATAAGTTATCAGATAAGCACCATGTAGAGAATTAAAATAAGGTGATAAGGTAAAGAGAGACTAGAAAACTATTCTAAACTAGTCTAAATCAGAGGGAAGGCCTTTCTGAGGAGGTACCATTTAAAATAACAAGAGCCAGGAATGCAGAGATTAAGCTAAAGAGCATTGCAAGCAGAGGCAACAACTTTTTATGGCTTGCTTATGGTATTTTGAAACCATAATGCACCTAGCAATATGCTGAGCTTTCTTAAGAGCTTAAATGCCAGTAGGTCCACTAGTCACTGTGACGACTGTCAACCTAAATAAAGAGGTAAACTGAGGCAAGCTCAAGTTACCAGAAATCGGGTTTATTTGAGAATAGTGGAGGAACTGCTATTCAGGAAACATGTGCTGTAGCAAGTTACAGGCAAGTCTGTCGAGGGAGGTTTGGGGTGGGCTGTATTTATGAGCAAGCAGTGCAAAGAGGGGAAGTTCAGGCAGAGTCCAAGCAATACGTTTTTTGGCTTGAGGATGGAGAGGGATTCTTGGCAGATGTTCATCGGTCAGGAGACAAGACTCAGTCTTCCATAAGCCAGGCATTTATAGGAAATCAGTCTCTCGGTTCTTAAGTTCCATTCCTTTGAGGGCGCATATGTGAGGTTCTTCATTGCATACACTCCAGTTCCATTTTAGATTGAAATCCTTTCACACAACCAAATATAGCCCCCCAATGTTTCCAAACTTCCCTCTGTAGTGGCTCCTTCCTCCCTGCTTGTTGAAAACCACCATCAAAAGCGATGGCTCTAAAACAGGAATGAGCTTGGCATGTAGCAGGAATAGCATGAAAGACCATAGGGCTGGAGTCTGGGGACGGCAAGAGATAATGCTAGAGAGGTTAATAGAGACTCAGATCATGTAAGGCTTTCTAAACTGCAGTGAAGGCTTTAGATTTTATTGTTAGTTCTAGTGGAAGCCACTGAAAAGCATAGTAGAAGGAGAATTGGAGAGAAGTGGAAAATTTTGATCTATTACTTTTGGCAGTAGAATTTTCAGGTCTGTTGATTGGGTGTTGGGTGCATGGAAAAGAGATGAATCAAGGATTACACCTACTATTTTCTACTCTGTTTCCTTTACAGCACCTGTTGTAATGATTTCCTAGACTTTTTTTCCTTTGTGTTTTTTTTTCCAATTAGATCCATGTCTACTTTTTTTCTAGCACTCAATAAAAGTGTGCTGAAAAAATGATTGAATAAAACAATATGAACATCTCTTCCTCCATACATACAGACCTACCTCTTTCTTTTTAATGGCTGGGTACATAGACCATCAGCACATCTTCAGTCATTTCTCTATGAAGGAACATTTACTTTGTTCCCAAAGTTTTGCTGTTTCAAAAATAAATGCTATAATGACTATGTTTATATACATGTTTGTGTATTTCTGCTAGTATTTCTCTAGGATAGAAAAATAGAATTGGAAGGTCTAGGCATAAGCTAAATATTATGACTTTCAATGAGTATTATCAAATTGCTCTGTGAAAAGTTGTGCTGATTTTCACTCCTACCCACACCAGGTGAGAGTGCCTTTTCTCTATACTATAAGCCCTGTTTACATGATCATTTGTAAAAATTTTTACAACACCAGCAGGCAAAAAATGGTCTCCATAATTTGCATTAAAATATTTTTGAAGTTGAAACTTTTATTTTTCGTTTTATTTACTGCAATTTGTAGTTCTTCCGTGAATTACCTAATATAATTTACTCGTAAAAATTAAGCTGCTGTCTTTTTATTACTGGTTTATAGCAGCTCTTTATGTGGTATGAACGTAACTCTTTGTCAGTTACATGTATTACAAAGATCTCTTCCCATTGTGTCATCTGTCTGTTAACTTTTTCCATGCAGAAATATTTAATTTTTAAAAGCAAATCTATTGTTTCCTGTATAGCTCTTGTCACACTTAGACTTCCCTCACCCTATGCTTATAGGTATATATTTCTCTGTTTTTTTAGAATATAAAACTTTCATTGTGCTTTAGCTCCATAATGTATTTAAAAATCTATTTTTATATAGTGTGAGATAAGTAGTAAACAACTTTTTCAAAATAGATAGTGGATAACATAAGTAACACCATCTTTTAATTTCACATTTATTTGAAGGGACAGCACAATCTTAGACAAAGCTCCCTTTATGCTTGGGTTTGTTTCTGTTAGAAAAAAATAAAAAGGAAGAAAAAAGAATCAATAGGCCCAAGGTGGAACCACTTGTCCCCAGAACAGCAAACCAAGACTTAATTGAAGTTTCCACTTCTCCCAGGAGTGGAATTTCTGGAAATTTTTGGTCAGTACTAGTGAGGTAACCTTGCCTGAAACTTTCTTTTCGTTTGTTAATAACCTCCTTGTACTACTCTGTTTCTGTAAAAGCCTTCCATTTTGTACAGCTTCTTGGAGAATCCTTCTGTTTATTAGATGGTATCCTGCCCGATTCATGAGTTGTTGAATAAAGCTAATTAGAAAGAAAATTTACTCAGCTGAATTTTATTTTTTAACAGTTTTAAACTCTCTCTTCTGTTACTGGACTAGTCACTGTATTTTAATAACTGCATCTTTATGATGTTTTGTGTTGGCACTTTATATATATATATATATATATATATATATATATATATATATATATATATACACACATATATACTCTTCATATAGAGTTTATAATCAACTCCTCCAATGCCTCTCCCCCCACCCACTTCCCTGCCAAATCCTACTGGACTTTTGATTAGAATTACATAAAATTTATTATAATTTAATTTTGGGGGGAATATGACTGCTTTACTCTATGAAGTGTACCCTTCTAGGAAAATGTGCTGACCTCTATGGCAGGCAATTTACACATTAGTTTCATTTTATCCTCATACCAACCTATGAGGTGGACATTTATTATCTCTTTTTGTAGATGAAGAAACTGTTAGGTTAATTTACTTGTCCAAGTTCATATAGGCAGAGAGTGGGTAAAATGAATATTAAAACTTAGGTCAATAGACCAACAGGTTTCCAAAATTGGTTTTCTTTCCACTCTAATATTTGTCTCCAGTGCCAGACCAGGAAAGAGATGCTGAAGGCTTGAATTAGAGTAATTAACAGTGGAGGAGATGATAAGAAGCCTGACTTGAGAGATGTTTAGGACTCAGTGATTTATTGGATTTGGGGTAAAGGGAGAGATAAAGCTGGGGCATATAGGGTAGTTGGATGGGTGGTAGAGACATTCATCAAGAGATTCAATACAGGAGTGGAGCCAGGATCTCTGGGGAAAGTTATGAGTTCAGTTTTGGATACATAGCTTTTGGTGTCATTCATGAAACAAAGAACAGAGGTGACTGGAAGTCTGCATGAATTGTGGTGGAAGGATAAAAGGGCAAGGGGAGATGAAGATCCTAGTAAAGGAGTTGTTTAAATTATCCCACAGGCCACTAGACCCCTACAATTCTTTTTTTTTTTTTTTTTGCGGTACACTGGCCTCTCACTGTTGTGGCCTCTCCCGTTTTGGAGCACAAGCTCCGGACGCGCAGGCTCAGAGGCCATGGCTCACGGGCCCAGCCGCTCTGCGGCATGTGGGATCTTCCCGGACTGGGGCACAAACCTGTGTCCCCTGCATCAGCAGGTGGACTCTCAACCACTGCGCCACCAGAGAAGCCCCCCTACAATTTTTTATTGATGAGACAGGCCTCTGAATCTTCATGGGATACATCTCCCACCCTCTGGAGTGCATGTATCTTACCAAGGCCTTCAAAATACTTGCCATTTCTTGCTCATCTTGGCTGATTAATATGGTGCCATCTGTAGAATGCACTAATGTGTGTTCAGGTGGTCCAAGTCTCTTTAGACTATATTATGACAGAGAGCGAGAGTTAATATAGCCTTAGAGGAAAACCATAAATGCATACTATTGTCTCTTCCGTAGGAACGTGAACTGTTTCTGCTCTGTTGTCTTGATAAGACGGAAAAGAATTCATTGACCAGATCAATGGTATGTACTTTGTAGCTGAGACAGTGCTAATGTGTTCTAACAAAGATAGCATATCTTTCACGACAGCTGCACTTAGAGGTAGTATTGATGGAGTTTGTAGCAGTCCATTTTCATTCTCTAGGCTCCATATGGTTTCTTTGTGAGTAAGACTGGTGAATTCAATGGAAACATGATGAGGACTGCCACCCCTGCCATTCCACCCCCTAGCACACAAGATTGTTTTGATTTACTATCTTGGCTGAAGGGTGATGGTGGTAGAGTTTGGTCTTCCCACCATAATATGCCATGTTGTGAATGACCCTAGTTGTTGATGGTGGCTAAGAGGTGGAGGTGGAAGTAATTTTGATTTTCGAAAGTATTTTTTTCTTGCAAGGCAGAGGCTTCTGTGTCATCTTCAAACAAGGCGGAATGTTAACCTTTAATACAGATGAGTGAGCCTCTTCTGCAGGCCCAGAAAGGTCAAGGGTATCTGATGTTTCAAGGCTTTTGAGTGCATTGACCCAAATGTCACATTTCCCAGTCTCAAGGTACCATTTCTTTCTAATCAGCGTCCTTCCTCTGGCATAGTGGACTTGCCAGAGATTTTAAACTGCTCTGCAACATACTAATTAAGTCTGGAACCCGATTCTCAGATTTTTCTGCCCTCCAGCTTCAGGGGTTAGAGTCTCTTTGATGTTGCCCAGGAGGTTCTCTGACTTTCTCACTCCTTAGCACTATTGACATTTTGAGCATGATAAATCTTTGTTGGGGATGGTGTTGTGTTGTTTACCGTTGGGTGGTTAGCAGCATTATATCAGAGGCCAGTAGCAACCTTGACTCCCACCCTCCCAGTTGTGGCAACCAAAAATGTCTCCAGACATTGCCAAATGTTCCCTGGTGGGGGCAAAATTGACTGTAGAGAACCAGTGCATGAGATAAAAGGTTTTTAGGGTAGAACAAGCAGATATTATGTGCCTCAGCTGTCCTGACGTAATATGCCCTTCACCCCCGCCCCCCAAAACATGCTGAATCTGATTCTGTCCAAACCTTAGAGCATGCTTACATGTGTAGTGGATAATGCAGTGCACTGCCCACATTTCCCTTCAGGACCGAGGCACTCATTTCCCAGCAGTGAGAATGTTGGCCACTGAAGGTTCACAGCTGAAGGCAACTGCCCTCAGCTGAAGGCAGCTCCCTTGTGCAAGGTTTCACACCCTCCCTGTAGGCACCTGCATCCAGTGACTGGCTGATGTGATGGTACAATGTCACTGCCACAATTTAGAACAACTTTGAAGGGCCATCCTACTTCTAGAGCTTCCCATGGCATAGGTAGTGGCCTTTGTTGCAACTTCATTGCAGTTTGATTTCTCCCTTTGTCTCGTCCTGCTTCTTTCAGTCCCACAAATGTGGTGTTCCTGAGAGCTAACCCTAATAAATAGATCTTCCACAGATCTCTCTCTTGGTGTCAATTCCCAGAGAACCCAACCTAAGAAAGTTGGTCTGAGGAAGCAGACTACAAAATAGGATTTACAGCCCACCGACCAGCTGGCAATGAGGATCCCGTTGCTACTGTTCTGATAGACTCTGGCATGTGGTGAGTAATGCAATTGGTAAAACTTTTGCTGGGAGCTGGGATGGGATACAGGTGAAGGGAATGTGCTGGCAGGTGCAGTATCTCAAGCATTTGAGAAGTCCAAGGGATGTGAAATTATAAGGACAATGAACTTAGATGGCTGAGTGCTGTCAGTTAATTGAAAAAAGACAATAAGAAGTCTGATGATGAGAAATGTTAGTAGTGCTGAGGTTGAGAACCCCTGATCTAATGGCTTCAACTATTGATGATCTTTCCTTGAGTCAATAGCTCATTAGGATTTATAAATTTATCATTTCTTCCACATTTATTAGATGGAATTCTCTAAAAAAGAGCTTTTAATGATCATCTAGGTTTACTTGCTTTCTCTAATATTTTTCATTTTAGGATAATAGAACAACCAGCTATGGAATGAGACAGTAGGAATAATCAGAAAAATCATTATAGTTTTCACTACAGGCCTAAATTAAGTACAGATAATTTAAAAATGTAAAAATGAGAATCAATAAGATTTGATAAACAGTTACTGAGGGTAGGCAGAAGTTAGAGTGACTCTTGGTTTTCTTTTTTTTAAAAAAATAATTTATGTATTTATTTATTTTTGGCTGAGTTGGGTCTTCGTTGCTGCACGCGGGCTTTCTCTAGTTGCGGTGAGCGGGGGCTACTCTTCGTTGCGGTGTGTGGGCTTCTCATTGTGGTGGCTTCTCTTGCTGGGGAGCACGGGCTCTAGGCGCACAGGATTCAGTAGTTGTGGCACGCAGGCTCGCGGGCTCTAGAGCACAGGCTCAGTAGTTGTGGCGCACGAGCTTAGCTGCTCCGCGGCTTGTGGGATCCTCCCAGACCAGGGCTCGAACCTCTGTCCCCTGCATTGGCAGGTGGATTCTTAACCACTGTGCCACCAGGGAAGTCCGACTCTTGGTTTTCTAACTGAGTGGATAATGGTGTCAGTCATTAGATAGAGGAGAACAACAAGGAGGATGAGAGATTTTGAGACACTGAGTTTGAGAAGCTTAGCAGATTAAATATCATTCAGCAAATATTCACTTCCTCTTTCTCAACCTCTATGAGAAAACTGCTCTTCTCTGAGCCTTTGTTGGTGTGCTTGGGTGCATGGCTTGTTTTGACAGACAGAATGTGGATGAAAATGATAGCTGCCCTTTCAGATCCTAAGCCATGAGAGGCATTGTATATTTCCACTCAGAGAAGGAGCTTCTAATGCCTGCCATGAAAATAAAAACCCCCTTCATTCTGGGTCGCAGAACAAAACACGTATGGAGCAGATATGAGCCTAACCCTCAGCTTGGAGCAGAGCTGCCTAGCCAAGCCCATTCTAGATCAGCTGAACTGCAGTCAGTCAGTCTGCAGATTCATGAGTCTGAGAATCAATGTTTCTTTACCATTGAATGAATGGTAGTTTGTTATGTGGCAATACGATGGAAACAAAAACCCTGAGGGACACCCACATGAAAATACACAGTATGGATGTAGATATGCAGTTCTCAAAATGAGGAGAAGATCACAAAGGGAAAAAGAATAGAATAAAAGAAAGACCAAAGACAGAACCCTGGGAATTATTAACATACTGACAATTTGACATTTGGACATGCTTGGTTCTGAGTATTGATATTTTGCTCTGTGGTGATATTATCTAATTTAAAACATACATGAGGATATATAATACTACAAGAATTATCTGTATATGCTACCCAGTCACTTAGAGCTATAATATACACATGGACTCTGGATTACCCACATAAAATAGCAATCTGTAATTTTTTTTTTTTTTCCTGAATAAGACACTTTCTCTCCCAGGGTAGGTCTTAATATTTTGATTTTAAAGGTAAATTGCTCTTGCTGCTTTTTTTTTTTTTTTTTTAATATTTATTTATCTTTGGCTGCATTGGGTCTTCGTTGCTGCGTGCGGGCTTTCTCTAGTTGTGGCAAGCGGCAGCTACTCTTCATTGCAGTGCACAGCCTTCTCACTATGGTGGCTTCTCTTGTTGTGGAGCATGGGCTCTAGGCACACCGGCTTCAGTAGTTGTGGCACGTGAGCTCTAGAGCACAGGCTCAGTAGTTGTGGCACATGGGCTTAGTTGCTCTGCGGCATGTGGGATCTTCCTGGACCAGGGCTCGAACCTGTGTTCCCTGCATTCGCAGGCAGATTCTTGACCACTGCGCCACCAGGGAGGCCCTGCTCTTGTTTCTTTTGATTTTGAAGCTGATTCCAGCTTCTTTGCTTGGCTGGATTTTGCATCTATAACAAAACATCTCTCCAGACTTCCAGGTCAATTTACATTAGAAACCATTCTGTATGTCAATCTTTGAGATTGATTAGTCACTTTCTATTTCTCTTTCCTCAATATTCAGTTGAGAAGATTTTATTTTTTTTTGCTCTAGGGCACTGAAACATCTATTTTATTCTGCAAAGGTTGGAGGTTCCTGGGTTTTTTTTGGCAGTACGCGGGCCTCCCACAGCTGTGGCCTCTCCCGTCGCGGAGCACAGGCTCCGGATGCGCAGGCTCAGCGGCCATGGCTCAGCGGCCATGGCTCACGGGCCCAACCGCTCCGCGGCACTTGGGATCCTCCCGGACTGGGGTCACGAACCCGTGTCCCCCGCGCCGGCAGGTGGACTCTCAACCACTGCGCCACCAGGGAAGCCCTGAGGTTCCTGTTTTATTTTAGCATTCTTTCTTTTTCTCTCTGCCTCCTCCCCACTCCCTCTCCTCTCCTTTACTTCTTCCTCTCTCTTCTCCTTGAACTTTTCTGCCTGAACTCCACCATTCTGCTCCTTTTTGTAATGACACTTTCTAATTTCTTGAGGTATAAGAAGAGGGTTAACAGTTGTTTTTGCTCTTGTGTCCTAACTCCACAGTATAAAGGCATGTTTTTCTGCTTCTTAGTTTGTTTGTTTTTATAGTGATACAGTGTTCATCTTTTAAATGCCATGGTTTCTGTTAACTGCCAGAATCACAGTAGCATCACTGACCACAAAAATGCTCTCATTCTACTGGGGCCTGGAGCCTCTGCTCTAAGTCTAGGTAGAGACAGACACAGAATTGCATGTAAACCAAACTTCATGAAGTGGTTGCACATGCTTTCTCTTCCAACCAACATTTCAGAGCAATTTCTTGTTCTCATGAGGAACAAACCAGAATAAATTACTTTATGCAGACAAGATAGGAGAAAGATAGTGTCATTTCCTTTGCTGAGATTATGACTTGACACTCATCCACTTAGTTCAGACCTTTAACAGAAAGGCGGAAGTTCTGATAAACAGCTAGTTATGAGGGAAGATGATGTATTTAATTTTAGAAATATTGAATTTCAGAGTCTAGGGAGTTCTGGGGGCACAGAATCCAGTTTTGAAGTGCATGTAATTAGTTTGGCTTTGAACACGTTGAGTTTGAGGTTCAGGGAGACTTTCCTATGGAGATGTCCAACTGGCAGGACTGACACACAGGAGAGGTGTCAGGGCCAGAGTTACAGATCTGGGCACTACTTGTATGTTTGAAGCTTTGAGAGGCTATGGGGAAGCTCGTGGACTGCCAAAAGCAAGGGCTGAGATTGAGCTTGGGTTATACCCGATTTGGTGCATGGATGGAGGAAGTAAAACCAATGAAGAAAAAGATGAGCACATATGGTAGGCAAATTGTGACAATATAGCCTTGTGCATGTCAAGGCAGATAGAATTCTGAGAAGGTAGGCATGGTTGTGTAACTGGGCAAGGACTTGTGTGTCTGCAGTGCCAAAAGCCAAATTCTGATAGCAAGTATCTGCAGCAAAGTAAGGGTTTATTTGTAGGGCGCCAAGCAAGGGAGTGGAAGACAAGTCTCAGATCCATTCCATCTTGGTCTTTGAGTTAGGGATGTTTTAAAGGGGAAAATCAAAGAAATTGGGATTAATCATCCTCTTGTGACATTTCTGTGACATTTCTTAATCATAGTTTCAGGAGTCAGGATGTCTCCAGTTTATGATTCTCTGGCCAGGCGGTCCATGGCTCAGGGGTCTGTGACCTCACCTTGTCCTGGAGAAGCAACTTGAGTTTGTACATTAGTGATGAAATCTACAACAGCAACTTTAGCACATTAACAGTGTTAGGGACAACAGCAATCTTAGTCATCTGACTCTGGTTGATTAGTGTTCAGTTAGCACAGGATTGAGGTCAGAGGGTATAAGAAAGGGAATAAAGTTTTGGAGAGAAAGATTAATCATAAACTCCGTAAGGGAATTCGCGTTTAGGGGGACTTGGTTTCAGTTATGTGAGTCCACCACCACAAAGAGACCGGGAGCACAAAGGCTGAGCAAAAGCCGTCTGATTTGGTGACGAGGAGCCACTGGGGACATTTGAGAAGATAGTTTCAGTGGAGTGGTGTGGACTGGAATGAAGTGCCTGTGATTAGGGAGGGATTCATTGGTGAGGAAATGGAGGAGGGGAAGACAGACAACCTTTCAAAAGATGTTGGCAGGAAACAAAGAAGAAAAAGAAATCCAGGATTAAAGTCAGAGTTACTTACGCTGGTGGAACAAACTCAACGGCTCCTCATTGCTCTGGCCCTGGGATGCTTTGGATTTTACGATATTTGTGATATTTATCACCTTTTTAAAAATGTGCAATTTGTTATGATCTCTCTTCTCATTCTAAAGAAATGCTCACTTTTGGACCTACTTTTATATTTGTCATTTTGTATATTATATAAGCTTCTGGTTGCGCAAACTTGGATCTTCTCCAGCAAGGATCAAAGTTCATGTAACAGATTCATCAATAAGAGAATTTCTTCTCTGCCATCTTCTTGGACCCAAGAATAGTTTTGGTAGAGATGAAATCGTCCAGTGAACATGTTAGCATGGTGGTCATGACCAAGCAGAGGCAGCAGTTAACTTATCCTGATTCTTGAAACCTTACTTAATTTTAGCCCCTCTCAGTGCTAGCTCTTTTTTCTTTTCCTTTAACCTCCCATGAACACAAACTGGTTGATCAGATTAGCTGCTATTACTTTGGAAGGTGCCTTAGTAGATGGGATTGGATGACCCTTCAGTTCTTTGTCAACCTGAGGTTCTATATTTGTTTCAAAGAGCAGGACTTCAAGGGTAAGGGAGGCAGAGCTGGAAGATCCAATGAGTATTTGTGACCAGGTAGGGGAAGGGGTGGCAGGGAGGGAATGGTGCAAGGGAGGACGTGAGCAGCTCTGAGGCAGGATAGGGGGCCAGCAAAGGAGTTTTGTCCAGGTGAGGAGTCTGGAGTGGGCATGGCTGGGTTTTCTGGGGTTGAACAGGGACACAGGCCCAGACTGACAGCACAAGGGAAGAGTTGAAGCTATGTCTGGGAGGAGACACAGGAGAGAAAGCAGTGCAGAGAGGTGAGAGTGATGCCAGGGTTGAGTGTGGCCGCCTCAGAGATACCTCCAAAGCACCCCGCTCACAGGAAGAGCTCATTTGATTACTGATTCATTGTGTGGCCTGCTCTTCCTGTGCTGCAGTTTCCCCTTCTGTAATATGAGAAGCACCCCAAAGGGCTATGGGGAGGAAAAACTAAAAAAAATAGACCAAGACACTGGTGGTGGATATGTTCTTCTGTAGTTTCTATGGCAATAATTCTCGGCTGAATTAAAAAAAAAAAACTGCAAGGTGAGTAAAATACACATCCACGTATTAGTAAAATGCATTTCAAATTGAGATTTTCCTCTTGCAGGGGATTGTCACTAAAAGAGGTAATTCTCCTCAAGAACACCCCCAGTCTAGGGGTCTCTGGTTTGTCATTAAAATTCAGAAGCTGAATTTGGCACACTTTTTTTTTGCAGTAAAGAAAGAAATGGCAGACAAATGCTAGCTCTTTTATTCACAGTAACATTTATTGCATACTGACCATGTGCCAACGTGCTGGCATTATAACAGGTAGTAAGACTACAGAAATGGAAAGCGTAGATTTAGCCTTAAATAAATATAGAAAGGCATGCAGCTAATTACAACCACGCGAGATAGAGGCTCTATTCCACAGGTGTGTGCCAGGTGATCTGAGAGATCAGACGGAGGAACCAGGCGTGCAGGGGACAGAGGTCAGCACAAGTTCCAGAAAGGAGCTAAGTGTGAGCGGGTCCCTGGAAGTGTTCAACAAGGAAGGCTCAGGAGCAAAAGGAAGGGCAGGAGGACATGAGAGAAGGAGTCTTTGGCATTAAGTCTCCAGCCAGACTATTAGAATGACAGCTCCTTAGAAGCTGACCCCATGTTTGATTCATCTTCATATGTCCCAGGGACTTTTCCCAGACCTTTGCCCCCAGTGGCACCCCAATAGACATTTATGTTTATTTAATTCACTCCTTTGTCTGAAAGGATTCAGTAGCTTTCCACTGATGATGAATAAATTCCAACCCCCTCTTCTGGACTCTGAAGCCCCATATGATCTGTACCTATCTTGAACTGCTCTTCCCTTGCCCAGCTTGACTCTATGACTCATAATGTGACTGGCTATTTCTTATCCTCCAGGTTTCCATGTCAACCTTCTTTCCCCAGAGAGGTCTTATTTAATCAGCTAATCTAAGTAGGCTCTTCATACTCCAACCTGATTGTCTCTATTATTGTATCTTATTCCTAAAATATTTATCGAATAAACATTGATCAGAATAACAAAATAATAATAATAATAAAAGCTAAAATTTATTGAGTGCTTATTATATGCTTAGCATTATGCTTCTTTCTTTTCTTTACCTTTTTTTTTTGTGGTGAGAACACTTTAGATCTACTCGTTCCAAGTATACAATACATTATTAAGTATAGTTACCATGCTGTACATTAGATCTCTAGAAATTATTCATCTTATAACTGAAAGTTTGTATGTGTGTTGCATGCTTACTTCATTATGTGCATTACCTTATGTAGTCCTCATAATAAATGTAGAAGGTAAGTACTATTATTATTTCTAATTTATAGAAGAGGAAACTGAAACTTAAGAGAAGCTAAGCAAATTGGCCCAGGAAACACAACTAGTGATAGAGTGACAGCTTAGAGATCAGGATGTCTGGCTTCAGAACCTCTACTCAAACATATTTACTTAAGACTTTTAAATACTGCCTCTTGAATGTGTTTGAAAGCTCAAAGTGTTAGCAGATGATTTTCATGTATTTATTTCAGATCAGCTTTGTGTGCTGTGGAATTTTAAATAATCCAGGACATTAATCTAGAATCTTCTACTACAATTCCTACTATCATCCATGGCGTCAAGTGATAGTCCTTGTTTATTAGCAAAAGGGAAAATGAACTGAATTCTCTCCTTTCTCTGCCTCAAATTTCCCTTGGCCACAATTCACGTGATACCAATGGGCTCATAGTCAGTGGAGAGCTCCAAGGCAGTGCATCTCGAACATTTCTGTGCATAAGAATTACCTGGGGCTCTTATTCAAATACAGTTTCTGATTCATAAGCCTGGGATAGGGTCTGTGAGTCTGCATTTCTAACACGCTCCCAAGTGAGCTGATGCTGCTAGTTGGGGACCACACTATGAGCTGTGTGTTCTAAAGGGTGAATGTAACGTAGAATACCTAGGTTTTTCTTCTCTCCCCAACAAGGGAAATAAGTTCTATAACTGACATCTGGGCACAGACCTTGGTATGGATATGTAATTACACTAGAATTTAATCTCCAGGAGATTAGGGTCCTTTCCTATCCTTCTCACCAACATGTTTCCAGTTCCTGGCACAGATTTGAGCTCAATGATTATTGAAGGAAGAGAATTGGTCCTTGCCTGGGAGAGTAGGTAAGAATTCATAGTCTCAGTCTTCCATTCTTTCCCAGTTCTGGGGTAAGTGAGTGGAGTCCATATTCCAGGAAAGTGAAAATTCTTTTCTATATAGTTACCCACATGAAGAGAGTGATAGGCAACCTATGTAGGAGAAGGAAAGGGAAAATGAAATCCTAAGACTTGAACTTCTACTTTGGTTAACAGTCAAGTCTCTTTTGGGTTTGACTTTTCTCATTTAGGGCCATATGCAGCAGACAGTTCCTTACTGCTCTGGAATGGAGGGGGTTCTTGAACACATTCGTCCATTCCTTCAGCATATTTGTGGGAGCATCATTCCAGGGACTAGAGATACATTGGTGAACAAACAAAGAAGACCTTTATCCTCATAGAGCTTTTATTGCAGCTGGTGGAGACAAATAGTAAATTAAATAAATAAGTATATTATATGCTACAAGTGTGTAAGGGCTCAAGAAAAAGGAGATGTAGAATGAGGTAGGGGAAATATGGGACTATGAGGTGGAAGCAGGTTATAATATTAAATAGGGTGGTCAGAGCAAGTCTCATTGAAAAAGTGACATTTGGGGAGAGACTTGACAGGAGTAAGGGAGTAAACCAGGCAGATCTGGGGGGCATGCATGTTGCCAGACAGAGGCGACAGCTGGTGTAAAGGACCTGAGGCAGTAGAGTGGCTGGAATACTCCAGGGACAACAAGGAGGTCAGTGTGTCTAGAGTGAAATAAAGGATGAGGAAAGAAAGTCATAGGAAGTGAGGTCAGAGAGGTAAGGGAGTAGGTGAAGAAATATTCAGGTAGGTCCTTGTGGGACTCTGTAAGCACTTTGGCTTATGCTCTGAGTGAAATAGGGGCCATTGTAGACTTTTGATCATAGGGTGATATGATCTGATTTGTGTTTTAAAAGTATCTCTCTGTCTTCAGTGTTGTGAATAGGCTGTGGATGGGCAAAGGCAAAAGCAGAGAGACCAGTCAAGAGCTATGGCAATAATCCAAGTGACCAGGACCAGAGTGTTAGGGACACACTTGGTGAGAAGTAGTCAGATCTTGGACATATTTTGAAGGTAGAGGTGACAGGATTCCCAGACTGGTAGGATGTGGGTTGTGAGAGAAAGAGGGGGGTCAAAAAATGCTTCCAAGGTTTTTGACCTGAACAACTGGAGGGATCGAGTAACAATTAACTAAGGTGGAAACATCTGAGGGGAAGGAGCAGGGGTTCAGGTTTGAGAGGTGATGCAGAGTTCTGTTTCTGTTGAATTCCAAGTGAAAATATGAAGTAGGCAGTTGTGGATGTGTGATTCTGGAGTTCAGGAGAGAGGGCTGTGCTGGATACAGAAATCTGAGAGGCCTGGCATTTAGGAGGTATTTAAAGTTATGACACTGGATGAGTGACTGTTGATAGAGAAGGACAGAGGACCAAGGACTCAATCTTGGGAGAGATACTCCAGCATTAAGAGGTTAGGAAGAAGAGAAGGAACCAGTAAAGGAGATGGAGAAGGAGTGACCCATGATGTAGGAGAAAAACAGAATGTGGGATCCTAGAAACCAGGTGAGGAAAATATATCAAGGAGTAGGGAATGACCTAGTAGGTCAAATGCTTCAGACAGGTCAAATATGATGAGAACTGTTAATTGCTGAGAACTGATCAAGGGAGCCAGCAAAGTGGCTGTCACTGGGGACCTTGATGAGAGCAGGTTTGGGGAGCTATGAGGACCAATGTCTAGGAATGAGCTTAAGAAAGAATAAGAGAAGAAAAATTAGAGATAGTATACAGAGACTTGCTTGAGGACTTTTGTAGTAAAGTATAGCATGTTATTGAAAGACACTGTCATGTGAGAAAATTTGAGAGAGAAGTAGAAAAGAAAACAGTGCTATAAGGCAAGATGAAGAGTAAAGAGGAATACGAAATTGATGAAATTTATTTATTGGCAGAAAAATAATAGGTAGCCAAGGTGATATTTGCATCATTTTACTGAGCTTTCCGTGTGTAATTCCAAACACCAAAACAAAATTTCCTACCCAAACCTCTGCACACCTCCAAGGAGTGTTAAAGCACCTTTAAATGTTTACACTTGATCAAAAATGACAAAAATGGTATTGGATGGAAGTCATTTCTTTTCCTGTAAATGGAGTAACTATATGACAGGACACAGCCAACCCAAGACAGCTGTTTCTGACTGATGGAAGTGAGCTCCTCAGCCCCTTTCCTTAAACTGTCTTGGTTATTCAGGACGATGGCACCTTGTTCTTCTCCACATTTACTTGGAACTGATGGTCAACTAGTCACCTTTTACAAATATGGGATCCTGACTGGATTGAATCACAGCTTTCTTTATACCTGCATTCTAGAGTGTTTGTTCTTTGTAATGGAGTACAAGGATAGAAAAGGACTCAATTCACTCAAAAATTTAGAATGGAGACATGGATTGGTAAAGGGGGAGGCTTAAGATTATCTTCTGGTTGTCACTGTGACCTTGGGAAAATCACCTCATTTTACATTTTATTTGTAAAATGAAGCGACTGGATTTGATAATCTCTAAAGATCCTCCTCATAGTATCATTTCCTTCTAAATATTACCCAAACACCCTTATTAGAACAATCAGCACTGTGCTAGGTGCTGCCTTTCAATTCTTAAGTAGTTTACAGCCAAGTTGGTAGGACAGAATTTACATATAAAAAGTTAGATGACCACAAAATAGTTGGAACCAAGGCAGTCCCAGGCTTGCTAAGGGCCATGTAAAAGTAGAAGTTTTAGATCAGCCCTGCTCTGAATTACAGGAAGGGGAAATCATAATGGGATGAGGTGGTAAAAGCCATTTCCAGAGAAGATATAAGTCAAGAGCTGTACCCATATCCCTTAAAAGATGGACAGGAGTGGACCTGGCCGAGAGACATGGCCAAAGGCAAGGGACAGTAATGGTCTTGGTGTGTGCAAGGACCAATAATCGATCCCTCTCTCACTATGGCTGAGCCAATGTTTCACGGTTAGGGAAAGGTTAGGACACGGGTTAACAGGTGAGGCTGATAGATCCTGTCAGGATCTCATATGAGTCAGTAGTTGTGATATTTCCCCTCAATGAACCCTTAACTGAGTCACTAAGAAGAAACAAAACTAAGAAATCATTCATCCCTTCAAAGCCAACCATGCCAGCTCCTCCCTGTTGTAAGCAGAACTTGCAGACAGGGCACACCCAGAGATGGGCAGAGAGAAAGAGAGGGTGATGCCCTGGGCTGGTAGTCGGGGTCAGAGCCTGCTGTCTGCCTAGACTTTTAAGACAGTGCTCCTTGGTCCTGGGCTGTCTTACAGCCTGCCTGGCATGCAGAGGGAAGGGGTTTTTGCAGGTCAGTCAAATGTATAAATGCCCCTATTAATTAAGGTAGCCATGGCGTAACCAATATATGCACCTTCTCTCCACTTTTGTAACTTTGATAACTGTATAAGGAGAAGGGACACAGGAGGAGCTTGCTGGCTCACGCAGCTCAGAGCCACCCAGGTGATTCACAGGCAAAGCTCTTGCGCCCTGGGAGAGCCTGAGGAACAAGCATGGGCGTGTGTAGGTGCTGAAGGAAAGGAACATGGGCACAATGTCCAGAATAAAGATGCAAAGAGAGGACCTTGGCTTTGCCCCTTTCCACTGCCACTTTCCCAGCCTGGAAGGCACTCTTCGTGATCTCTTCATGCCCCTTACCCTGACCCCTTCCAAGTCCACTTTCAGTTACCCTTCAGGACTTCACTTCAGGAAACTAGCCTCTGCTTGTCTAATGTAGGATGAGCAGATTGGCAAAACCAACCCTCTAGTTCCTGACCGCTCCTTCTCCTGCTAGCTTACCTTTCTGAGCTCATTCTGAGTGACCAAATGCACTTTTCCTTCCAGAGCAAAGGAAAAGTGCTTTGGTGTGAGCCCCCTCCTGTGAAAATGCATTTCCTGTCCATGTGCTGTGGTCTTGTCAGAAGATAGGTTTTGGATGAGGTTTCAAAAATTTTTGTAACTAACAAGGGCTATAAGTAGATAGGCTTAGATCAGAGTTGGTTCTGGTAACTTCTGCCAACTCCTAAATAGACATTTAGGGGGATGGATGATTCATCTTGACCGCTCTGGTGCTGTTTTACCATAATTGCAAGAGATTAAACAGAAAGAGGAAAATGGTGAGTATTATTGGAGAAATCACAGTCAGACAATCTTCTCTGTCTTATAATGAATGCTATGGCTATAGCTACTGGACAAAAGAGAGTTATTTTTAATGAATCGTTTTTTAAAATTGAAGAATAGTTGATTTACAATATTGTATTAGTTTCATATGTACAGCAAAGTGATTTGGATATGTATATGTATATATATGTGTGTATGTATATACATATACATACACACATATATGTATACATATGGATATATTCTTCCTCAGATTCTTTTCCATTACAGATTATTACAAGATATTGAATGTAGTTCCCTGTGCTATACAGTAAGTCCTTGTTGTTTATCTATTTTATATGTGATAGTGTGAACAGAGGTTTTTATGTTTGTTTGTTTTTCATTTGATAGATTTCTCCTCCCACGAACACAACTACTCATTGTGTGCCCCTCATCTACTTCAAAAGAATAAAAAAGGACCAAAGAAAAACCAAAACCCAGAACCTCCTACCCTCCCCTACCAATATCACATTAAAAACCCAATTAGATTCCAAGTAACATATGCCATAAATAAGGATACTCCTTTCAGATGGCTAGATTAGAGGAATTTTGTAACACTTTAACATGGTTGATGGTTGTTTTCAATTTTTTCCTTCTCACGGAAAACATAATTCAGGTCATTTGTGTGTCCCTGTAACTTGTGTATAGTGATCAATAGTTATTAAATATATACAGCAGCAAATATAAATGACATAGGTTTTCCCCAGCTGAGAGTGTAATGTTTTTTTGTTTGTTTTGTTTTGTTTTATGCATGAAGATGCTTTGAATGGTTGTGTAAGATAATACTTCTGGAAACACACAGGAAAAAAAAATCTAAGTGTTGATTTGCAAATAAAATTAATGATTTGTCCTGATAATTTTATTTTAAATAAATCCCAGTAAACTGACCTGCTGTTAAAACACAAAGTCTGTTAAAACTAGATGAGGTTTAATCTATACTTCCTTTTCTCAGCCAGAATAGATGTGGCAAGTCTAGTTACTAGAAACTGAACATTTATCTTTGAAATAGTAATTTTTATGCTTTCATTTCTTTAGAGAAACTAATTATAGAAATTGGGTATAAATATTTAAACTTAGAAATCATTTTTCTGAAAAACTATGTATAATTATGTGAGTAATGCAAAACTAGCATGGTCAAATATTACAATTTTGCTTCTTTTATTTGATAAATGAAATTTCTTTTTAAATTTGGGAAATTATTTTTTCTAGAAACTGAATTTCTTTGATGCAATAGACATGTTCTTTAATTGTGCCAGTGAACACTCTCAAGAGAAAATGTGAAGTATCCACACCATTTTCTGTGGCTGCTCTGTCTTCCTGTGTGGACCTTAACAGTGGGACCAATGAAAGGTAACATGCTGAGATGGCCTGCGATGCCCTCTGGGACAGAATAAACAATAATTGTCAAGATGATGTGACTTTCATGGAGGGAAATAACCTGTATTGAACATGAGAAGCTCAGGCAGTGGGATAGAGTCCTTTTTAGGTTCATTTTTAATTTTTGACCTCATTGAAGATCACTTGCAGTCATCTCAGCAGTGCAGGGTCCCTGTACTATGGTCATTTCGATGATCTTCAGGAAAGAGGACGTGCAGCATACTATGGGTCCCCATACCCCGCTGAGTTGCTGCGTCAGCTGGAAATCCACAAGGGTCAGGTGGGTGTGTTGATTTTGGGGATCAGTTCTGTGTCTGACTAACTCAAGTGCCCAGATTCGCTTTTGTAAATTAGGTCCCCAGATTTCTGAGCCCCCTTAATCTTTGATCAACATAGTTTTCTACAAAGAGAGTAAACTTTACTGTCTCTCATGCACCTCTAACTGATCTCATGGTGACTGAGCTGTTTGTCACCTGCTCTACTTTCCCTGTCCTGAGTTTCAGTAAATGGCCTTGCCCTCTCCCTTCTTGCCCAGGCCAGAGATCTTGGGGTCATTTCTGATGACTACTTCTCCATCACCCCTACATCCAACCCATTATCAAGTCCACCATTTATATGTTTTCCATCCCTTTAGATACTTTCCCCTCCTGGTCCGTTTTCCCCTGCTCTTCTGCTGCACTCTTTTATTTATTTATTTACTTACTTACTTAATTCTGGCTGAGTTGGGTCTTCATTGCTGCATGCGGGCTTCCTCTAGTTGAGGCAAGTGGGGGCTACTCTTCGTTGTGGTGCAAGGGTTTCTCATTGCGGCGGCTTCTCTTGTTGCGGAGCAGGGGCTCTAGGCGTGCGGGCTTCAGTAGTTGTGGCTCGCGGGCTCTAGAGCGCCAGCTCAGTAGCTGTGACGCTTGGGCTTAGTTGCTCTGTGGCATGTGGGATCTTCCCGGACCAGGGCTCAAACCCATGTCCCCTGCATCGGCAGGTGGATTCTTAACCACTGAGCCACCAGGGAAGCCCTTCTGCTGCACTCTTGAACTCCAGCAAGCCATTTCTCACCCTGCTATTGAAACATTCTTTCTTTCTTTTTTTTTTTTTTTTTTTTTTTTTTTTTTTTTGTGGTATGCGGGCCTCTCACTGCTGTGGCCTCTCCCGTTGCGGAGCACAGGCTCCGGACGCGCAGGCTCAGCGGCCATGGCTCACGGGCCCAGCCGCTCCGCGGCATGTGGGATCTTCCCGGACCGGGGCACGAACCCGTGTCCCCTGCATCGGCAGGCGGACTCTCAACCACTGCGCCACCAGGGAAGCCCGAAACATTCTTTTAAAATTACACACCTGGTTGTGCCACTCACTCCTTTACTATGGCTTTTCACTGACTTAGGGTTTAACTTCAAATTCTTAACACGGCTTACCTACTGCTCTGGTCTCCAGCTCCCTGTGTAGCTACACTGACTATTACCCTCCAGCCCCAGGTGAATCTCCCAGGCTCTCTGCTCCAAGCAGTACCTGATGGTTATCAATTCCTTAAATATGACAGATGACAGATAGTTTCTCACTGCCTCCAGGCCTCCCTTTACCTGGAAATTATCAACCATTACTCCCTCCCCCTCAGCTTCACGCACATACACCCTCAGCTTAAATAACTCCCATTTGCTATTTAGGGCTCAGCTTAAACATCACTTTCTTCAGGAAGGCCTTCTCTGATTCCTCAGACTGTTCGGCCCCCTAGTTATTAGCTCCTCTAGTCCCCAGTATTTGCACATTAGAACCTTCTGAATTGTGTTTGTGTATTTAGACTGTGTCTTCTCCACTGGACTGTATACTCCATAAAGGGGAGTTCCTTTTCTTTTCACTGCTCTGGATCCAGTGCCTGGGGGTTGTGCCTGACACATAGGAGGAGCCAAAAAACCCAAAATCTTCTGCTTCATGCTGACACTCTGTATCTGGATGGCTTGCCAGCAAGTAGCAGCATTCCCAGACTCAAATGTCCCTTTAAAATACAGTTTGTAATTCTTTCACATATTAGAAAGTTCAGAGTCAGGGCAGACTTCAGACTTGTTTTGATTTAGCAGCCCATATGGGTCGTAAGTGACCTCTCCACTCTGCTTCCTATCTTGCAGGGCTTCTTCTTGGGTCACTTGCCATGTGTGGTTGTCAGATACTTCCCAGAGTCTGCCTCGCTGCTCAGCCAGGCTGAGAAGGAAGTGACCACAATCATGGACACTTTACAGGGAACGCAGGCTTGGGACTTCCAGAGCAGAAATAGCTCCAAACGTTGACCATGGCGCTCCCTGCCTCCCGTGCTGCTAATTCAGCTATGGTTTCAAAGACACCCCCCCCCCCCCCGCCCAAGATTCCATAAAAACTAGCACTTAGATGTTGTCCTTTATCTTTGAAATAAAGTGTTGACCATCACTTTCTCAGTTCAGTGAGGACTTCTCAGGCCTCCTTTAAACCCCCCCCCCCAAAAAGGGCTTCCCTGGTGGCGCAGTGGTTGAGAATCCGCCTGCCGATTCTCACGAACCCGGCACACGGGTTCGTGCCCCGGTCCGGGAAGATCCCACGTGCCGCGGAGCGGCTGGGCCCGTGAGCCATGGCTGCTGAGCCTGCGCGTCCGGAGCCTGTGCTCCGCAACGGGAGAGGCCACAGCAGTGAGAGGCCCTAGTCCTGAAAAAAAAAAAACAACCCCCAAACAAAAAAACCCAAGCTAATAGATACAGAGAACAGATTTGTGGTTGCCAGAGGGGGCGGGGTGGGGTGGGGTGGGGTGGGGTGGGGTGGGGTGTAGGGAATGCATGAAATAGGTGAAGGGGGTCACAAAGTTCAAAATTCCCTGTTATAAAATAAATAATTCATGGAGATCATTTCACAATACATACAGGTATCAAATCATTGTGTTGTATACCTGAAACCAATATAATAGTGTATGTCAATTATACCTCAATAAAAATAATTAATTTTTTTTTTTTTTTTGCGTTACGTGGGCCTCTCCCGTAGCGGAACACAGGCTCCGGACGCGCAAGCTCAGCGGCCATGACTCACGGGCCCAGCCGCTCCGCGGCATGTGGGATCTTCCCGGACCGGGGCACAAACCCGCGTCCTCTGCATCGGCAGGCGGACTCTCAACCACTGCGCCACCAGGGAAGCCCCTAAATTTTTAAAAGTGAAAGAAAATGAGTGTGCCGCAAAATCTCCCCTCAGGCTGCTCCCATTCTTCCCAAGGATTCAAATTCAAGCACTTTCGAGAAAGTCCTCTTTTCAAGGAGAGCTATTAATGAACTGCTCGTTTGTAAACAGGCCCCCTGCACGTTGGAAAAGGAGAGACGGAGGGAAGAAGCAGACCACTCCAGGTTGGTAGGCGGTAGGTTTAATTTAATAAGCGAGGGAACTTGCAAGGCTTGTCTTGGAAGGTTGCAACTGAGTAGCTCTCCCACCTCCCTGCCAGGTGCTATAAAAGTTTATGAGGCCTTAATGAGGTGCAGTGACGTATTCAATCCAGATGGTCTCAATAACACCTTACCCTTTCAAGGCTGCGTCCTTGAAAACGGTTCCACCTGTGGGAACTGTGGGCGGATATAGGTTTCAAGGGCAGGGGAGGGGGTGAGGAGCCTTTGATTGCCCGGATCTACCTCCCAGATCAGCCGATGGTCAAGTCCCCTCCGTGACCTTCTCCGTCGTCGCAGGCCTGCTTCACCTTTCCTGAAAGAGGTACGGAGGCTTCCTGAATGTTTGGCTGCTCTAGACACTTAAAATACTACGGTCTGTTCGTTTTAGAGTCATACGGAGATGCTTAGGTTCTAAATCGAAACAAGCAGCACTTGGCATTTATTTTCTCCTTTAGGTAAATTCAAAATACTTTGAATTTAAGTACACTGAGTTTAAACTTCATGTTTTAAGTTAGAAGAGACTTAATGCTCTTTCAAGAGTCTGTTGGAACCAATAGTTAATGTATAGATCCTTTACTTCGGCAAAACATTTAAATTAAAAAAGAGTTGTATATGAGGTGAGAAAGGGGGTGGGGAGTTCTCAATAGTAAATCAGCAGTTGGCTTTAGGGATAAAAGTGGCAAGTACTGTGTCTAGGACTTAATTATCATTGAATGACTTACTCTCAGACAATAACGAGTAAGTGAAGATCCTTGGTTGGTGGCTTATCGAAAAAAAAAAAAAAAAAAAAAGTATTCCTGGCCAGAGATATGGGAATCAGGTTCCGAATATGTCTATAATTAGAGCTCATTCTCTCTGACTTGTCAGTTTTTAAATTTTCCTGCATATAACTCGATTAGACTGCATCTTCTTTTTTACCTGTGTTTATTTTGTTGTTTTTAAAACAATTCAGCGCTTTAAAGATATTGGGGAAATTTGTTTCTTCTGAAGTAAAAGTTTTCTCTCCGAGTAGGAGGAAGAGGCGGGGGTCACCGTGGGTATTCCCTGCTCTATACTGATTTCTGAGTGAGAAGGCACCTGCTTCAGCTGACAGGGTTAAAACAAAGTAAACCGCTGGAGCTTTTACTTTTGATCGCTCCCATTTTGAAGTATTTCCCCACCTCGTTTGCTGAGCATTGATTTCCACTGCAGATAGAAGATATCTATCTGCAGTGTGTCAGATAGATAAAAAGTGTGTCACTCTTTCCCTCTATTTGTCAACTTTTACTTTTTGTTTAAGCAGGCAACCCCATGGGGGTGGAATC
This sequence comes from Kogia breviceps, assembly GCF_026419965.1. NCBI lineage: Eukaryota > Metazoa > Chordata > Mammalia > Artiodactyla > Physeteridae > Kogia > Kogia breviceps. Next base: position 50,073,685 of record NC_081310.1, on the reverse strand, counting down.
TTATTCATTGTTCCAAGTACTGCATAATCAGATAACTTGAGAATGTTTGCAGAGTCCTTGGTGATTAAAATAACTGTGTCTCTGGGGCTCCTTAGCTGCAGATCTGATGGGTATTTTTCATGTTAGTTTTGCAGGTTGAGCTGTCTCCTCTTTATGAGGTTGAAGGTCGAGGTGCAGGGGAGAGGAGATGAGAAAATTGCTTTTTTATTTTCTGCTAACCTAGCCTTTAAAAGATAGCTGCAGAATGCCTGAGAGGGTAATCTGGCTTTGAAGTCTGTGCCTCTCCCCACATGCATACTCATTGATTCTGGGACTCACTGATTCAGCAGGTGGGACTGGCTGATTGGGGTAACTTCTTTGTTTATAGTGGCTCTTTGTATACCCCTCCTGAAGCTTCAACCTCAACAGTTGGGGCTGCATTTTCCCAATAGACAAGCTTCATTCTGTAGTCAAGAGTATTTGAGTACTTTCCCCTTCAGGTTGAAAGATAAAATGAAATGATAAAAAAAGGCAAACCCGTTTCATTTAGTAGAGAACTATCCTTGTTTTACACTTGACACCCAAGCCTTGAAGACTGATATGATAGAGTAAAATTGCTCTATATAATTGAACAAAATTCATTCTGAAAGAGGTTAATAGCTTTTAAGAGAGAAATTGGTTTACATAGTTCATGTGCGCCTCCATTTTCACCCTAGGGATCAGAGTGATATTTTAAAAACATAAATTAGATCACACTATTCACCTGTATTAAATCCTTCAATAACTTTCTAGTGCTCTAAAGTTAAAAATCCACTCTTGCCCATGGCCTTCCTGACGGATATCTTCTGACCCCTGCTTACCTCCCCAGGCTAGCTTCCCCAGCATCCACTATGTTTCAGCCAAACTGGCCCCTTCATTTCCTGGAACCACCACCCTCTCTGACCTCAAGGCCCTTGCACACACCATTTCTTCAACTTGAAATGCTTCTCTTGTGGACTCTTTACACGGCTGTTTCTTTTCACCCTTTGGGTCTTAGGCTGTCTTCTCTTCCCCAGCCACACTAATGAGGTCCCTCTATTATTTACTATTACTGCACCCTGTTCATGTACTTATCAATTTGCTTATTTGCTCATGCATTATCAGTCTCTCCCTATTGTACCACAAGGGCTATGCCTATTCTTTTATCTTCTTTTTTTTTTTTTTTGAGATGGACAGATGATCTAGAAGAAAGAATTCATTATAGATTATTTATTTACATACAACAAGGAGGAAAGATTTTAAATGTTCAGTATGATGACTTTGACAATTACGTATGCCCATGTAACCACCACTCATAATAAGATGGTGTCTTTTCATTAACCATGAAAGTTCCCTCCATGCTCCTCTCTCGTTAGTTCTTCACCAAAGGTAACCATTTTCTGATCTACATTACTATTTTTTAGTAATATACTTTAGTTCAGTTTTGCCTATTCTTGGCCTTCTTTTAACGTAATGCCTATGAGATTCACTCATGTTGCTGCAGATATCAGTTCACTCCTTCTATTGATGACTAACATTCTACTGTATGAAGATACTAAAAGTTGTTTCTCCATTTTCTTGTTGATGGCATTGAGTTGCTTCCAGATTTTGGAATAAGGTTGTTACGAACATTCTCATACAAGTATTTTTATGCTCATATGTATTCGTTTCTCTTGGGCAAGTACCTCGAAGGGGGATTACTGAGTCACAGGGTAGATGTATAGTTAACCTTCTAAAAAGTGACCAAAAGTTGTCCATGTTTTATTTACTAAAATATACCTGATTTCTATTTCAGGGCTTGACACACAGTAGCTGTTTATTGTCTCTTTGTTGAAGGATTTAATGTTCTTTTCCGTGTTCAGAATGCCTGAGAGCCATCTGTCAATTACTCAAGGATTGCATTTTTATTGAGAAATTATGACTCTAAGGTGCAACTCAAATCATTATGATAAATAGACTTCAGCAAACACAATATGCAAGGACAGTTTTGATATTAAGCCTCAGCCTTGGCATTTTGATTTGTTTTGCCTTTTTCCCCCTTCTTCTTCTTCTTTTTTTTTTCAGTTGACCACTACTCCCTAAGCAGAAAATCACTCCTACGCTTTGCTACCATAAGTCAAGCCCTTATGTGGGTTGTGATTATGATTTTTCCTCTCAAGAGGTCAGCGTACTTTCAAAGGAGAGCTCAGTCATTTAGCATCTGTTGGGAAACTGATGCCTAAAATAGTTTAGGGTCTTCAGAGGGTCAAGGGTAGAATTTAAGTTACAGCGCTCAGCTCTCTTTATTCTTTATCAGGAACACTAAGAAAACTCGTTTCTTCCTCTCAACAACAGTGAGTCAAGCCAAGGTCCACATTTAGTGTGTGGAGAGAATGGGTGCTTCATTTAGAGTGAAGTCTCAAGGAATCTCATGCCTGATTTGAAGTGACCCAAATTGGTTCACACTTCTCTCTCAGAACCTTTATTCCTTTGACTTTTCTGGAAGCTTGGGAAGTCTCTGGGAGGTTACATGAGTAGGTGACCTGGGCTATGGGGGGATGGGAGTGAGGATGGGAGAGTGAGGAATAGTATAGTGGGTGGGTGGCAATTACATTGATTTAAAAAATCAGATGCTTTTTTCATGAGTAACTCCTTATAAGACAGAGTCTTTCTGCAGTTCATGAGTATTTGCATAACAGCTCATTAATGCTTGGGAGAACTGAATCACTGGAATGTCATGGGGGCAGTTTATTTCTATCAAGACTGGTGGAATCTTTCTGTAGTGGGCCTGGCCTGCTGAGCCCCCATAACATAACAACTTACATCATCTGGTACAGAAGCGCCTTCATTTCTGGCAGTTGATTAGGTGTTGTAGAGCTCACAAACACTGATTCAGAATGTGTCTAGAAGTTAAGTGAGGGAAGTAAAGTCCCTTTTAAAAAAATCTTCCTTTCCCCAGGATAAGAGAGAACTTGGAAAATATCTAGATGGAAGGACTTAAAATATTTCTTTGAAGCCATTTTTCATAATTCTCATCTTTCCTGCTTCAAAAAATGTTTTATGTCAACTTATAATTAAAAAAAGACCTTACAGCATAGGCCAGCTAATACAGTATAGCAAACTATTTTAAGTGAAGGGAGGTAATTTTATACCAAAACTAGGATGATATTGTCAGTAAAATCAGATATTAAATTTGGTTCTGATCTTCTTAGCAGCCTTAGCAAAACAAGAACAACTAAAACACAGAGACATAGTTCTTGTTATTTGACAAAGGGAATCATAAAAATCCATTTGGAGTATTTTTTTTCGGTATTGAATTCCTAAGAGAAATTAACTTAGTGGGTTTCTTTATAAAGGATAATGAATAAAGAAATGGGCATATCTGCCGAAATGTCCTGAGTAAATGTCTCTTACATTCAAGATCCTTCAGAATCCAAGGGCATAATATTAAGTTGTGCTCACTTAAGGAATCTGTATGGAGTCCTAACCTAATATGTTTTGTTTAAAGATTATTTAATTTGACACAGAATTCGAGTATTGAGAGTTTATTGCTGGAGTTCTTAACTTTCTTATGCTATAGACCTCTTTTTAAAATACTGTTTTATATACATGAAGTGAAGTACATAGGATTATAATGAAATCAATTATATTGAAGTACAGATTGATATGTTCACAAAATTGTGATGCATCAATAACATTAAGTAACACAATATATCAGCAGGTCAACAAACTACTGTAGTTTAATATAGTGATGAATGTAAACACTATTTCAACATTTGTACAACTGTAATATGATAAGAAAAATCTGTGATCTCTATTAATAGTCACAGATACTGCTAATATTACTGTGGCTTATTTCCTACATTCATGAAAGATATGTTAAATGCCAGTTCAAAGTTAGTGAAAATCAAGATGCATTTTTTTTTCTCATCCAAGTTCATGAATCCCCTGTGTTCTACCTACGGGATCCTTGGGATCTAAGGACATCATGTTAATGACCAATGATTTAGAAGAATTGAAAATAGGGAAAGTACTCATCTTCATTTGTTTTTGTCAGGAACTTAATGAGTCAATCCAAGATTGATTGAGTGACTTAAATAAAGATATTCTTTGTAAATGAAGGGAGATCCATCAGCTTTAGATAATGAGAAACAAAGTTGATGTTATATTATGAAAGCATTTTTCAGTCTTCTGTTTGATTTTCTTTGATTTCTTTATTTTTAATTATTTCCTGAACAGCTCTTTAACAACAGCGAAAACTATTTAATTTTCTTATGCCCTGGCAAAAGATAGATGTTAGAATAAATAAAAGAATGAGTGAACAAATTTGTTCTTGATATTTTTGTTCTCTAGCTTCAATTCTTTCAGTAAATCTTTCTCTGAGCTGCTAACAAGTATTATAATAACTAAAATGTATTAGATGGAATTTCCTTTCCTTTTACCTCTCAATTTATTGGCTTGTGGAGATTCCAAAGCTTTTAGCAGTGGAAAAAGAAAGGAGAAATCATGGATCTGAAAGGTAAGGAAGTTGTGTCATCGGTACCAGACTCATGGACAATTCTTGAATTTAAGGACACCAACAAATGACAGTCTAGTGCTCAGAAAATCAAGAGCAGTGAGGCCTTTATTCTGCTTACCCTTTCTTCTGCTTTTCTATGATTCATAGCTGAGAATGCAAAGACAGGGGAAGGAAACAAAGGAGAAAGCAGAAAGGGTGGTGAGAAGGAGGAGTAGGAGGAGAAAAAGGAAAGTAATCTCTATTTGTGCTGAACATACACTGTCAAGCCATCATTCATGGACCACTTGGAGCTGTTTTGTGTATATCTGTGGAGTGTTGGGGTTGCTAGAATGGGTTATTGTAAAGTATGGATCAAGGACCATCTGTGGTATTTGTTTCAAGTACGATCTTCTGGGTGTCTCTCCCAACCTACTCCATCAAAATCCCTGTGGGACCCAGGACTGTGCATTTTTAACTAGCTTTCCAAGTGGTTCTAATGCCCCTTAAAGTTGGAGAACCACTGATTTTGGTGAGAGAGCAAAACTTGCTGGACTCTTGCTAAGGCAAGGTAAATCTAATTCCATTCCCCCCACGTTAGAAAGAAAATCTGCTGTTTCACTCACAAATATACTTACTGCACTGGAATTCAGGAATTTTAACATTTGGCCAAGCAATAGGTTAAATATTTTCTTCCTTTCAGACAATGATTAGCAAGGAAACATGGGAGGCAGCACTCTTGAGTGAATCTGCAGGGGCCTCATGCTCTTCTCTTCAGCTTAAAAGAAAGAGAATGGGTAGAAGCAAGCTCTCCTGCTGATCCTGAGTATGGGAGTGTGTTGGGGGAGCTTTCTATCCGTGGCTATATGCTGATCATTCTTAGATGAGAGGAAGTAGAGCCAGAATCTACATATTAAAGTACATTTATATTAGAGAAATACGTTTATATTAGAGAGAAAGAACTATAAAACCAACCCCCAAATAATTTATATTGGCTTTCAAAAAGCAAGGTCTCTATGATAGTGCCTTCTTTTGTGTCAGCAAAATTTACGTTGGCCATGGTAAAAATCCATTTTTCCCTTTTATGAAGACATTCTGTAAAGCTTGAGTTAAGCAGTCCAAAACAGTTTCGCCCACCTAGATATTTTCTAGAGCACTTTTCCATGCTATTTTTCAGTCCATTATACTTCTGTGAATTCCCAGGTCATACCAAACTACACTAAAATATCCCTCCCTATCCAGCCATCTCTCTAGTCATATTCCACACACCATGATCAGAAATGAAGCTCCTTAAATGTAAACATAAAAGTAAAACAAAATTAGATAGATATGACTATTTGAACACAGTGAAATTCATGAGATAGAAGTAAACTAAAAACCTGCCCCTAATAATAAATAAAATAAAAATTTAAAAACAAAACAGTAGACTTCGAAAATTTTATTTTGAAGCCAAAATAATTGATGGCTTTAGAGTTCCTCTTTGGTCTCCCTTTTACTTACAAAGTCAACATTTAAAACCACACGGGGCTGAACTTTTTCACCACCATTCAGGTTATCTTTTAGACACGTGGTATGAATTTGTCACATGAAAAGCATTTCATTTGACATTTCAGCAATTTAAAAACTGTCTATAGAGCATTTAATTCAGGCACTGACCATTTTCTTGGAACCATTGGGATTTAAAGGGATGAGGCCTAAATACTAGAGAAACCATCTGTTTCAGAATGATGATAATTCCTTTTTATCAATAATCTGAATGGTCTGCTTTCATGTTTTTACAGGTTAGACTCTTCATCCTAAGAATTAGTCAATTTACATTATCCTTAAACCTTTGTCATTTTTTTGGACTTAATGTTGTAGCATCACTTCAAAGTATAGTGTCTTGAAGTATGACTTACCAATTTGACATTTGTAAACTGGCTGGAAGAGACTTTGAGGGGTATAACAGCATCCATCCTCTTACACATACTGCCTCAGTGATGATGCATAGATGGGTAGCAGTTCATATTTTAAGAAATCCCCAGAAACTGATAACATCACTCCTAGTTGATTCTTTTTTTTCATGATGTTCAAGGTTTCTTTGATAAATTCCTTCATTTATCAATTGCCTTTTAACCATGCAAAACGGAAGAAAGTCTGTCTTAACTGGCTGTTGACTGGCTTCCCCTTTTTTCTTATAATCTCCATAGACTGCCAGTTCTGCTCTGCTGATCTGGATTTGGTTGGTCTAGAATTGAAAGATTACTAAGGACAACTGGATATTAGTTCAGTGGATGATAACATTTAGATATTTTACGCTTTTGTGGGAGAAGGCTGTGGAGGGAAGTTAGAAAGAGCAGAGCAGTTTTATGTTGCTGACCCAAATGTGGTTCCAGGGGTTGCTCTGTTGACCCGAACAAGGGAAGTGGTCTTCTCCTTTTTGTACTAGTTAAACTGTACTTGGAGCTCACATTTATTTCAGTAAGTCCCATGTGGGAGTGTCCTGGACAAACTGGCATGTCCAGTGGAGAATGATCAGGATACATGATGAGATTTGGAATCCTTAGGTAGGTAGAATGTTTAAAAGAACTAGAGGGTATAGCCTGGAGAAGAGTAGAGTAATGGGAGACATTATAGGCATCTTCAAGTAACTAAAGGACTGTGATGTAAGAAGGTTTAGTTTTGCCCCCATGTAACCCCAGAAACAAAACTAAGGCTCACAGGGGGAAGTTGCAAGGAGTCAGATTTCTCTTCAGTGTAAGGAAGAATTTTTTTTAACCAATTCAAAGTCTCTGTATACAGAATATTTTGTTTTGGAATGTAATAAGTTCCCCATCCATGAGAGTATACAAGCACAAACAGGACAGCAATTAAGAGTTATGTTATAGAATAGACTCCAGCAAGGAAGGTTTGATCAGTTGACCTTAAGTTTTTTTCCAAACCTTCAGATTATATTTTAGGAAATTCAGTCTGGTAATCTGATTTACAGAAATTTGCCAAAACTGATAAAAAGAAGCAAGGCATGGTGGGAAAAAGGTGGGTTTAGATTCTGCTCTTGGTCTTGAATATATTAGGGTTGTGACCATAGGCATGTCACTTTAACCTCTGGGTCTTCATTTCTTTAACTGGAAAATAAGGGTTGTGTGATTCTAAGGAGTCCACCCTTATCTTGCTCTTCTATTTGAGGTCTGCCTCCATAGTACCACTTCTTCATGGCTCATCTAGGGGCTTAGAGGCTCCGCAGTGACCTCTCCTGATGGACTCTTCTGTGTGCCTACAGAGAGACACCTGGGCAGTGCGTCTAAAACAAAATCCAGTTGCTACTTCACCAGAGTAGGGCTCTGGAAAGAGGTAGAGTCAGAACAGTCCTGAAGGTCATCTGGCAGACACGGACTACATCCAGTGTTTGTCGCAAAAGTTACAGTTAGAGTCAACTGACATGCCCGTGATTCAGCATTTGAACTTCTTAATATACTGCAGTAACTGTTCTTATAGAGTATCACTTAGCCTACTGAGGGTTGTTACTGATTTGTAGACTTTTGTATTTGCTCCAGAGAGCCATATAAAAACCCCTAAGAGACATTATTTCTTTCCCTCTTGGCTTAAGCTGTGTTGGTGCCATTTAGAGCCTTATCTTTCATCTTCCTCCACTCATGCCTCTGCAGGGTTTCCTATCTTTGCCCTCTCTTCTCCCTCCCTGCGACCTGCTGTCACGTGGTGGAAAAATGCAGAGACTCGTCTTGTTTTGCCACTCTCTGGGGAAACCGATTCTAAAGTACAAACAGAAAACCAGATATAATGATTGAAAAAAAATAGCTGAAATTATTTTGAATAGTCAATAAGAAAACCGTGTAGCAAAAACCCACCTCAGAAGCCCAGTTGTTGGGGTAGTCCTTTCAAATTCTATTAACTGGGGAGGCCATGTATAGGGAGGAGGCTATAGAGGTGGAGATCTTTACAGAAAGATAGAAAAGGTCAGATTGATAGTGGAAAAAAAAGCAACTTGAATAACAAGTTAGAGTGAGACAGAGTATTTCCATCGTAGAGAATGAAGAGTTTAGCTTCCAAGAGGCATATGTGACCTCTTATTGTCATTTTACTTTGTGAGAAGATACTTCTGGAACGTCTTTCTGGTGGATCCCACTGGAAAGTTTTGATGAGCTTCCCTTCCACAGGCTTTTTTTTTTTTTTTTTTTTTGGTACCACTGAAAAGGGTGATTTTATAGGTTTGGTTAAGTGGGCAAAGACCAATTTGAGCATAGTTGGGGGTGGGGACATTTGGGAATCTTTTCTAGGTGGAATCTGAGTGGAGACAAGTTCCAAACTGGCATCACACAGGTGTTCCAATGATGCTGTGGGTTTGTTTGTGATCATCCTGTTACCCTCTGAGGAAGTGTACTATGAGCTGTAATATGTTTACATGGCCACTGCCACAATGTTTTCTTTGACTCTGCTTTGCCCAGCAATGTCAATGACTAGACAAATATTGCTGCAGTGTCACCAGAAATGACTGTGTCTAGGTATAGGAAACAATCAGAAATCCATAGTGAAGACACATGATCAATTCCTGGGCTGGGAGTCATTCTAATAACTCACCTCTGAAATCAAATAGAACAATCTTTTTTTTTTTTTTTTTTTTTTTTTTTTACACATTTATTTATTTATTTATTTGGCTGCGTTGGGTCTTTGTTGCTGCGCAGGGCTTTCTCTAGTTGTGGCGAGCAGGGGCTACTCTTCGTTGCAGTGTGTGGGCTTCTCAGTGTGGTGGCTTCTCTTGTTGCGGAGCATGGGCTCTAGGCACACGGGCTTCAGTAGTTGTGGCTTGCTGGCTCTAGAGCGCAGGCTCAGTAGTTGTAGTGCATGGACTTAGTTGCTCCACGGCATGTGGGATCTTCCAGGACCAGGGCTCTAACCTGTGTCCCCTGCACTGGCAGGTGGATTCTTAACCACTGTGCCACCAGGGAAGTCCCAGAACAATCTTATTTGCTCCTGTGAATTCACATTATCAATCTAGTAACATCTTAGTCCAGTGAATGTGTGACTAGTTGAGGCTATTTAACGAGGTTCCATAGAAAGTGAGGATTAAGGACAAGGACTAAGGAGGAGCTCCTAGCTAAAGCCATAGGGGAAGAGGCATTTTCCTCCCTTTGGAATGTGAGCATGTGAAAGCTATAATTTGTGATTAATAGCTAAGGTTTTCAGTTCACAAAGTTCTGGGTCAAATCTTCTTACAAACAGTATAATATTGGGCAATTTTCTAAGTCCCCATTTACTTATTCTTAAAACAGGGATAATACTAGTACTTATGCAAATCAGTTAAGATGCCTTTGGTTGTGAATAATAGAAAACTCAAGGTAGTTTGAGGGAAATGTATTGGCCTGTGTATCTGTGAAGTCTTGAAGTATGTCAGCTTCAGGTGTGGTTTGGTCCAGATACAGTTTCATTGGGCCTCTAGTTGTATTTCTTTACAGTTATCTTGCTGTGTCTTCCTTCTTGCATCAGCTGTGCCCTCAGGCTGTCTTACCTCAGGGGAGCAACAGTGGTTGTGGCAGTTCTAGACCTTACATCCTCATATCCCAGTATCTAAAAGAAGAGAGTTTCTCTTCTGGTAGTTCCCATGGAACGGAGAAAAACCTTCTTTCCAAAAAGCCCTCAACAGATGTCTCCTTATGTCTCAAAGGCCTGAATTAGCTCATGAATACACTCTGAACAATCACTGGGCAAAAGGGGTGGGATGATAGATATAAGGGTCACTCCTAGAGCTGAGGGTGAGCAAACCCACATCAACCACCACACAAAGGCTATAGCAGAGACCATTCCCCAAAGGGAAATATGCCTGTTGTTCCAGGAAAAGGGGAGAAAATGATTCTAGGATAGGCAACCAACAACAGTATCTAGATGGTGGTTGTAAAGGTCTTAGCAGAATTCCTGACCATTGGAAGGAGTAGATAAATGTAAGCAATGATTATTATGTTGGTGTCATACTAAAATCACTTTCTGCCTAGAATTGCTGCCTCACCTTTTCTTCTTTCACCTGTAATGCCTGCCTCTCCTATTTAGCAAGACTAGAGAACTGGATTGGAGCTGTAGCTCTGTGTCTGACTTGCTGGGTGGTCTGGGCCAAGTCACTCATTTCCTATTTGTCAGAAATGAATTTCAGATGAAATATGAGCTGAGGTACCTTTCTAGAAATAAAGTGGCCTTTTTCTTTCTTTGCACCCCCTCCCCCCAGGAAACCTTACATAAAGTTAGTCATGATTCAGGAACCCTGTCCCCCAGTTTCACGGTTTAATTTAAAGACAAAAGGCTTTGAAGTCAGACAGATCTGGATTTGAATTCCAGCTCTGCTAGTGCTATGATTGTGGGCAACTTTATTCTTCAATCCTCAACCCCCTTTACTATACAAGGGAAGGAGTGGTAAATAATATCTGACTTTCAAGCTTGACTTACATAAATGTGATAGAGTTGGAGTGAGGCACAAGTTAAAGTTTATACAGTGGTAGAATCAATAGAACAGTGACTTGTATTTAGAAATCTATGTCGGTGATTTCATCTGCTCTCATTTTTAATGTCTATCAGTTGTCTGATGACAACTTACATTTCTCCTTCAGGGATAGTGAGAGATTGAATTGAGGCGTTTGAAAGTTAAATTAGGAAGATGTGCATGGATATATCATAATGTGGAATCAGAGGGCACATTCTCCCCTCCCCTACCAGATTGATTCTATCTCATATAGGTCTGTTATAAATAATTTGTAAATATTCAACTAATTTTGTTATATCCATTCATCCTTTTCTTCTCTGTTTCTTTTCATTTTTTTTCTGCTCCTGCATACATGTTAGGCTTGCTGGTACTACCTAGTGGCAATTGCAGGTATTGCTTAAGCTTAATAGTGGCATTAGTTTTTTTTTTTTTTAAACCATTTTATTAAGGTATGATTGACATATAAAAAGCTGTACATATTTAATGTATATAATCTGAGTTTGGAGAAAAGTATATACTTACTTGTGATAGCGTCACCACAATTAATGCCATAAAAATATCCAGCACTTCCAAAAGTTTCCTGTCTTCTTTATTTGTTTTTTATATATTTTTTTATGATTAACAACATTTAACATATTTACCCTCTTAGCAAATTAAGTATACGATACAATGTTGTTAACTAGAGGTACTGTGCTGTGCAGCAGATCTCTAGGACTTATTCATCTTGCATAACTGAAACTTTAACTGATACTTCCCCATTTTCCTCTCCCCACCAGCCCATGGCTCCCCACCACCATTCTACTCTCTGCTTCTATGAGTTTGACTATTTTAGATTCCTCTTGTAAATAGGATCATGTGGTATTTTGTTCTTCTGTGTTTGGCTTATTTCACTTGGCATATTGTCCTCCAGGTTCATCCATGTTGTCACAAAATGGCAGTATTTCCTTCTTAAGGCTGAATAATATTCCATTGTATGTAAAAGCCACAAGTTTTATTTATCCATCTGTCTATTCATCTGTCAATGAACCTTCAGGTTGCTTCCACATCTTGGCTATTGTGAATAATGCTACAGTGAACATGGGAATGCAGATATCTCTTCAAGATAATGATTTTGTTTCCTTTGGATATGTAACCAGAAGTGGGGTACTTAGGAATAAACTTACCCAAGGAGGTGAAAGACTGGTACACTTAAAACTATAAAACATGGATGAAAGAAATTTAAAAAGACACAGGTAAATGGAAAGACATCCCATGTTCATGTATTGGAAGAATTACTATTGTTAAAATGTTTACACTACCCAATGTAATCTACAGTTTCAATCCAATCCCAATCAAAATCCAAATAACTTCTTTTTACAGAAGGGGAAAAAAATCTAAAATTCATATAGAATCTCAAGGACCCAAATAGCCAAAGCAATTTTGAGCAAGAAGAACAAAGATGGAGGCATTGCACTTCCTGATTTCAAAGTAAAGTACAAAGGTACAATAATCAAAATGGGGTGGCACCAGTTTTTAAAGGCAGTGTCCGATCCCTGAAACCAAACTGAGTCCTGGAAGTTGAAATTCTGCCTCAATCCAGCTCTAGAGCATCATGAGTGAGGCTCAGTGCTGAGGGAGCTCAGAAGAAACCTGATCTGATAGTGCTTTAATTCTCTTGCCTCCTGGAAGCTTAATGGGCAAAACCAGGTTCCAGGGACTGGAATTTTATAACAAATTAGTAATTATTACCTTAACAAGCTAAAATGAGCTGGTCAGATGAACCTGAAAAACTGAGTGTAGCATAAGATGGAGAGTGGGGGTTATTGAGCTGATAGTTGAGATTGACAAATAAGACAGCTCCCCAGCTCTTCAAGAACAGGGACCATTATTGGTCAGATCCTCAGATGCAACTGGTGTTGCTTTGAGGAGTTCTGGGTTAGTTTGTACTGGCCTATTAGCATTTGATAAGAGTGAGATTGATGATTTGCACCTGTAACTTGGGCTGGTTACATAGCAGGAATATGTCCAAGTGATCAGCAAAATATAAAAAAAAAACTCAGTTGAGATTATTTCCAAGTTCTGTGCATTTGTCATTGGAGAGAGAAAGTGCATCTGGCCACAGCCCTTAGGGAGGGAGGACAGTGAGAGCCGGCACATGGCCTCTCCAGGCCCCTTTCTGTGAGACCCTGTGGCTGTGATGTTGATCAGACACTACTACTGTGTCCTTTGTCTACTTAAGCTTTGTCATTTGAATTTTCTTTAACAATCCGGCTCTATTTAACTGCCACTGGTGGGGAAGGAGTAACTCTTTGTTGTGCAAAAAGCCTGGGACTTGGTGCAGTGGCACTTCTTATTAGCTTTGTAACTTGGGTGATTTATCCAATCTCTCTAGCTGAGGGTTTTTAGGCAGTGAAATCAAGAAAGTAATATTACCTACTATATCCCTCTAACATACTGCTTCTAAGAATCAAAAGAGATGTGTGAAAGATCACTAACTTTAAAGCATCATGTAAATATTATCTCAATTATTATTAAAAGTACTATTATTAGTAGTCTTAGTAGTAATACTTTGAAGTGATTGTAGAATAATTAGCCAATGTAGAGTATAGAAACACCTAGAATTAAGGGGAGTGTCAAGAAAAGTCACCATTGGAAAAAGAAAATAATGAAAGTCAACTGATAAGTGGTACACTTTGCTAAGCCATTTGTAAAAGTAGCCCACTGTGAGGAATAATTTCTGTGTTGCTGATGTGACTTTAGGAAATATACAAGTATAAATAAGAAAAGTTAAATGTAACTCATTTTTATAGATTAAAATGTACATTTTAGTGTCAAAAAGTATATCAAGATAGTAAGCATTTTTCTCTTTGCTATCATGATTCCTGGTGGCAAATGTCAGGTATGAGTAACAAATGTTAGAGCTTGAAGGGGCCGTAAAGGACATAATCCATTCCATTCCTTTACTGTGAAGACGTTTTAAAGATGAGGAAACTGAGATCCAGACAGGTGATGGGACTTCTCTGAGATCAGATGCAAGTTATTAACAGAGTAAGGAGTAAAATCCAGATCTTCTTACTCCCCACCCCATGTTCTTTCAGATATACCGCTTGGTTGGCCCTATTCAAGTCCCTCGGCAGTTCAGGGGTGAAGAGTAGGGAAGGTCTTTTCCAGTAAGAATTTTATAGTCTAGTGGAGGAAACAGGAAAGTAACCAACTATACTAAACAAATGTGATAGATATAATAAACGTGTAAGCAGTATACATTCTTTGGGAAACATTTGAAGAGACAATTTATTCTTCCTAAAGGGGGTTACAGAAAACTTTATAGAAAACCTTTTCATGTATATATACAGCAGCGATCATTTTCAGAGCTCTGAAATAACAGGGAAAGCTCCCAGGAATCCTCCTGGTATGGTGGCCCCAGGCCCCTCGGGTAACAAATGTAAAGAGATCGCGGTTCTTGGGGCATAAAGATGGAAATCCTGAGAAACAGACTTGAGACAAAGGATATCTTTGTCCATCGCTGAGGTTGGTGGGGACCCAGGATGGTAAGAAAATCATGCCGAGGTTGTGTGGAAAGAGGACATGTGTTTTATCTTGGGACACTTTTTATCTCTTGGTAATCAGTGGCTTCCAGGATGGTCCTGGGGTACCTCAATCCCCACCAGCCCCAAACCCAGGAATTTAAAAACTTCTACATGCTAGGCTGAAAGAAAAGAATTGTGGCACTGAAAAAAAGAATCAGGAGGGAAACTGACATTTATTGAACTTCTAATGTAGCTAAACATTAGATGTGCTAGATGCTTTGTATATGTAATCTTATTTATTACTCACAAAAAAGCTTGAGGTAGAGTTAGGTCTGGTTTTAATAAATTTCAGCCTTCTTTAAATTCCTCCTCACAATTTGCTCATTTCATGAGTGTTTTGTGTGTGCTTCAAACACCTCCTTTCAGGAGGGGGCTTCTCTAATTCCTCTTCCTGAACTAGAACCTTGTTAGGAAACTTTTGGAACCTCCTCCTTAGCCAGAACCTTTAGTTAGGAGGTTGGAAATGACCCGTGTGTCTATCAATGGAGAAATGACTGAATAAATTATGAAATACTAGGAACTGCTAAAAATAAATACTGACCTGAAAACATGACTGTGATATGTCTTTAGCAGTTTCAGTTCGATAGCATAACATGATCTCATTAAAACTCTGTGTGTGTGTGTGTGTGTGTGTGTGTGTCTAAAGCTACACAACAAACTGGTAACCATGGTTTCCTCAAGGAATGTACTTGGAACAAGTAGGGATAGAGGTAGGCTAAAAGGGTTTTGGGAATAGGAGGAACACAACATGTCTTTTAATTATTTATATAATTTTCATGTGATGAAATTATGAGTGGCTTTTACTTTATTGTATTTTTCAATTAAAAAAGGATTATGAAAGTCCTCTTTATCCTTGTTTTGTTCCATGGGTTTCAAATCAGAATCTTTTGTACTCTCAATGAAACAGCAGAGATTTGGGGAAAATGATTCATTTTTTAACTCTCTTTATTAGAGCCTTCCCTCAAAGACTCTGGCATGACCTGTCACCCGACTAGCAGATACACAGTTCTGTCTCTCCAATCCTGCCCATGCACCAGGCTCAGGCACATGGAGTCATTCTGTGTTTGGATAACTTCCTTCCCTTGTATTTGAGGTTACTTGGTAGATTCTACAGATATATTCAGACAGAAGTGACTTTCAGCATGAATACAACTGAGGCTATTAATCTGTGACCTTGGTATGTAGGAATTATTACCTCCATCATATGAATGAGGCAGCTCAGAGAAATTGAAGAGGGCACTAAAAGAGAGCATTAAAAACAATTGGACATATGAGTTTAATTACCTGCTAGATCACCAGATGAAAATATGTGGTAAATGGATGAAACAAGAGTTAAAGTGAAATAAGGTCACACAGAATCTTGGTTTTGATCATTTTAACTTGATCATTAAAGTTCTGAGTGATTTTGTCTGATTTATACTTATGATGATGAAGAAGGACAGTTATTAGATATTGTTGGTGATTTGACTTTAAAATCAAAAATTAAGACTAATAATTTTGAAGTGCCTTGGTCAATTTAATTGAAGCTGTTTTGAGATTCCTATGTTGAGCTGTTAAAATTTGCAAGCATTTGTCTGTTTGATCTGATTTCTAATGTTCTGGTGCCATCAATGTGTAAGTTGTATAAGCTTGACAAAACAGTCATTTCCCTTCTCTGGGCTTCAGTTTTATGATCTGCAAATTGAAGCGTTTGAACCAGATAATCATCAAGGTTGGCATGATTCTCTGTGGTTCTCTTTGGTTCACAGCTCATTTACACAGTTAAATTTATTTTGGGGAACTCTTTTGCACGTCTTCTGAATACTAGTGTCAAAACTGCATAAATGTCTTATGTAAAAAAAGTGGCTTATAATCACAAGTAGATTAAATGCTTTCTTATATTTTATACTGAGTTTTTATGGAGGTTACAATTTGTCAAGAATTATGCAGAAGCTATATTTGTTGGTCTAATTTATCTCTATACCCAGTATTTCAAAAATACTATTTAGGAGTCTTAGACTAATATAATGCTTACCCAGAAAAAAAAGTGATACCCTTTCCAAATTATATTTATTTAGATAAAAGAAGGAAATTCTTAAATAAAAACTATTGGAAAAATTCTACAGAAAGACCCAAAAATGTGGAGTAGAATAATTGTGCAGGTTCTAAGCCACTCTGAATAATAAAGATTTTGATCTATTAAGAGTTGCTGTACTTATTTTACCCAAAGAGAGAATATGTCATCTTCATCACCATTATCAGTAAAAATAAAATTAATGATCTCCTTGATTTGTCCTCCTTCATGGTGGGGGGAGGGTGTCACTATACAATATCAAATTGCAGAATGATTGAATTTCAGAGCTAAAATGGACATTAAAGACTATGTATTCAAACCAGCTCATTTTATTTCATAAAGATTGTTCAAATCCCAGTGATAAGTTTCTTTTTAATATTGAAGAAACTCAATGATACAATTATATCTGCTCCCTTTTCCCCTATTTTATTTATATGTACAAACATTAACATTCACCCTATTTAGTATATACCTTTGAGTTTTCACAAATGCATGGAGTCATATCATTTCCATAACAATCAATATACAGAATTCTTTCCTCGCCCCCCAAATTTCTCATATAGCTCATGTCTCGTCAACTGTTCCTCCCACCGTCAGCCCCTAGCAACCACTCTGTTCCCAGTTTTACCTCTTCCAGAAAGTCATAGGAATGGAATCAGGCAGTACGTAGCCTTTTCAGCCTGGCATTTTTTCATTTAGCATAATTCATTTTTTGGAGATTTATCCATGTTGTTGTGTGTATCAGTAAGATGTACCTTTTTGTTGCAGAATAGAATAATGGTATTCTATTATATGGATGCATCGCAATCTGTTTAGCCATTCCCCTCTTGAAGGACATTTGTTTTTTCTGAGTTTTAAGTGGTTGTGAATAAAGCTGCTATAAACATTTGCAAATAGGTTTTCGTGTAAACATGTTTTTATTTTTGGGGGGCGGGTAAAGTCAGTAGGTTATCTTTTTTAAATTTTTCATTGGAGTATAGTTGATTTACAATGTGTTTTTTTTAATGAAGTGTCAAATAGTAAGTATTTTTGGCTCTTAGGACCATATAGTTTCTCCTGCAGCTACT
Organism: Kogia breviceps; assembly: GCF_026419965.1. Lineage (NCBI taxonomy): Eukaryota > Metazoa > Chordata > Mammalia > Artiodactyla > Physeteridae > Kogia > Kogia breviceps. Next base: position 50,056,065 of record NC_081310.1, on the reverse strand, counting down.
CATTTCTGCCTTTATGGCATAAAAACAGCCACAGATAATATGCAAACAAATAGGCATGGCTGTGTTCCAATTAGACTTTATTTATAAAAACTGATGGTGCGCTGAATTTGGCCTGCAGGTCATAGTTTGCTGATCCTTGATCTACCTTGGTGAATGTTCCATGTGCACTTGAAAAAAATGTATATTCTGTTGTTGGGTAGAATACTTTATGAATATTAATTAGGTAAAACTGAGCACTAAAGTTGTTCAGGTCTTCTCAGTTCTTGCTGATTTTCTACTGTGCTGTTGATTATTGAGGGGTTTTGATGTCTCCAAGAATAATTGTGGATTTGTGTACTTTTTCCTTTTAGTTCTATCAGTTTTTGCTTAATGTATTTGCAGCTCTGTTGTTTGGAGCATGCATATCTGGATTGTTATGTGTTCTAGGTGTATTGACCCCCTCCTTCTTCCCCCATAATATTCCTTGCTTTGACATCTACTTGGATATTAACATAGTCATTCTCACTTTCTTTAGTTATGTGATATCATGGTTTATCATTCTCCATCCTTTTACTTTAACCTATATATCATTATATTTAAAGTGAGTTTCTTAGACAGCATATAGTTGAGCCTTTTTGCTCTTCCAATCTGACAATTTTTGTCTTTTAATTGGTATCTTGAGACGACGTACTTTAAATGGAATTATTGATATGGTTGGATGTAGGTCTACCCTCTGTTTATTTTAGATTTTCCTTTCTCTGGTTTTTATTCCCCTATTCACCATTTTCTGTCATGTTTTAGACTATTTCAATGTTTTTAATATTATATTTTAATTTATCTCTTGGATTTATGTTTGTTTGTTTGTTTTTGCGGTACGCAGGCCTCTCACTGTTGTGGCCTCTCCCGTTGCAGAGCACAGGCTCTGGATGCGCAGGCTCAGCGGCCATGGCTCACAGGCCCAGCTGCTCCGCGGCATGTGGGATCTTCCCGGACCGGAGCACGAACCCGTGTCCCCTGCATCAGCAGGCGACTCTCAACCACTGCGCCACCAGGGAAGCCCTTTATATTTTTTAGTTGCTGTTCTAGGTGTTACAATATACATATCTAACCTTCACAGCCTACTTCGAGTTATTATTTTACCACCTAAAATAAGGGTTGAAGTTTTAATCATGTAGTTTCCTTTATTCTTCCCTCACTTTATGTTAGAGTTGTTATATGTATTACATTTACATGCATTGAAAATCCCATCAAACAATATTATAATTTTTGCTTTTAATAGTCATACCTACTTTAATGAATCTAAGAGGAAAAATAAGCTATTATATTTATCTGGATATTTATCATTATTATTTATTATATCGTTGCTCTTCCTTAAATCCTGAAGTTCCAGATTTCCCTGTTGTATCATTTTCAGTTAGGCTGAAGAACTTCCTTAGCATTTTTCTTAGCGCAGTTTTGCTACGAACTGTCTTAGTTTTCTTTCATCTTAGAATGTCTTCATTTCACCATAATTCCTGATAAGTATTTTGTTAGCTAGATACAGAATTCTGGTTTGCTAGTTATTTTATTATAGTACTTTAAAGACGTTGTTCCACTATCTTCTGGCCTCCATGTTTTCATCATCCACAGTAATTGTGTAATTTTGCCTCTCTTTGTAATGTGTCATTTTCCTCTGGTAACTTTCAAAACTTTAAAAAAAATCTTTGATTTCCTGCAAATTTTTTATGATGTATGTGGGTATGATTTTCTTTGAATTTGACATATTTGGGTTTTTCTGAGACTTTTGGATTTATAAATTTATTTCTTTCACCAAGTCTAGGAAGTTTTCAGCCATCATTTCTTCAAATAATTTTCCTGTGCCAATCCCTTTCTCAGATTTTTCTGTGATTCCAATGACATAAATGTTAAACTTTTGATATTTTCTTATAGGTTCCTGGAGCTCTGTTTATTTTTTTTCAATGTTTTCCCTCTCTGTTCTTCGGATTGAATAGTTTCTGTTGATCTGTACTACCTTTCTGACTCTTCCCTCTTTTATCTCCCTTGAGACCACCCAGTGAATTTTGTATGTCAGATATTTTTCAGTTCTAAAATTTCCTCTTTTTTTGTAGTTTCTGTTTCTCTGCTGAGAGCTTCTATCTCTACATTTATTTCAAGAGTATTTGCTTCTCAGAATCTGGTTATAATAGCTGGTATAAAGTTTTTGTCTGATTCCAGTATCTGTATCACCTCAGGATCGACGTCCATTGATTCTTTTCCTATAAGAAGTTGTTAGATTTCTCTGGTTCCTTTTTTGTCAGTAGTTTTTGATTGTATCCAGACATTTTGGATATTATATTTAGACTTTAGGTCCTATTAAAATCCTCTGGAAAAGGTTGAGACTCCAGGTCCTATTAAAATCCCCTAGAGAAGGTTTTTGTTATTGTTTTATTTTTTGTATTTAATCAATATTATTAGGTTTAGATTGTGAGTTTTCTTTCATCTTCTCTGGATGGCCTTTCAAGGTCTTTGCTATCCTGCTTCGGGTCTGTCCTGAGCTTATGTGCTCAGAGATGAATTCAGGACATGTTACTTTATCCACAGAATTCAGAGATCTCCCTCTCTGGCTCTTTCTCCCCAGTATATCCCCTAAACTCTCTGGCTTCCAGGAACTCCTTTTCCTGATCATGTGACTAGAAAGATAAGGTTTAACTTGAAGTTCTAGTGACTGTATTACCCATAATTCTGTATAACTGGGGCAACCCTCAGTACAAAGTAGTGAGAGTCAAGAGAGAGAGAAGGAGAGAGGAAAAAACATAAGTGATTTCCCCACTCTTTGTACCACAAGGTTCCTTTGTTTTTTGGTTACTCTGGCCAGAAACATGGATTTTCTCTCAGGGTTTTTTGTACTGGAGTAATGGTCATTACATTACAGATTCATAATTTGGGCTTCCCTTGGTGCAGGACTGGAAGAAAAAAATAGAAGAAACCAGTGGGAATCCCTTGGGTCAAAGTGGGGAAACAAAAGAGGAAAAATACTAAGGAAACTCACCCCTAAATAAATATTTTATCTTTAGGTTCTCCTCCCTAATCTGTTTGCATTCTTAACTTTCCAGAGCTGTCAGGTAGTTGCTTTTGTGCGTTTTGTCCACAGTTTTTATGTAATCAGTGGGAGATACAGGCTGCTGTGGGCTTGTTCCACCTTGGCTGGCAATGGAAGTCCTTCACATCTATTCACATTTGCACTGATTCTTATTTGTTCAGTGTCTGTCACCTAGAAGATGATCAAAGAGTATTTGTTGAATGAAAGAATAAATGAATAAAAAATGAAAGAGAAAGGAAAGCAGAAAAAGGAAGAAGAAATATAGGAAAGAAAAAAACGGATGGATGGTTTTTGAATGTTTGGTTCCTATAAAATGGAAATGGTTTTAGGCATAATTCTACATTATGGTCACTAGATGGCAGTAGAAACCAATGCCTACTTCGTGATCTTTTAAAAGCATATTCAACAATTATTGACAATATACTATAGATTAGGTACTTTGTTAGGAACTGAGAGGAGTGGTTATGGAGAGGGAGTGGGCACAAAGATAAGTAAGAGGCAATTTCTGCCTTCCTGGAGTTCACGAGTTAAAACTAACTATCATGTAAATCAGATTATGGTAATCCTACAGTAGAAATATAAACTAATATTAAAGTAAGACAAGAGGGAGGGATTAATGCTGACTACAAAATTGAAGACACCTTCACAGGACAACTTTTGAGCCGGACCCAGAAGCAGGGGGTAGAGAGGAGGAGGTGTTCCAAGTAGAGTGTACAAATTTGGGAAGAATATCTAGAGGACAGTAAATATTGAGGTGTGGCTGCAGCATAGGGTGTGTGAAGGAAATCATGGGAATTTAAGTTGGGAAGCTAAGTCATCACATTATGGGAGTTCTTATATGGGTGAAGGGCGTGGTCTCTAAGTCCTGTGTTCATGCCCCATTTGTGGGCTGAGTGCTGGGTGGGCTGGCAGTTTTTAGCTGCAGTCCTCTGTGGTGGAACATCCTGTCCCAGGGCCCTGGGCAGCCACTGCTGGATCAGAAGTTAAAGACTCAAATGCTCTAGTATCCCAGAGGGAGGCTACGTGAGTGTTTTGGCTGGGTGGGCACCCTGCCAGACTTGGCCTCCCTGAAGGGCCTGGATGAACTCAGCTTGTTACCATGTGGGGATGCGGGCCCAGTATTACTAAGTCTTCCAATTTGTAAAGAGAGGTTGGAAATCCAAATTTATGTGAAATTTCCTGATTTGTAAATGCTGGTACTGACTCATGGTTTAGAAACCACCGAGTGAGCCAATCAAAACATATCTGTGGGCTGGAGTGGGCCCTTGGGCAGTCACTTCGTGACCTCTAATCCGGAGAGTCAGCTTGCGGGTTCCTTTCCTGGTCTCTGGCAAGGCTGAGATCCAGACCTAAGTGTCTATGGAGGGAGTTCCTCTTTCCTAATTTCCCCCTCCGAGTGTAGAAAGGTTTCCTAACAGTGTCTCTCAGAGCGACTCCGCCCACCCCACCCTTCTACCTTCTCTGTGTGAAAGCCACCAGGGCGGTGGCCCAGGGGGGAGGTGGCCAGCATGCAAAGCACTCTATTCCTGGTGTCCTTCTTATGTCTCAGATGCATCAGTACAAGTTTTAACGATAACCCTGATGGTTCATTTGTGCTCAGAAAATATCATTCAGAAGTTACTCTGGTCTTCAAAATTAATTTCTTTTTCAATCTATTACTTCTTTAAGCTTTTAGGTTACATTTAAAATAGTCTAAGTATAGTCTACTTACATATCTACATACAGATTTTAATCACTTATTCTTATTAGAACTGGGGAAGAATTGGGATTTTGCGCTTCTCTTGCTGATGCCTTATTATAGCTATCTGAATCACAAAGGGAGATCAGTATTCCATGTTCCTTGAGTCCACAGAAGCTGGGAATCTGGTTCAAGGGCACTAAGGTGCCTGAGAAATGGAGGATAGAGGGGCACAGGATGTGGGCTCAGGAAGGGGATAGGAAGTTTCTTTCCCTCCCTTTCTGTCTTCTCCAGTGATCAGAGCTCCAGGAGGCGTAGTAAGAGTCAGAAGTACAGCAGAAGAGAACAGTTTCTGAAGCGAGACTCTCTGAGGTTCCATCTCAGTTCCTCTCCTAACAAGCGAGGTGACTTTGGAGACATTGCTTAGCCTTTCTGTGCCTTAGTTTCCTCCCCTGTGAAGTGGGGGTATTAATACATAATCTCATAGAGCAATTTCGAAGATTAAATAAAATGAACCAATGTAAGCAGAAGGTAAACAGATGGGTATTTGTTTCTTGTGTGTGTGTTTCTTTAATATGAATGTTGCCACAGCATTTATTTTTAAAGACCAGTTATAGACAAACCTGAAGAATCAACAAGATGTCCTCAGGAATTCCAGCTTCACGTACGCCACAGCGGTAAATACTTCCCGTGTGTGTCTGTGTGAGCATGTGTAGAGGTTGAAAGTCAATGGTGACTCATGTCCTATTCAGCTATGAGTTTTCACCAGGTGGCAGCAGAGTATTATGACGAGAAATCACAGGATTCAATGTCCTACTCAGCCGGCAGAATAGAGGAAAGACAGGGTGACTTGAAGATCTGTCCATTGATGTCAGTGGGGTGTTAACGTCTGCTACTATTATTGTATTCCCATCGATTTCTCTCTTTATGTCTGTTAGTAATTGTTTTATGTATTTGGGTGCTGCTATATTAGGTGCATATATATATATATATTAGGTGTTGCCGAGTGTAAAATCCTCTTGTATTGATACTTTTATCATTATATAGTGTCCTCTTTTATCTTTCTTTATGGCCTTTGTTTTAAAGTCTATTTTGTCTGACATGAGTATTTCGACAGGGTTAGCTGATGCAAGCTATTACACATAGAATGGAAAAACACTGTAGTAGGCTATACAGTGCCTACTGTATAGCACAGGGAACTATATTCGGTATCCTGAGAGAAACCATAATGGAAAAAAAATAATGCATATGTATGTATCACTTTGCTGTACAGCAGAAATAAACACAACATTGTAAATCAGCTATACTTCAATAAAAAAAAGAGTAAGGTAAAGAAAAAAAGAGAGAGGGTGGGTTATTTAGGACAGTCATTATCATTCTGAAAGCAACTCATTAGAGCTGGCAAGTCAAGCTCCAATATGAGTTCAAAAAAACCATCACCATGTAAAAACTAGCAGAGTCTGGTCAGCCGGACAAGAGGAGATTCAGTGCGAGGGGAGGGATGCTTGGAGAAATCAACACGGGAGTGACATGAAGGCGCCTCACTGGCTTGGTTATGTGGAATTTCAACCGTGGGAATGAAATGCAAGGCCAGCTCTGTATGTTGGCAGAGGAACCAGTTGCCTGTCTGATTTACCTGGTGAAGTCGTGAAGGGGTTCTCTTCCACAGTTTAGCCCAGTCTCACCGTTATGGCTTATCTGGGTCAGCTTTTGTCTCTAAAATGTCACTGTTGTAATGTAAGTACAGGACATCTCTCCAACCCCTTTGGGACAAAAATTTAACTCTTGTTGACTGAGGTTTATCCTTCCCTCCACCTTTGGCTTAAAACTATTCTGTTTCCCATTCCCTCCTTGGGACAATTCACTCTTTCAAAGTGGCATAAACTAATCAGAAGAATTAGAGTCTATACCATAGGATCGGGATTTAGGGCAAACTCTCACTCATCATTTTGACTGACAGCCAGGAGCTGGCTTGGCTCTATCGGCTAGGCCTTGGTGTTGCTGGGACTGACCCCGTGCTCTTGGCTAGGCCTTGGTATTCTCTGGTTGAACAGAAACAATTGGACAAAACTCCCGATATCTGACAAGCCAGTTTGCAACTACAGTGGAGCAAGGCAAAATAACATTACTCTATATCACATCTGAACACAGATAAAAATGAGAGCAGTGGCTAAAAGTGACCATAAAAGTGACCAAACATGCCACTATTCTGATTAATATGAGTGAGTGATTGCCGTTTCTTTGCCAATTAAAGCTTTGGCCATATTTCATTCCTCGTAAGAATTATTAGGATACCCAATCATAGAGTCCTGAAAGCATCCCATCCAGACCAAGGCCCTGCTTCCTTAAATCCTCCCCATAAATCACCTAACACAAGGTTTGGTGAGATAGTACCGGATGCTTAGGAAGAGGGTAGAATAGGAGAAGAACATGCCCAAGGAAAGGGAAAGAAGAATGAGGCCAAACCCTCACTGCTTCACAACAGGGCTTTGGGAGGGCCCTTGTTTCCCTATGTTCAGTAACCAGAAGCGAAGGACCCTGACTGCATTTGCTGGTGACATTTGTCCTCTGCTCCAAGTCTTAGCAAAAGAGCCTATGGGTCCTCCAGAAGCCTGGCTGTCTGGAATGGGGGATGAGTTTGTTCAGCCCACTACCTCTTCTCCTTCCTAAGCAGCTGACGACTTCTTCTGATGTGGTTTTGTGGTTATACAGTAAGCAACACTGCTCATGTGGACATGGTGTACTTTCAGTTTCTGAAAGTGACTCATGTTGACTTTCCTCTTGGGAGTAAGAGTGACCCTTGCTCAAAAGGGCTATATGACTAGAAAGAAGAAGCACCAGAGGCCACCAGGGCCAGAGTGTTTACCACTGTAGGTAGTCACTAGTTTCTGGGAGTGGTATGTGTTATCTCTGTAAGCAAGGTAAACTAGGAAGAGACATTTGGTTGTGAATCTTTGAATATATGCCAATGTTTGAAGTCTTTCTTTATTCTCACTCATCAGTTGGAGTGATGCTGATGGCTAAAGAGCTCAGGATCTCTAGATGGACTCAAATAAATTTACATTTGATCAGCTGGTACATGATGGGGAATTTTCCAAGAGGATTATTTGCTATTATTACATATTTAATTCTTGTGTCTACTAACAAGCTCATGATATTGGACCACTCATGGAGGTCCTAAGAAATCTTGGCACACCTGTTGAGAATCAAAATTGAACTCGTGAAGAATCAACCAAGAGACAGAAGAAGGGCTTTCTTCTAGGCTAACTCTGCTTTGTGGTTCCTTTTGGTTAATTTTTCATGAAAATATGTAAAGCCAGGATGGAAGATATAAAGCAATCATGTCACCACTTCTGCCCTCGATAAGCATTCTTTCATGCTGAGCCAGGATGTAGCCTCAAGACACTTCTCATCACTGTGTTCCAGACACTCACCACCACCAGATCCCAGTGGGCATGTGAGATGAAGCCTATTTGCCATGTCTGTCTTAGAATCTCAATTTAACTTTGCTCTTGGGTATCCAAGTTATGGGAGTGCCTCATTGAGGAGATTGCCTTTCTTTCCTTAATAAGTAAATCCTTCTCAGTTGAAGAAAGAGCAAATAGAATTATTCTTGAATTCTGCATCACTGATCCATCAATCACTACCTATTGCCTTGCTAAGTTATTTGGGTGATAGTAAGAGGATAATAAAAGAAGTCCGATAGTGGAGAAAGATACATTAAACAATCAGTGAGGCATTCCAAACAGTTTATATTTTATCAGTATGTAAAAGTGGTGGCCACTTCATGGGACTGAATTTTCATGGCAATCCCACGTTCAATTCTTTTTAGGTACAAGGCCCGTCATTTGGTAATTGCTATGAGGTAGGTGGTAGCATCAATTAGGGCAGATTAGGTTCAATAAGGAGAGTTATTAAACTGCTAATATTTTAGAAGATTTAGCATATGATAGCTATTATGTATTTTCCATAAAATATACTTATTAAAATCATAGTATATAAATGCCAATTAAATACTGTACCAGCTGAGCGTCTTGGTTGCTCTTAATAAATTCTAGATTACATAGCAGAAAAGAGACGTATTGGAAGGCAGTTGCTTCAGAAAAACAATAAGAAGGTTGGAAACCAGACTTCATCAGAAGACAGTCACCATACTTATGCCAGGCTGGTACAGGAGCTGTGTGCCTGTCTAACTTCTCTTCAGACCAGGAGTCCTTAATCTTCTGTAACATGAACCCCTTTGGCCATCAGATGAAGTCTATGAACCTCTTCTCAGAATGTTTTAAAATTTGTAAAATAAAGTAGACAGGCTTACTAAGGAAACCAATTATGTTGAAATATAGTTATCAAAATATAAAAACATCCCAAGTGTGTGCTATAGCAATATATGTGCTTCTTTATTAATGAACTAGATAAAATTAACTGGTGACTCTAATTGCTAATGTAACTTCAGCAGTGATGAGCATAATTGTATCTTGGGTATCCACTAATAGCTTACAATATCTGTAAGGATTGTAAAGAAGATGAAAATATGTGTGAGTTCAGTTGGAGATGAGGTCACAATTACTGCTAATACTGTTGGAGTTTATTGCCTACATTCTTTTTTTTTTTTTTTTTTTTTTTTGTGGTACACGGGCCTCTCACTGTTGCGGCCTCTCCCGTTGCGGAGCATAGACTCCAGACGCGCAGGCTCAGCGGCCATGGCTCACGGGCCCAGCTGCTCCGCGGCATGTGGGATCTTCCCGGACCGGGGCATGAACCCGCGTCCCCTGTATCGGCAGGCAGACTCTCAACCACTGTGCTGCCAGGGAAGCCCTGCCTACATTCTTAATTGAACAAAATGCTAAATTTTAGTTAGAAGTTAGAGGAAATAATAGTGTACATATTTTCAATTCAATTTCATGCATTTCCCATAATCCTACTTATAGACTTCAGGTTAAGAATTCCTGTTTTAGACTGAACTACTTGAAGGAAGGATTTGTACCTTATTCAGCTTTGAGTGTATGTGATCTCCTTTCATGAAAATCCATATGTGTTCCTCTAGGTAGGTAGTTTCTTTGACTGTAATGGGTGGAACATTTTTTTCCCCAAGCACTCATGGAAATACCTGAAAAATGGAGCAACAGATCCCAACCATTGTACAGATCACCATTCAAGACTGATGATTCTTGGCTTACTTTTGTCTGGAAAATCCCACTCGGCTCCTTCTGCAGTCATTACACTCTATTTGTTTTCACAGTCACACCAGCCAAACTCTATGGAGCAATCTCTCCTGTGGTTCCACTATGGGACCTGGATGCTGTCCTGGATTGAATGGATAGTGATACCCTAATATTGTCCTCTGGAAGGACACAGGTTTTACACTAGTGATTGTCCACCAAGCCCTCTCTGAGGAAAGGAAATTAACTCCTTTCCAGATGGTCATAATGATTTTCTGTCATCATATTTCTATCATCTTCCTTAATTTATCAGAGGGTTTCTTTCTATCCCCTGTTGGCCTATCTTCAGCTTTTCAGCCTTCCAGCTGCCTATTATTTCTTGTTTTACAATCCTGTTAAGTTTGGAGGGACCAACTTGTACTTTGTAACTGTTCAATAGAAGTTTATTATGACAATATTATTGAAGAATTTTTTAATGAATTAAAGTGTTCATTGTCCTGTTAATAACCCGAATATCTATTACTTACTTGGATTTTTTTTTAAGATATTTTTGGATGTGAACCATTTTTAAAGTCTTTATTGAATTTGTTACAATATTGCTTCTCTTTTTATGTTTTGGTTTTTTGACTGCAAGGCCTATGGGATCTTAGCTCCCTGACAGGGATCCAACTTGCAGCCCCTGCATTAGAAGTCGAAGTCTTCACCACTGGACCTCCAGTGAAGTCCCCTTACTTGGATCTTTATATCTGCATCTGTGGTGCTTTTGCTCCAATGCCCCATTTTACAGTTCAGTGACCTCCTCTGAAAGGAAAAAATAAGAACTGGAAATGACTTCCAGACTGAGCACTTCTTTTCTGTTTGTCTCCTTCCTGCCATCTCTATCTGATCATGAAATATGGAAATAAAAACAATGTCAAATATGAAAGCATGTCATAGGGAAAAACTCTTTGAAATATCTGGTTGATTAAAAACAGTAAAAACAAGGAAAATCTCTCACAATGACCTGAGCATTGAAAAACTATTAGGTATTGCTAAATACTTTTCATCTCACTGATCAAAATATCTACCTCAAAGAATGACAAAGTTGCTTTGAACTCAGAAAATTTAGGCAGAATATTCATTCTGACCCACTCTACTCCATGTAATCCACAAACACTTTTAGAGGAATTGTCTGTTTACCAAGAACTGTTGTTAGAGAACTTTTAGGAGAAGATACCAATGAGAAGTAGATCACATACCAGTTTGGAAGTACAACAACCCTGAGAAACAGCAGAGATTATTATCCTTCTTGAAGAGATGAGGAAACTGAGGCACAGAAAATGGAAATGACTTGGCTAAAGTCGGCTATCTATATTCTATCAACAACAGAACTAGAAATCTAAGTTTCTGAACCTCTATCCAGTTGTCTTTCAGAAGCTCAGATACAAGTTCATGGTCATAACTTTTGAAGATCACTCTCTTCCAAAACTATTTTTTCAGGTCTGCTAAAACCAGCTATTTATTCACTGTGAATTCATTTTTTCCTGGGAAGAGCATCAGCCAGCAGTTCTGACTTGAGGAGCTGGGTCCAGCTCCTCAGTCATTCTAGACCAGTTGCCATGCATTTTTTTTTTTATGCAAGAGAAAATATAATTCCCTGCAGCATAATATTCTCTTTCTTCAAGGCATTCCTACGTGACACTAGTAAGTATTTATTGTGCAGGTGCTAAATGTAGAGTTTTGTACTACTATTCACTTGGATGCCCATTCCTTAGGGCTTTTAGGCTGGAAAGACCTAAGGAAAGAATTACAAAATTACCAGATATAGTGATCTGAGACATTTCTAAGACAGAAACTACTACTGGGGTGTGGCCTCAAGGGAAGAAAAGTTGACCTAGTCTTTCTCCTATATTGTGTGAAATTGTATTTTGGTTCATTCCAGTAACTATTTGTGTAAGTACAAAGTGAACTGAATTTGTGTCATCTAGAAATAATTGAATATAAGATAAAGAAGTAATTTCCTTTTTCTTCATTTTTCTTCCTCCCCTCCTTGCTCCGTTTTTCTATCACATTTTATTTTTCCCAAGAACTGTTTATTGAGCTTAGAACCAACCAAGGAATAGAGATGTTATATGAATAAAACCTGACTTTTGCCTCAAGGGGATAGACATAAGTTTCAGTGTAGTGTGTTTTTTATTCTGTAATGAAGATATGCATAAATTCAACGGCCTAGCTACTGGGGGTAGTTAGAGGAAGCTTTAGACTGTGGGTGAAACCTGAACAGAGTCCTAGGGAATTGAATAAAAGTCTGACAGCTGCATTATTATAAATTAAAAACTCCACGTACTCCGAGAAAAAAGTGTTAGAAGTCGCAGAGACTAAACTATTTTTCTGATTACCTTGATTTGACTTGGGGGAGAAGAAAACTTAGGTTGAGAACTAGAAAACATTAGAGAAGCCTGACTCCAGCTGTAACATGTGGCCTTTAAGAAATTGGCCAGAGACTCTTAGGTGCCAATGTTTCTACCAGAGCATTTCCTGCTTCTAGGTGATCTGAGGGTTCTGGTGGGAGGTCTTCAGAAATAATGCCTGGCAGACTCTCACCCCCAAGTATAGTTTTTCTAATTCTCAGGGAGTGCCCAACAACTCAAAACTGAAATTGTTAGTTAAACCACAGCTTTAACTCCTCAGCCCCCCAAGTCTCCAGTTATACTTGACAATTACCCCTCGACTCCCACACGGAAACTGCCTTTTTTGTCTGGGTGATGCCAGTAAACTCACCTCTGACTAGGATCAGACCATATAGGAGGCTTAGAGCCCTATGGGATTTTCAGAATGTTTAACAGCGTGTCAAAACATCTATGGGGGCAGCCCCTATAGATGTTGTGCCAACTGACTTCTACTCACCCGCAGTCCTCACATATATATGGTAGCTCTCCTCTGAAGTTCATTTGCAGTAAATACTCATGAATAAGTATGCAACTTAAAAGAATTATCAGTTAACTCATTTTTGGCGACATTTCATTTTTAGGAGAAAAAGCCTATGGACAAAATTAAACTTCCAGGGGATCAATCCAGATTCAGTTCAATCTCCAAACCTTCTATTCCTACATGTATGCTCAATATATGAGATCATTAATATTCAGACTGATAACCCTGAAAAAAGTTGATTGTTGGTTGTTTTATACTTCTGAATGCCAGAAATATTAGAGCAATAAAAATTTAAAAGAAGAGGGGTTAACTGTAGATCAACTATAGAATTAACTTGGTAATTCTCTTCTCTATGTGTTTGGGTTATTTGATTTCTTAATGTAAAACTTCATGTATTCTCATATTTTCTTAAATTAAAAAGACAGTTTTAGAAGCAGTTTTACTGAACCAAAAAGAAAATGTCTTCAGTTAAAAAAATGCAGAGGAGTGGTAGTTCATTGCATCATATGCATTGAATAACTTCTTTTTCTTTGTACCTGATTACTTCACACCTTATTTTCAAATGAACACAAAGAAAATAGCTGCAAAAATAAATGCTCTGGCTCAGTTATAAATTCTATCTGTATTTAAACACGGTTGCAAATCAAAAATCACTTGTGGAACTTTTTAAAAATTACACTCCTCTCTCCACCCCCTGCCATTTTTATTCACTGGACCTGGGATGATGTCTGAACAGATTTATTTTAGAGGTGCTTTTCCATTTTGAGAACTACCAGTTTAGATTATTTGTTTTAGCCCTTGTATTCCTTATTTTATTCTTCCCAATTTGCTGCTTAATATTTATTGAGTTACTTTTCTTTCCTTGTACTTGATTACTTCACACTTCCTTATTTCAGAATGAACCCAAAGAATTTGGAGGCGATGCCTGGCAGTACCTAGACATCCAATAGATCCTAGTCAGCTGGCTAGAATACAGCATAGATTTCCCTAGGGGAGACAGAGGTCTGAGATAGGAGGAGAAGATGGAGAAACCTTGGGTACCCAGAGACCTGAGTGGGAGGCAGATAGACTGGCTACCTGATGGGGATGTAGGAGCTGAGTCAAGGGCATGGCTGAAAGGCTGAGGAGGGCCAATTGTTACCTAGCTCCTCCTGTTCACAGGAACAATGCAGAGGTTTATGATTCTTAGGGTGAAGCTCTTGATATTTTGCCTAGTTGGCTTCTTGGTTCCAGAGAGGAATGGATCATCTCACTGGGACCTACTAGAATGGATTAGAATTACAAAAGGGATTGACAGTCTCAATTCAAATGGTCTCACAGAGCTTTAACTCTCAATGGAATGTTGAATTGCAATCTCTCTATCTTTATCACTTAACTACATACAGCTGAGAACACCACCATGAACCGGGAAGTAAACATCTATCATTAGTGGAAAACTGTCCAAAGGAGTGAATTGTGAGAGAGGACTCCTGAACGCAAATATTTCACTGCTATACCAGCACTCTTTTCTACTTCTAACTTAAACTTCTAACTTGAATGTGCTGTTAACCATGGATTTGAAATCTGGTGTCCTCTCAGTTTTTTGCTTTCCAGACTTGGAGGAATTTCCCCAGCATCCCAGCCCGCCCCCCCCACCCCGAGTTTCACTCCCCACTTGGGCTGTAGCTTCCAGGAGCTCTGTTGCTTCCTCTTCTTTCTTCCCTGTTTTTACAAACACTGTGACACAATGACTCTCCCTTGCCTTTTATGAAACCACATAAAGTCATAACAAGCCAATGATAATTCTCCAGTGTGGACATTAGAATTATGTTCTTTCTGTGTGTCTTGGGAAAGGGTGTAGTGGAATTTGTCTCAAGTTTACTGCATTTCTAATGGAGCTACATAATCACTATTCATCTTTTCATTTTTCTTTGTCTTGGTACTACAAAGGTAATTAGTTCCTGAACCTTAGTGACAAATTTGATGGATAAGGATAAAATGAGATGATTTTCAAAAGAAGCATTTGTCTTTTAAACAAGAACAAAATGAATTCTCTTCAGAGAGGAACAACCCTTTATTCACATGATTGTGAAATAGAATGTGGTTTCTGTCTTAAAACAACTTGAAGCACTAAAATTAAACTTCTACTAATCTGGAGTAAGATGAAAGTTAATTTTCATAGATTCACTGTGTATAAAAGAGAAGATGCATTCATCATAAGCAACATTTTAAAGTGACAGATAGCTTTAAGATGTGTTTCAAATGTAAAACACAGCCTCAAAGGACAAAGGAAAATTTAAATTTGCCAAAGTTTACCAAAATGTCCATGTATACAAGTTTACAGGTTCAATTTTCACACCATTAGCTGTTGAGCCTAGGAGACATACATTTTAAGTATCATTTTTTCTTTTCTTAAATTAATAGACTTTAGTTTTAGTATAATTTTAGGTTTACAGAAAAATTGAGAGTTGCTATATTACTCCCTCTTTCCACATGCACACATATGCATAGTTTCCCCTGTTCTTAACATCTTGCATTGGTGTGGTATATTTGTTACAATTGATAAACCCATATTGATATATTACTATTAATTAAAGTCTATAGTTCACTTTAGGGTTCACTCTTCATGTTGTATGGTTCTCTGACTTTTGACAAATGCATAATGTCCTATATTCACCATTATAGTATAATACTGAATACTTCCATCATCTTAAAAGTCCCCTGTGTTCCACCTAGTCATCCCTCCTTCCTTCTCCCTGAATTCCTGGCAACCTGGCAATACAGTAAAGATGGTGTTTTTACTGTCTCTATAGTTTTGCATTTTTCTGGAATATCATGTAATTGGAATGATATAGTATGTAGTCTTTTCAGACTGGCTTCTTTCACTTAGCAATATGCACTTAAGGTCTTTTCATGGCTTAATAGCTTGTTTTTTTTTTATTGCTGAATAATTTTCTACTTTATGAATGTACTGCATTTTTTTATTCCACTCACCTATTGATGGACCTCTTGGTGGTTTCCAATATTTGGCAATTATAAGGAAAACTGCTATAAATATTCATGTGCAGGTTTTTGTGTGGATATAAGATTTCAGCTCATTTGGATAAATACCAAGGAGCACAATTTCTGGATTGTATGGTAAGACTATGTTTAGTTTTGTAAGAACCTGCCAAGATGTATTCCTATCAGTAGTGAATGAGAGTTCTTGTTGCTCCACGTCCTAATCAGCCTTTGATGTTGTCAGTGTTTTGGATTTTTGCCATTCTAATTGTTGTGTAGTGGTATCTCATTGTTGTTTCAATTTGCAATTTTCTAATGACATATGATGTTGAGCATCTTTTCATATACTTACTTGCCATCTGTATATCTTCTTTAGTAAAATGTTCAGAGCTTCAGCCCATTTTTGAATGGGATTGTTTGTTTCCTTATTGTTGAGTTTTAAGAGTTCTTCATAAATTTTGGATATAGTTCCTTTGCTAGATATCCGTTTTGCAGACATTTTCTTTTCATCTCTGGCTTGTCTTTTCAATCTCTTGAGGGATATTCTTTTTAAAACTAGATGTGTTACACAAATAAGTAGTTTTTTTCGTTTTCTGGGAGTGCCCAGTTACAATGTTATGAAAGAGGAAGACAGGGACATTTTATTTTGGTAATAAAAGTTAAGTTCTTTTAACTATGAGAACTGAAAGAGAATTATCACAGGGACTAAAAGGAACATTATCAAACATTATCAAATTTCATGGAATAAAGTGGACGTCATAGGGGTGATTGGTGTCTTTTAAGAAGTAGCCCCATACTAGTGGGACATGTATATTCTTGCACAGGTCTGGTGCTCATGACTTTTTATCCTGAAACTTCTTCCTTGCACTTCACTACTTTCTTTTAATATCCTTCTCTATTGACTTATTGATCTCCTACTGTTTACATCTCTGTCTGAACCCCTCATGTCTAATGCCCAATGTACAGTACTGAATCATGAGCTTGGGCTTTCTTATGGGTTGAGCCCCAGCTCTCAGCTCTGTAGCTTACAAGCTGTGTGACTTTAGGGGAGTTGTTAGCTTCCTGTAGCCTGTTTCCTTATGTGCCTACCTCACATGCTAGTTGAGAAGATTAAATAGTATATGTAAAACATTTAGCATGGTACCTGGCTCTGGTGCTCCATTAATGTGTGTTTTCTCCCCAACTTTTTTATTTTTCATGTATGTTCTCCCTACCTTTATAGGCTATGACTTTTTTTGACTTCCAGTTTTCCTTGTTTGAGGCTGACTATTTCTCCAAATAGCATTGAAAGCAATAACTCCCTTCCTTCCTCCCACATGATTCCTTTCTCTTAAGTGTCCGGTGGTCAGCCCCACTCAGTCTGCTCTGGTCTCATGGCAAAGACCCCAAACAGACACAGTTAACTGAGGGTATTTCTTGGACCTGCAGCTTTTGCTGTTGCTATTTCTACCCTTTTCAGAGGCACTGAATTCATTTATACTAACAAGTGTTTAGTGATGAATTTTTAGCACTGTGATGTAGTTGAGGGGCTCACAAAAAGTAAGATGAGTCTTTCCTTCAAATTGATGATCTACTTGGAGAGACAAGATATAATCATAAAACAGACCCTAACATTAGACAGGATGTTTCTAAAGGTTAGGTATAGTCAGAATATGATCTGGTGGTTTAGTATTCACTGGAATGTCACCCAAGTGACCACTGCCAGGGTTTAGGCCCTAGGCTCTGACCAAGAGAGATACATCCTGGCTAAAGGAATCCAGGAAAATGAGCACAGGGTTGATAGTGAGGGGCAATGAAGAGAGGAAATGATTTAGCATGTAAATGGAGCCAGTAGTTGGGGATCATTGGAGCATTATAGAAACCAGCTGCTGTGAGGAGTGGGGAAGAATCTGACCATTAGACATAGGCTCTAAGAATAGGAGAATCTTCTCTTTTTCCTCTCTCTCACTTTCTTCCTGTCAATTTACTGTTAGTTTTATGGCTATGGACAAATATCTAGTGAGAACTGAGGTTTGCAAGACTTCTATTATGGAATAAAATTATTAAATTTAATGTCAGGTTTTGCCATTGTTTTTAATTCAACATTTATTTTTTAAAAAAATATCCAACCTTGGTGCAAAGACTATTTAAGAAAGCTTACAAAGCTTACAAATGAAAAAAAAAAAAGTAAATAAGACAAGTAAGACACTGAGAAAAGAAGGGGGGAATACTAGATGAAGCCAGGAGTAAAGTTAGAACATAAAATTTATGCTACAAAGTTCACTACATTCATTGGAATTGGGCCTGTCTAGGAACTAATCAGAAAAGCAAACATGACTGTTGACAAAATTGATAGGATTCCTTAGGTAACAGTCAATCTGTGGTATAGGAGGAAAGTAACCATTCCTAATACTAAGGCCATGGAAAGTTTTTTCCTCAGTGTCTTCAGAGATAAAGATTCAGAATTGAAAAATTTGACTTCAACTTTTGTAAGAATTTCAACGTAGGAGGGAAGCAGGAGAATGTTTACTAATCAGAAACCAGTGTCTTCAATTTCCTTATATTAGAATTATACGGTTTCTTTCCTACTTGAATATACCCAAGACCCCTCCAAGATTTCTTCATGATCAACAAGGAAAGAGGGGGCCTCATGACACCAAGAAAGGAAAGATGAGACACCCTGATGCTCAGTTCCCCAGATTATTCCCTCTCCTCCCTTACCTTCTCTTATGGACTGAATTGTTTCTCCCGTAAAATTTATATGTTGAGGTTCTAATGCCCAGAGCCTAAGAATGTGACTGAATTTGGAAACAGGACCTTTAAGGATGTGATTAACTTAAAATGGGTTCATTAGGGTGGGCCCTAATCTAGTGGGACTGATGTCTAATAAGAGGAGATGAGAACACACAGAAAGCACCCCATCCCTTGCATTCATAGAGAGACAACCATGTGAGGAAATGGCAAGAAGGCAGTCAGACCTGCCAAAACTTTGACCTTGGACTTCTAGCCTCCAAAACTCTGAAAAAACAAATTTCTGTTTGCCGTAAAAAAGTACCACCTACCATTCAGTAGGTGGTACTTTTTGGTGGTAGTTTTTTAGGGCAGCTCCAGTAAATGAATATACCTTCCAGTTGGTCTTATATGCCACTGCAAGGTTCCCTTTGCTTAAATTTATTTGATCATGTCAATATCCTCTTGAAAAACTGAAGGTTTAAAGTTCTTATTCTGGTATTCATGACCTTCAAAAATCTGGCCCCAGTCTGCCTTTCCCCACTTAACCCACACTATACAAGTGTGCTTTGTACTTTATGTATTCGTGTCTTTGCTCATTCTGCCTGGAATATTGCAATTTGCATCCTGTGAGATCTTACCCATCTCTCAGTACTCATCATCTCAACTACCCACTCATCCACAAAGCCTTTGGTTGTCTTAGCTAGCATTTCTTTCTCTTCTGAGTTCCTACAACATTTTGTCATTATTTAATCACAAGTCTTATTCCTCCTGTTTGAGGG
Organism: Kogia breviceps; assembly: GCF_026419965.1. NCBI lineage: Eukaryota > Metazoa > Chordata > Mammalia > Artiodactyla > Physeteridae > Kogia > Kogia breviceps. Next base: position 50,036,790 of record NC_081310.1, on the reverse strand, counting down.
TAAGATCCTAAAAGGTGCAAGTCATATTTTTATGCCTATATGTAAAGTTCCTAGCACAACAACATCCAAAGAGAAGGTGATTCATTCATTCATTTATTCATCCATACATTACTCTTAGCCACATGTTATATTAGTTTGTAGAGGACACAGCAGAGAACAAAACAAGTGTGGTCTCTGCCCCATGGGACTTGCATCCCATTGGTGGTACAGATAAATGAGTAATCAAGTAGTTAGAGGTTGTTATTAGTACCTCAGTAGAGAATAACATCATGACATTTCAGATAGTGTGTTTAGGGAGAGCCTACTGAGGAGGTGCCATTGAAGCTAAGACATGTAAAGGAGAAACCAACCCTATGAAGCAGGATAAGCAAGGAATGCGTTTGATGTGCTCCAACTAGTGTGCTTAGAGCGCAGTGAAAAAGAGGGAGCGTGGCTGGATGTGAGGGCAGAGAGGAGGTGAGGACCAGGTCCTGCAGCACCTTGGGAAGGGGTTTGGGTTTTCTTGGGAAGCCTCCAAAGAATTTTAAGTAGGGAGGTGTCGTGGCATGTTTTAAAAACCTCTCTGCTGGGCTTCCCTGGTGGCACAGTGGTTGAGAGTCCGCCTGCCGATGCAGGGGACACGGGTTCATGCCCCGGTCCGGGAAGATCCCACATGCGGCGGAGCGGCTGGGCTTGTGAGCCATGGCCACTGAGCCTGCGCGTCCGGAGCCTGTGCTCTGCAACAGGAGGGGCCACAACACTGAGAGGCCCGCGTACCGGAAAAAAAAAAAAAAAAAATCTCTCTGCTATGCAGAGAATGAATTGTAAGAGTGAAAGCGTGCACTCATTAGGAGGCTATTGTGACATCCAAGTTAGAAGTAGTGGGTTGTAGAGAGTGTCATACAGAGTGAAGTAAGTCAGAAAGAGAAAAGCAGATATCATATAATAATGCATATATATGGTATCTAGAAAAATGGTATAGATGATCTTATTTGAAAAGCAGAAATAGAGACACAGACGTAGAGAACAAATGTATGGGTACCAAGGGGGAAAGGGGTGGGGTGGGAGGAATTGGGAGACTGAGATTGACACATATACATTATTGATACTATGTATAAAATAGACAACTGATGAGAACATACTGTATAGCACAGGAAACTCTACCTGAGGCACTGTGGTGACCTAAATGGGTGGGAAGTCCAAAAAGGAGGGGCTATCTGTATGTGCATGGCTGATTCATTTTGTTGTGCAGTGGAGGCTAACACAATATTGTAAAGCAAACATGCTCCAATAAAAATTAAAAAAAAAATAGAGAAAAAGAAGTGGTGGGTCATAAACGAGGGTAGCAGTGGAGAAAGAGAGAAGTGGGTGGGGTGTGACATTTTGGAGGTGGGCCTTACAGATGCATAGGATGTGGGAAAACAGAAGAAGGATTAGTCCCAGATTTCTGTTTCCACTGACAATGTTTTTTTCTTTTTTAATTGTAAAGTAGAACCTAATCATTAAAAACAGTCTTATACAACATACACAGACACACACTGTAGAAAAAAAAAGCTCCTCACTTTGTTAAATTCCACTTGTCAAGGACAATATCTTTAATAGCTGAATATATGTTTAATCGTTGAATATATATGTATGCATATATATTTTTAAATGCTTGTGTGTGTAGTAAAAAAGAAAAAGAATGTTATTCAAAACAAAAACCAACTACTGCCACTTCTACCTTCCCTGGCATAGCAAAAGTCCATCTTAGGTAAATAGTGTCTTGCTTAGAAAAATTACCTTGGTGGTAATTTTTTGGTGAGTGTCCTGGGGAGAGAGGGGAAAACAAAGGGAGAGGTGAATGACTCTGAATAACAAAGTGAGAGGATAGCCTGATCTGTGGATAGCCTGGGAGAGAGGTTCAGAAAATGAAAGATGGGGAGACGTACCTGGGAGGGGCATCCAATAGGGGGCTGAGGAAATCCTTGGTGTGTGGGATATTACCTGATGGAGGTGGTCAAGGAACACTTGAGAACAGCAATAAGTCATATTTCTGTATGGTTCTCAGCTTTGCTGTACTCCTTCCTAATTTTTCATGAAACTTCTGTTACACACAACAGCTTCTAGCGGTACTTTAGCTTAAAGCTAAATAAAAATAAGTTGGTATTTAGTGTGGGCAAGGCAGTGTTGGAGGAGGCACACAAGCTCTAGAGTTGAGAGTCAGGTAGTGATGGAGAATCAGGCTGCAGAGTGGATGAATGGAGGGGAAATAGACATTATTTCTTCTCTCTGTCCAAAGAGTGAGGAATTCCCTCAGTTGGAAACTTAGGTATTCATGCCATTTTATTTGAGTAGTTAAAAAACTTTTATCCCTAAAGGGTGGGCAGCAGAATCTGTGTGTGTGTGTGTGTGTGTGTGTGTGTGTGTGTGTGTGTGAGAGAGAGAGAGAGAGAGAGAGAGAGAGATACACAAAATGTGTTCAGCTGTAGATCCAGTTATCTGGCTATAGTTCTTTCATTATTTAAAATGTCTCACATCCCTGGCAAGGTATGGCAATGCCGGTAGCAGGCAAGGAATCTCTGAAATGTCAGGGTCTTGGATGCCCCATACATAAGAGTTGGCAAAATTGTTAGATGGCTTTTAACTTTAGGTTTTTCAATTATAACAACTTCAGCATTTAATTATTCTGTATTTGAAAGGTCACCAGAAACCAAGAGTTTAAAAAAAAAAAAGTGTTGAAACTGGAAAGAAAAGTTTAATCAATTTCCATTTAAACCAAGCTCCCTTCTTGCATTTTTTTCCCTTTGGGGAGGTTATGGGGTAGATAGAGGTTGTGGGGAACAAGGCAGTTATTGTTTTTGTGAAACTTTTTGGTTTTGACTCTGACCTTTATCTTATAGTAGAAGGTAGAGTGTTCTGTATTAAATGGAAGAAACCTGTGGTGAGGTAGCAGAGAAAACGTAATAGGGGAAGCTTAGATATGGCCTAACAGAGACCCCATATTGTCTAGGGAGAATCATTTAGTAGCCATGTATAAACTCTAAGCAGGACAGTAGGGTGACCTGCAGTTGAATTCCAGAGATCAGTAGTCCAAGGACATTTCATAGGCTTGAGAAATCTAATTGTTTTGCCAGTCTTGATCAATACCAATGTCTCTCCTCCTAGCTATATTCATAGCTCCTCTTGCTTTCTTGCTTCCCACTCAGTTTAGGAAAACACTGGCATATTCAGATGCCTTCAGAAAAACAAACAAGACCTTCAGGGTTACTCAAGTCCATCCACTGCCACGTCCTTCCAAACATGCTTATTTCCATAAGACCTACATCTTAAGGTGGGAGGAAGGAAGAGATGTGAAAGGTTTTGTTTTGTTTTTGCGGTACGTGGGCCTCTCACTGTTGTGGCCTCTCCCGTTGCGGAGCACAGGCTCCGGACGCGCAGGCTCAGTGGCCATGGCTCACGGGCCCAGCCGCTCCGCCGCATGTGGGATCTTCCCGGACCGGGGCACGAACCCGCGTCCCCTGCATCGGCAGGCGGACTCTCAACCACTGCGCCACCAGGGAAGCCCGTGAAAGGTTTTTGATCCAGTATTTCCCAGATTTATCATATGCATAAATGATATAAGTGAGGCTTTTTTTCTTGGTTCTGCCATTGACCTTGGGAAATTTCTAAAGAACCTAGGTGTTTTCTTGTAATAGAGTACCCTGGGGCATTGTCAGGACTAAACTACTTCAAAGCTTTTCCATGTTATTAACTTAATATATCATTTTGCTTTCAACCTTTACTGTTCTAGGTTATACACTTGCTTGCTGATACAATGTGATTATTTCAGCTAATTTTTTGCTTTTTTTTCCATGAAGGCTCTTGTTTTCTTTGCAGTTAGACTTATCACTCTCTAGGGTTCTACACAGAAAGCATAGTTGCCTTGGGACAGCACATGCTTCATGAAAGTAATGATCTGGCAGCTTGTCAGAAGGGAAAACCAAATAACCAAATGAACAGTCTGGTTTTCCCTTTCCTTTAAGCTCAATCAAAAGAATCCACAGTAAGGCTTTGGGAGGTGTTACCCCTAATCCCAGCTGGGGAATTCCTTGGTTCTTTCCAACAATTATGGTTTACCAAAAACTGTCCTTACTTTGTGCTGTAATCTAGAGCATCTACAACACCATGCTTGCTCAAGAAATTGCCTGCTCATTGGCATGAATGCCTACCGCTTTTAGACAAGAGTAGAACAATGCCTGGTACAAATGTAAAGGAAGACTCTTTACCTAGGGTTGTCCGGGAGGATCACTTTGGGGTTGATCTCAAGATGGTGTTACTTTCTGCATTCTGGCCTAGCCTTGGGAAACATTTCCCTGGTTCTTTGGTAAAGAACGCTGTGAATTACAATACCAGGCCTTCTTCGGGGATTGTCTCTGAGCTGGGAAAGTGAATCAGCAATGACAGGAGTAGGGAAGTAGTAGTCATAATGGCTAGGCTTGCAGCTGCCAAGGGCTGGTTTCTTGGCTCTGGTGGGAGCAAGGGCTCACTGTCAAGTGGGCACACTTGTGTTAAGCAGAGCAACAACTATAAGAATAGAGTCTGCAGTGAGGGAGGTCAGCATCCAGTCAGTGGAACAGGAGACCCTGGGGTATGAGGGAAAGGGTAAGACTTGAGGGCTTGGAGCCCATGTCAACAAAGTTCAGGGGCTGAGGAGATCAAAGGCACTCTAACTGCTATCCATCGTGGGCAGACAGGGGCCTGGAGTACAATAGGATGATCACAATACTCATAGATCCCTTGGGTCAAACAGTTGACTTGATGAATAGATAGAGATGGCTGTCAGCTTTCTAAACAAGTCCATGATTCCATCGTTGTAGTGAGAGCAGACAATTTGAGAGTTCCCAAGAGAAAAAATCATGCTCTTGAGCAGAGATGCCATTTTCCCATGAGGGAGGTGTGCTTGAGCAAGCTTGTTCTCTATATGAAAGGCCCTCTGCAGATTAGATCAGATGTGCAATTGGGCTTTGTGTAGTGGCAGCCCACAGGTGAGAGGCACCTCACTTAGGTTTGTGTCTGAGTGGGCTGAGAGAATGGGGGAAGTTGCAAGGAGCCCTATAGGCTTCAGAACATCATCAGTTCCAGTCCCGTGTGAATGGTTGGCTGGCTGCCCACCTGCTGCTCTGTCTCTAACGCAGCTCCACATGCAAGCTTTGAAAGTGTTCTCACATGTAGATCCTGTTTATCTAAGAAGTTTGATCAAACACCCCCACGGTGCTTTAATTACGTACTGGAAGGGTATCCTCTCACCCCCGCCCATGACTCAGTACACAGAGAAGAAATGCTGCTCTGTTCTCCAGGCTCTGAATTTCTAAGGTGGAATCACCTCACAGAAAACCATCTACCTCTCAGTGGTTGCTGTCCTGGCCAGATGACCTAAATGGCTTTCATTGCTGCAGGACTGGGAGCTATTGATTAAAGAAAAATCAAAATTAGCATAAATGAATCATTTACTTTTTCACGTTAGGTTTCTTCCATTCTGAAGCTCTCCTTCCTCTCCTCTGTCCATTATCTTCCTACTATCTTTCTCTTCAGTTAATCAGAATGAGTTACTCAGCAAACTTTGTATTCAAACATGGGACATATTTTTGCTTTTTAATTATTTGCTTGAACTGCTACACATTTTCTCAGCAAGAAGACCAAAATTTTTATTTTGAGGTTCTCCTACTTAAATTGCCTAGGAACTTCAGGGTTAGCTCAGTGCAAAGAGGGACTCAGCCCATTTCCAATGCTAGATATAGAGAGAACTAGGGTCTGGTCAGTTCCTTGCCCACGACTACTCAGGATTGCTGTGGAAGACCAGTCCTGCACATCTCTCCAGTGGTGCTTGTCCACTGCAGCAGTGATGCCCTTGGTGGTCCAGACACCTCCATTTTCTGCAGTGGTTCTTCATCTATACTTGGTCTCTGTGGATATGGCTCTAGCAGAAAGCTCTTTTGGTTCACATACACAGACATCCTGACCAACACTGAGAGATTTAGTCGGGTTCCGGCTAAACCCAACTTAGGGTTGGGTTTAGATTGGTTGAGTAACTTTCTTGCGCTGTATCAGTTTTCTCCTATTGCCGTAATAAATTATCACAAATTTAGCAGCTTAGCACCCACTTATTATCTCATAGTTCTGTAGCACAGAGATCCAGTCACATCATCCAAGACTGCTTTGAGTCTCTTAGGGCTGAGACAAGGCATCAGCAAGCATCTCGAGGCTCTGGGCATGAGCTTGCTTCCAGGCTCTTTCAGGATTTGGCCAGGTCCAGCTGCATGTAGTTGTTGGCCTGAGGTATCTGTTTCCTTGTTGTCAGTCGGACAGAGTGTGTACTAGTTTCTAGGGGCCACCTGCATTTTCTCTGACTCATGGTGCCCCTCCTCCAACTTCAAAGCCAGCAACCATGGGTCAAGTCCTTCTCATGTTTCTAATCTCTCTGACCTTCCTTCTGCCTCATCTGGTCTCTGCTTACCTCTTCTGCCACACCTCTCTGACTCTTCTACCTCCACTTCTGCTTTTAAGGGCTCATGTGATTACATTTGGCTTACCCAGATAATCCAGGGTAATCTTCCTATTTTAAGGTCAGCTGATGAATCAACTTAATTCCATCTGCAAAATCTCTTCATAGCAGTGCCTAAGTTCGTGTTGAGTAGCCAGGGGATGGATCTTGGGGTAGGAGGAGGCATATCTTTAGAATTCTACCTACCATATGGATTTCAGTTATATCTGTGCACCAGATAATTTCTTGGAAAATGTCCTTGCACCCTTTCATCTTGTAGTAAAGGCCAGTAGGTTTGCTGGTATAAAAAACTACTTCCTAAAAGAGAAAAATCTATCAACAAGGCAGGTTCTGAGCACAGTGATTTCCCTGACTAGACTTTGAAGTTGGGAACAGAACTTTACACTCTTTTCTCCCCAGCACCCTACAACTTGTGCCCAGTAGATGGTCCATAAAAAGTTTACTGCTGTTTCTGCTGCTGTTGCTATTCTGGCTATGGTTGCTGATGAACCAAATAGGCTCAAGTCTATGTAAGTTTCAAGCAGATTCTGAGGGCCTGTGATGTGCAGCAGAGTCTTTTAAAATAGCCAATTTCACCTAGCTCATAGAAATGGCCCTTCAGGATGGCTCACAACCTTTTCCCACCCATCAGCCTCAACCTACCACGTAACCGCAGCTTTGTGGAGGAATGGGATGAATGTGCTTGCATGTTTATTTATTAGTATAAAACCTGAAAGTGTGATCATTTCTGAAATTAATAACAGAAAACTTAGGTGGATTCTAGCAGAAGACTCTTTTACTCCCCACTCCATATTCTTCTGTGGCCCCTCTGAAAAGGAAGTGCCACCAACCCTTCCATCCTTTCTGGGAAGTACCTGAGAGGGGGTTTCTGTGTTTCTTTCCATCTCTTACATGCTCATCTCCAAGGGAGGAGGAGTAGCTAATCTTATGGTTAAGAGTCTGATGTCCCCTGGACTGGGTCCTCTCTCCTGCACTGACTACAACATGGGTAGGTAAGGACAGTGTGCTACCTCCTCTTCCTCCTTTTGTATAATGGTTGTAGCTGGGTCAGTGCTGGAGTTTGCTTTCTGGAGCAGGCCCAGAGGTACCTTCACTCTCCTGGGCTTTCTTGGCCTCTCTGTCCTACTGTTGATGGACCTGTGGAGCAGCTGGCAGCTGGGTAAGAAGTTATGTCATCTTCTTAACAGACTGGATTGACTCTCCCAAGCTCTGGACTTTAGAAAAGTCCCATTTTGGCTTCAGGTCCAAGATGAATGTTTTGGCGGGGAGCTCAGTACTATGGGAGTTATTGGGCATTCATTAATAAATATTTGCTCCTGATTTGGCTCACCATGAATTTACTCAATGATTACAACCCAGAGGAGAGTTGGGGACAGGGATTAGCCCATTCTGGCCGCCAGCATCATGGATATTTCTATAACCTTAGGGTAACAAAGAGGACTTCTTAAGCCTGGCACTAAATTCAGAATCCATAGAGAAAAAGATGGCTGGGTTTTACTGTCATAACAGTTAGACAATTAATACAATTAATATTCAAATCATCCAAAAAAAATACAAAAACGATGAAAACCTTAAGTAGAAAAATGGGCACAAAAGCCTTTTGGGATCTGGTCCTGCCTCTCTCTCTGACCTCATCTCCTGCCATCTTGACCTTCTATCCCAATTTTTTCTAGAATGTGCTAGGCTGGTCCCTGTCTCTGAGCTTTTGTCCTTGCTATCAAATCTCTTGGTTTTATTTCCTTCATAGCAATTTTCACCATCTAAATTTTTCTTTTTAAAAATGTGTTTACATGATATGTTAATATGCTAGGGCTGCCAAAACAGAGTACTAGAGATTGGTGGCTTAAACAACAAAAATTTATTTTCTCACAATTCTGTAGGCTGAAAGTCCAAGATCAAGGTGTCAGTAGGGTTGATTTCTTCTGATGCTTCTCTCCTTGACTTGTAGATGGCCATCTTCTCCATGTTTCTTTACATGGTCTTCCCTCTGTACATGTCTGTGTCCTAAACTCTTCCTCTTATAGGGACACCAGTCAGATTAGGGCCCACACTAATGACCTAATTTTAACTGAATTACCTCTTTAAAGATCCTATCTCCAAATACAGTCACATTCTGAGATACTGGGGGTTAAGACTTCAACATATGAATTTGGAGTGGGGGACACATTCAGCCTATAACACGGATACATGGTTTATGTTCTCACTACCAAAATGTAAGTCCTATGGTAGAAGGGATCTAATTTACTTTGTTAGGCGCTGTGTCCAAAGCACTTAGACTTGTGCCTAGTATGCAGATAGTACTCAATATGTAAATATTTGCTCAATAAATGAAGAAACTTGAATAGTTTAGATATATATAGGATTAAGATACTTTGGATATCTATGGGATTTGATGACTGATAACATGTGAAGAGCAAGGCAGGAAAAGGCTTAGATGATTTCTAGCTTAGATGATTGCACGTTTAGCGGTGCCCCTCAGTATAATAGGAAACACAAGAAAAGGATTAGGGTTGGGGGGAAAACTTTGGACATAGAGTTAGAGATATTTGGAATATATTCAAGTGGAAAAGTTAAGGAGACCTTAAGCTATATGACATGTGGAGAATGCATTGGGGAGATCTTTGTTAAAAATACAGATTTGGGGATCATCAGTTCATAGTAAGTACTAAAGTCAGGATGGCAAATGAGATCATCCGAAGAGAACATACATAGGAAGAAACCTAGTACAAAAGCAAGGAAAGTACTAATGTTTAAAGGTTGAGTAGGGAAAGCAAATTTGAAAACAGAAAGAAGAGAGCAGAAAACAGGGTATCATAGAATCAAAGGAGGAAAAAATATTGAAAGTAATTGTTGCCTGTGTCAAAAGTAAGAAGTGTTTCTCCAAGGCTGTTCCAAGGAATAATCCTCCCATGAAGTACTATCTGGAAAAAGATCCTGTGGTCAACTAAGTGGGAGACATTTTGACATCTATATACTTCTCTTGCAGAATCACAAAACAATTTAGCCTATTGATGTCTCTGAAAAGTCTTGCTATACAGAAGCCTATAACTTTTAATTTCTAAGGTAAAGTTTCCAAAGCTTATTTGACCTTAAGTCTCTCCCTGTTCTTCTTATGTAACTACTCTTAATAATAGCACACAGAACTGGAGTCCCAAGGAACACTCTTTGGGAAACTATGCAATAACATAATCAATTAGATAAGCATTGAAAATATCCCTTTGCATTTGACAATTAGGGGTTTTGTTGGCATTGCTGTAGTGGTTTCTGCTGAGTGATGGGGCTGAGGACATAAAACTAAAACAGGAGGCATAATCTGCTCCTTCTATAAGCTTGACCTCAAAGAAGAGGAAAAAAGATAGGGCAGTGTCTTGCTTGGATGCTGTGTAATGTTAAGTATGTTTTGGATGGGAAGGACATGGCCAAGTTTATAGACAATAGAGACCTTGGGGAATGGTAGCAAGAGAAGTTGAATCATCAGCAGAACAAGGTCTACAAGGAGATAGGAGGAACTGAGATCAGAAGAAAGTTCTCCCTGGTCCTAAAGACTGGAGGAAAGAAAAGGAAAAGATGGAGTTGTCCAAGTAGGATAAAAGGTTGAAAAAACCCACGATAACCTCGGTTCCTCAGACAAGAACGCATGCTCAGAGTTTGTCTTTGGTGCCTAAATAAAAGGTGTCCTCCCTCAAATCCTCCTCCCTGAAAAAGCTCAGGTCTGATCTTGCTCATGTAAAAGTCCTTTCCAAATGTTATCATTATTACTGCTATGGTCAGGGAGTCACTTCTACTTTGGAGTCTTAGGTAGGCATCATTTCCCTTGCCTTTTAATCAGTTAGTTTCCTTTAGGTCTCTGCCTCTGGCGCAGAGGCTTGTCCCATGCATTTCTGTCTTCCCATTACCTTTCACAAAGTGGGTGCTATAGACATTGTAGAATGATTAATGAGCAACAGGAAGCACCACAGTCTGCCCACAATTGAGAATTCAATGAATTGCATTACTATAGCCCAAAGAATCCTAGTACCAGGGTGTAGTTACATAATTTAGTTTTGTACACTTTCAGTCGTAAGTCTTACATTGGGAATTCTCCAGATCTGGTTTCTCTCCATTCAGTTGTCATTATTCATGCTCTGGTTGATATCATCCCAGATTTCTTTGCCTGGTTGTCCCAAGTGTGTTTTCTTTGTAGTTCTGTGTGCAAAGCATTTATCAGAGTGCAAGGTGCATAATTAAAGCTCAGTAAATGATAGCTGAAATTATAATAGGTTCAAGCCCCAACCAAGGAGAGCTTCATTATCAAGATGCAAAGTTTTATATTTCTAAATTACCTAGGTACTGTTCTAGTTCCTGACCTTCTTCTCCACATTTTCTTCACAAACCTTTTTTCTTACTACTTAGTTCTTTTCAAGTTCCCTACCTTAAAGTTTTTCACCACCAAATCTCTTATTTATACTTATGTATTCAGTATACTTATTTGCTTGCTATACATATTTATACTTTGACTTTTTTCCTCCTCAGTATTTCTTATTTTCATCTTTCTTAATTTTAAGCTGTTAAAAGTCTAAAGTAACATCCTTTTATTCATTTCTTCTCTAACCATCAGTTGCCAATTACAAGCCTGAAAGCCATCTTTTTTTTTTTTTTCCCCATGTTCTCAACAAATATTTACTTGTTGGCCACTTACTGTGCACCAACTACTGTTCCAGGCACTGAAGATACAAACATGGTGAATAAAAATGTTATTGTCTTTATGGAGCTTATATTCTATTGAAGGACCCAGGCAATGAATAAGTAAAGATTAGGTAATTAATAAGCTTGCAACCATTGTTTTCTTAGGTGGGTCACCAGACAATAGAAAAATAACTTATAAGGAATGTGTGGCTTGGGCTGGATGACTGAACAGAAACTACTCCAGGAGCAAAGATTATAGGCAAGCTGTATCTGAAATGCTAGACTAAAGAGGTGAAGGAAGTTTATCAGGTCATATGAGAGAGCAAGTCTATCAGGATTCACAGTGGAAAGACCCAAAATGTGGTTAACCAGACAATGTGTGCATGACAGTGGGTAGCTTTTACAGTTGCAATCTTGTTGGTTAATTCTATCACTATTGTCTGAAAGCAGCCCTACTTAAGAGTTATTGTGATAGCTGTCTAAGGATCTGAGTCTGAGGTACGAGCAGAGGTGGAAGGCAGTCATGAAGCACACTTTATGATTTGGATTTTCTATTTACGTTATTCAACAGGCAGGCAGTTGTCATTGTATTGAGGAAAGCAGTTTTCTCCCTATTGAATGCCAGAACCTCACTCTATTTCAGGAAAACAAGTCTGTTAGGGAAATACTTGGTTCTGTTACAGAGACGTTGAATTTTTGGTGTCTATGAAATCTTCAGCAAGAAAAGGCCAGTTAGTTTAATGCATCAACCTAGAGTTTAAGAGGGATATCTGGGCTGGAGACAAAATATTTGATATTGTCTCATCCAATAGGAGTGGATGGGACTGCCCAGGAATGGTGGGCTGCATTTTTTTTTTTTTTTTAAGAGCAATGTGCCAGATAGGGAAGGGCATGAGACTGCAAGGCTAACTGGAAGAAAGCTGAGAGGATCTTTAGATTGGTGGATCTGGTTAGGATAAAAAGCAGGTATAGGGAGTGTAGCTGAGTGAGAGAAATGGAAGGAAGAGTAAAAGAGACTGGGGTGACTGACCTTAATCTTTTGAATCTGGAGCAATTCTGAGGGACACAGTTGTGGATGTGCCTAGGGAGTGACTGACAATGAGGAGAGGTCCTGTGGAAAAGGGTTGTTAGGGAAGGCACAAAGGAGGGGAAGCACAGAGCAGTTCCAGTGATGGAAGTATAGAAGAGATTAAATCATGAAGGGGCTTAGGACACGAGAGAGGATACCAAAAATGTGAGGTATGGTGGGCTGCAGTATGGCGAAGACAACTGGTCCCAAGATGCCTTCTGGAGAGACACCTGTGGGGAAGGGGCGCTCACGTTCTTTTAGTCAGTCACAGCTTGGGATAGGTTACATTTTTGAGGGAATATTTGTTGAGGGTGTGGCAACTCAGATTTTTGTGCGTCTCTGTTGCACTGGCTCTGGGGTCAGAGTTGTTGGTGTACGAACTTACACTAGGACTTCTGGGTAGAGGTCCTTGTTATGAGGGGTCTGTAATCCAGGAGTTGTTCCCAGTGCAAGGAATCTATGCTGATCATTAGCTCCCTGAATCCTTTCAAATGTAGCGCCCATCCTATGAGGTTTTCCGCAAGCTCAGACAGAGATTGGGAGAGAAGCAGGGCTCTACCTAACATTTCTGAGTGCCCCAGGAGGTGAATGGAGAAACAAAGTTGGAGATGCAAAGTGGAAGCTATTTGGGGCATTGTATGTCGAGCTGAAAGATTAAGCAGAGAGTGAAATAGCAGGGACAAGGTCATAGTCCAGTTCGGGGCCAGAAGTCACTTCCAAATTCATTAAACCAAGGAGATGAAATGAGAAGATTAGGAGGTCACGTGGTATTCCAGATAAAAGAGAGAATGGTAAGATATGAAGTGGGTCAAAAACAAGGTCTAGTTATTAGGGTAAAAGAAAAAGGAATTTGGTTATATGGTATATAGCATATGGTTGGTGTGGTATTAATAGTATGACTTTTTTTTTTTTGCAGAAGTAATATAATTAAAAAATAAGCCTAAATATTGCTGCATTGGAGAATTTTCTCTTGGCAACTTCTTTTTTAAAATTAATTTTTATTGGAGTATAGTTGCTTTACAATGTTGTGTTAGCTTCTGCTGTACAGTTGGCAACTTCTAACCAGCAAGGTGATCTTGAACAATCTCTTAAAGTCTATGGCACTCTGTCTTCTCATCTGTAAAAATTAAGCAGTTGGGTCAGATGATCTCTGAAGTTCCTAGTAGCTCTGTGATTCTACATTATTTATTCTTTCATTTTTCAGATCCCTGACATCCTCCTCCAATCCCCACCATCCCTTTTAGGGCCCCAAATTACACTGAAGGGGTTCACTGCTTTCATGCAAGGCCAGCCCTAAAGATTTTTTAAAAAAATAAATTTATTTATTTTTTGCTGTGTTGGGTCTTCGTTTCTGTGTGAGTGCTTTCTCTAGTTGTGGCGAGTGGGGGCCACTCTTCATCGCGGTGGACGGGCCTCTCATTATGGCAGCCTCTCTTGTTGTGGAGCACAGGCTCCAGATGCGCAGGCTCAGTAATTGTGGCTCATGGGTCCAGTTGCTCCATGGCATGTGGGATCTTCCCAGACCAGGGCTCGAACCTGTGTCCCCTGCATTGGCAGGCAGATTCTCAAACACTGCACCACCAGGGAAGCCCAGCCCTAAAGATCTGTTTTCTTTCTAACAGTTAAGATTGAAGTAACTGCAGACATTTGGAGAGGCATAGCTCATAGCCTGCTGCAATTCAATGAATGACCTAACTTCTCTAGAATGGAACATGACTGGATTGTTTATATTTTGTTTTTTGTTACCAGTCAATCAACATGGACTTCATTTAAATATTGTGTGTCAGTCGGGTTTTGTGCTTTCACACTGGCAGAGAGAAGAAGGTAGTGGCTGCTTTGGAGAATGGAGGAGGCAGAAAAGAAGATAAAGAGTGAAAATGGAGAAATAAGATGGGGAGATGGTGATGAGAACCAGGGAAGAGAGAACGTCAGAGTGGTGCTGAGAAGGAATAGACTTTTCTTCTTGTTAAGGGTGGCAGAGGGGAAGAATCCAGCTGATCACTACACAGGGCTTCTGGCTCCAGGAATAACAGACCATCTGGTGTCCAACTCCTTCAAAACAGTAAACTTCATAAACATTCTCATTTATCTGATGTGGACATTGCATACCCAGCAGATGTATTCCATGAGCATTTCTTGGTGGAAACAGGCCTAATCAAAGTGAGGTATTCCAAAATAATCTTTGAAAGGACTGTGTACTTTTATTTGAGAAGCTAGATGAGAGGATTTGGATGAGGTATTGAAAGTTATATTTTTTATTTTCCTTTTGAAATATGAGAGTTGGCTTGGTCTATGTAAACTATTTTCTTCTCATTTCTATATTACCACACATTTGACAAGTGTCAGCAAGCTGCTTTTTTTCATTGACTGGATCAATATAGAAACAGTATCCTACAGAAAGGGGGAGCAGAGCCAAAAGCAAACTTAAAACATTACTTATAGCCATGAAGTCTCTTAATGGCCATTTTGTAATAGGTATTTCTCTATATGATACACAAATCTCCCCTCCTTCAGTACTTTATAGTAACTCACGACATGTAAGGAAATTATGGATATGCTTCCTTCCCCTCCCTTTACCTAATCCCTTTCCTTCTAACAAGCTGAATTTACATGTGAGGGTTTTCAGAGGGATTCTTGATTCACCCTAATTTGCCATCTCTGAATTACACCTTATTTAAAAAAAGAAAATTCAAATCCCAACTTTACAAACGTTGCAACAAATAGCTATCACTGCTACCTTTATATACATCATGGAAGCAGGTAACATCTCAGATGTTCCTTTTCACTCAAAATTATTAGATTCTGTGATTCTTTTGTGATTTTTAATTGGAAGTGAAGGTGAAATGACTGAGAAGTGACTATAATATGTAGGGGTAGAGAAATGAGACAAAAGATGTGATGCGGGCATAACAGCCTTGAAAGATGCATCGATGCAGTAAAGGGAATGTAGCTTCAGAGTGTAGTTTGAGTTGGATCTTTCATAATCTGGCTATCTTCTCTCCAATTTTTCTTATTTTCCTTCTATTCAGCACCATATCTAGTAAATTGTTAATATTCAGTGATGCTTTCTATCATGAAAAATAACAAGAAGGGGCTTCCCTGGTGGTGCAGTGGTTGAGAGTCCTCCTGCCGATGCAGGGGACGCGGGTTCGTGCCCCGGTCTGGGAAGATCCCACATGCCGCAGAGCGGCTGGGTCCGTGAGACATGGCCGCTGAGCCTGCGCGTCCGGAGCCTGTGCTCCGCAACAGGAGAGGCCACGACAGTGAGAGGCCCGCATACCGCCAAAAAAAAAAAACCAGAAGAAAATTTTTTTTCACGTGGAAATGATTAAAGAAATGGAAGAAATTAGGGGCAACTATAAAAGAAATGGTTCTCAGCCAAGTTTGGTTACTTGACATTATCAAAGGAGGCTTCAGAGAGCTTAATTTAACTTCAACCTGTACCCATCCAAGAGTGAGAAGAATTACTTAATTCCAGACAAACTTAGTACAGTTCTACAAGTATATGATGATCTAAATTTCATACTGTATAAATATTTTTCCACTTAAGAATTGATGCCAGTTACTTCCTGATTGGTGTACTGGGTTAGAAATGGAAAGATCTGAAATTTGAATAAATAAGACAGATAAAGACAATGAAGTATGTAGAACTATTACAAAGAAAGTTTTTAAGAAAAGTGCTATTATTTTTAATTCAACTTTTTAGAAACAATTAATTACTGTTCTTAAACTTAATATCTGCCACATTGTTCCCTCTTCTACCTTTATCTTCCATTTCTTGTCCCTGTATTTGAAATTATTCAGTCACAACTTGAGCAGCAGTCTGCTTACATCTGTCTGGACACAAAGGAATTATGCCCTCATGGGTGGAAACCAGTCCTAGTTCAGTGGGAAGGGAATTCAGTTTGGATCTCAAGGTCCCAGAGGAAGTTCCAGATTTTCCTCTTACAGGCTGTGTGACTTTAGGTGAATCATCTAACTTTTTTGAACTTCATTTTATCATTTGTAAAATCAAGGCAATAAAATGTACTCCATGAAGTTCTTATGAGGATTATATAAGGTATTTATTGAAACATATCTTACCCAGTAGATTGCTACTCAGTTTGTAGTTAATCAGAATTAGAAACTGAAACAGATGTGTGGTAGCTCATGTAGGGTCCTCTAAGGCAGAGCTCACACTTACATATTTTCCTGAAATGCCTTGGATTACATCAGATGGCAAAGTTCCTTTTTGTGTAAATGCTACCTGTGGGTGTAATCACTTGTTAGCATCAGGTTACTTTCTTTGTTACTATTTTCTGGTTAATTCTGGGAGGGAAATGGTTTTTGTCCTGGCAGCATTTTTCTTTGATTTTGATGCTTTTTGTCAGATACCTGTGAGATACCTTTCCCCCTAAGTGCTGACCTTTATGTTAATGTGGCAGTGAGATACTATAGTAAGATTAGAGCTCCATAGGGGGTAAATAAATGTCACTTTTCAAATAGAAACCAGCATAAGTTCTAGAAAAGAAATCCAAGATTCTCAGCTGGTCCTGTCATTAGAAACAATAGGCTCTCTAACAGAAGGGGCTTCACATAAGGATCTATAGGTGATGCAGAATAAAACTTAACTACTGAAAAACCTAACAGGGCAATATTTCCCAAGATTATACATTATCTGCAAAAGGTACTAGGAACAACTAAATTTATCACTCCATATCATCCCTCGGGATCTCAGATGTCAGGAAAAAGATCAAGGTGAGAAACTCAGATGGTGCTCATATTGGTCAGGTATAAGCTATAGCACTAGCTAACAAAGAAAACATTGCCCAGGTTGGGATGAGTCAAGCTGTTTTCCTTAAAGTCAAACATCTTAAAGATGACTTTGCTAAGTTCACTGTTAGGTTTTTCTACTGCGAGTTCATTTTTATTTTATTTTATTTTATTTTTTTAAAGTTAAAAAAAATTTTTTTTAACATCTTTATTGGAGTATAATTGCTTTACAATGGTGTGTTAGTTTCTGCTTTATAACAAAGTGAATCAGTTATACGTATACATATGTTCCCATAACTCTTCCCACTTGTGTCTCCCTCCTTCCCACCCTCCCTATCCCACCCCTCTAGGGGGTCACAAAGCACCAAGCAGATGTCCCTGTGCTATGCGGCTGCTTCCCACTAGCTATCTATTTTACGTTTGGTAGTGTGTATATGTCGATGCCACTGTCTCACCTTGTCCCGGCTTACCCTTCCACTTCCCCGTATCCTCAAGTCCCTTCTCTAGTAGGTCTGCATCTTTATTCCCGTCTTGCCCCTAGGTTCTTCTGATCTTTTTTTTTTTTTTTTTTTTTAGATTTCATATATATGTGTTAGAATACTGTATTTGTTTTTCTCTTTCTGACTTACTTCACTCTGTTTGACAGTCTCTAGGTCCATCCACCTCACTACAAATAACTCAATTTTGTTTCCTTTTTTGGCTGAGTAATATTCCATTGTATATATGTGCCACATCTTCTTTATCCATTCATCTGTTGATGCACACTTACGTTGCTTCCATGTCCTGGCTATTGTAAATAGAGCTGCAATGAACATTGTGGTCCATGACTCTTTTTTGAATTATGGTTTTCTCAGGGTATATGCCCAGTAGTGGGCCTGCTGGGTTGTATGGTAGTTCTATTTGTAGATTTTTAAGGAACCTCCATACGGTTCTCCATAGTGGCTGTATCAACTTACATTCCCCCCAACAGTGCAAGAGGGTTCCCTTTTCTCCACACCCTCTCCAGCATTTATTGTTTCTAGATTTTTTTGATGATGCCCATTCTGACTGGTGTGAGATTATATCTCATTGTAGTTTTGATTTGCATTTCTCTAATGATTAATGATGTTGAGCATTCTTTCATGTGTGTTGGCAATCTGTATACCTTCTTTGGAGAAATGTCTATTTAGGTCTTCTGCCCATTTTTGAATTGGGTTGTTTGCTTTTTTGATATCGAGCTGCATGAGTTGCTTGTATGTTTTGGAGATTAATCCTTTGTCAGTTGCTTCATTTGCAAATATTTTCTCCCATTCTGAGAGTTGTCTTTTCATCTTGTTTATGGTTTCCTTTCTGTAGAAGCTTTTAAGTTTCATTAGGTCCCATTTGTTTATTTTTGTTTTTATTTCCATTTCTCTAGGAGATGGGTCAAAAAGGATCTTGCTGTGATTTATGTCGTAGAGTGTTCTGCCTATGTTTTCCTCTAAGAGTTTGATAGTTTCTGGCCTTACATTTAGATCTTTAATCCATTTTGAGCTTATTGTTGTGTATGGTGTTAGGGAGTGTTCTAATTTCATACTTTTACATGTACCTGTCCAGTTTTCCCAGCACCACTTAATGAAGACTCTGTGTTTTCTCCACTGTATATTTTTGCCTCCTTTATCAAAGATAAGGTGACCATATGTGCGTGGGTTTATCTCTGAGCTTTCTATCCTGTTCCATTGATCTATATTTCCGTTTTTGTGCCAGTACCATACTGTCTTGATTACTGTAGCTTTGTAGATTGCTTTGGCTATTCGGGGTCTTTTGTGTTTCCATACAAATTGTGAAATTTTTTGTTCTAGTTCTGTGAAAAATGCTATTGGTATTTTGATAGGGATTGCATTGAATCTGTAGATTGCTTTGGGTAGTAGAGTCATTTTCACAATGTGATTCTTCCAATCCAAGAACATGGTATATCTCTCCATCTATTTGTATCATCTTTAGTTTCTTTCATCAGTGTCTTATAATTTTCTGCATACAGGTCTTTTGTCTCCTTAGGTAGGTTTATTCCTAGATATTTTATTCTTTTGGTTGCAATGGTAAATGGGAGTGTTTTCTTAATTTCACTTTCAGATTTTTCATCATTAGTGTATAGGAATGCAAGAGATTTCTGTGCATAATTTTGTGTCCTATTACTTTACCAAATTCAATGATTGCTCTAGTAGTTTTCTGGTAGCATCTTTAGGATTCTCTATGTATAGTATCGTATCATCTGCAAACAGTGACAGCTTTACTTCTTTTTTCCGATTTGGATTCCTTTTATTACTTTTTCTTCTCTGATTGCTGTGGCTATAACTTCCAAAACTGTGTTGAGTAAGAGTGGTGAGAGTGGGCAAACTTGTCTTGCTCCTGATCTTAGTGGAAATGGTTTCAGTTTTTCACCATTGAGGATGATGTTGGCTGTGGGTTTGTCATATATGGCCTTTATCATGTTGCGGAAAGTTCCCTCTATGCCTACTTTCTGCAGGGTTTTTATCAAAAATGGGTGTTGAATTTTGTCGAAAGCTTTCTCTGCATCTATTGAGATGATCATATGGTTTTTCTCCTTCAATTTGTTAATATGGTGTATCACGTTGATTGATTTGTGTATATTGAAGAATCCTTGCATTCCTGGAATAAACCCCAGTTGAGCATGGTGTATGATCCTTTTAATGTGCTGTTGGATTCTGTTTGCAAGTATTTTGTTGAGGGTTTTTGCATCTATGTTCATCAGTGATAGTGGCTTGTAGTTTTCTTTCTTTGTGACATATTTGTCTGGTTTTGGTATCAGGGTGATGATGGCCTCGTAGAATGAGTTTGGGAGTGTTCCTCCCTCTGCTATATTTTGGAAGAGTTTGAGGGGGATAGGCATTAGCTATTCTCTAAATGTTTGCTAGAATTTGCCTGTGAAGCCATCTGGTCCTGGGCTTTTGTTTGTTGGGAGATTTTTAATCACAGTCTCAATTTCAGTGCTTGTGATTGGTCTGTTCATATTTTCTATTTCTTCTGGGTTCAGTCTTGGCAGGTTGTGCATTTCTAAGAATTTGTCCATTTCTTCCAGGTTGTCCATTTTATTGGCATAGAGTTGCTTGTAGTAATCTCTCATGATCTTTTGTATTTTGGCAGTGTCAGTTGTTACTTCTCCTTTTTCATTTCTAATTCTATTGAATTGTTTTCTCCCTTGTTTTCTTGATGAGTCTGGCTAATGTTTTATCAATTTTATCTTCTCAAAGAACCAGCTTTTAGTTTTATTGATCTTTGCTATCATTTCCTTCATTTCTTTTTCATTTATTTCTGATCTGATCTTTATGATTTCTTTCCTTCTGCTAACTTTGGGGTTTTTTTGTTCTTCTTTCTCTAATTGCTTTAGGTGCAAGGTTAGGCTGTTTATTTGAGATGCTTCCTGTTTCTTAAGGTATGATTGTATTGCTATAAACTTCCCTCTTAGAACTGCTTTTGCTGCATCCCATAGGTTTTGGGTCATTGTGTCTCTGTTGTCATTTGTTTCTAGGTATTTTTTGATTTCCTCTTGGATTTCTTCAGTGATCTCTTGGTTATTAAGTAGTGTGTTGTTTAGCCTACATGTGTTTGTATTTCTTACAGATTTGTTCCTGTAATTGATATCTAGTTTCATAGCATTGTGGTCAGAAAAGATACTTGATACAATTTCAATTTTCTTAAATTTACCATGGCTTGTTTTGTTACCCAAGTTATGATCTATCCTGGACAATGTTCTATGAGAACTTGAGAAGAAAGTGTATTCTGTTGTTTTTGGATGGAATGTCCTATAAGTATCAATTAAGTCCATCTTGTTTAATGTATCATTTAAAGCTTGTGTGTTTCCTTATGTATTTTCATTTGGATGATCTGTCCATTGGTGAAAGTGGGGTGTTAAAGTCTCCTGCTATGAATGTGTTACTGTTGATTTCTCCTTTTATGGCTGTTAGTATTTGCCTTATGTATTGAGGTGCTCCTATTTTGGGTGCATAAATATTTAGAATTGTTAAATCTTTTTCTTGGATCAATCCCTTCATCATTATTTAGTGTCCTTTTCTGTTGTAATTGTCTTTGTTTTAAAATCTGTTTTGTCTGATATGAGAATTGCTACTCCAGCTTTCTTTTGATTTCCATTTGCATGGAATATCTTTTTCCATCCCCTCACTTTCAGTCTTTATGTGTCCCTAAGTCTGAAGCAGTTCTCTTGTAGACAGCATATATATGGGTGTTGTTTTTGTATCCATTCAGCCAGTCTGTGTCTTTTGGTGGGAGTGTTTAATCCATTTACATTTAAGGTAATTATCAATATGTGTGTTCCTATTACCAGTTTTTAAATTGTTTTGGGTTTATTGTTGTAGGTGTTTCCCTTCTCTTGTGTTTCCTGCCTAGAGAAGTTCCTTTAGCATTTGTTGTAAAGCTGGTTTGGTGGTGCTGAATTCTCTTAGCTTTTGCGGGTCTGCAAAGCTTTTAATTTCTCTATCAAATCTGAATGAGATCCTTGCTGGGTAGAGTAACCTTGGTTGTAGGTTTCTCTCTTTCATCACTTTAAATATGTCCTGCCACTCCCTTCTGGCTTGCAGAGTTTCTGCTGAAAGATCAGCTGTTAACCTTATGGGGATTCCCTTGTTTGTTACTTGTTGATTTTCCCTTGCTGCTTTTAATATTTGTTCCTTGTATTTAATTTTTGATAGTTTGACTAATATGTGTCTTGCCGTGTTTCTCCTTGGATTTATGCTGTATGGGACTCTGTGTGGTTTCTGGACTTGATTAACTATTTCCCATATTAGGGAAGTTTTCAAGTATAATCTCTTCCAATATTTTCTCAGTCCCTTTCTTTTTCTCTTCTTCTTCTGGGACCCATATAATTCGAATGTTGGTGTATTTAATGTTTTCCCAGGGGTCTCTGAGACTGTCCTCAGTTCTTTTCATTCTTTTTCTTTATTCTGCTCTGCAGTAGCTATTTCCATTATTTTATCTTCCAGGTCACTTTTCCATTCTTCTGCCTCAGTTATTCTGCTATTGATCCCTTCTAGAGATTTTTAAATTTCATTTATTGTGTTGTTCATCTCTGTTTGTTTGCTGTTTAGTTCTTGTAGGTCCTTGTTAAACGTTTCTTGTATTTTCTCCATTCTATTTCCAAGATTTTGGGTCATCTTTTCTATAATTATTTGGAATTCTTTTTCTGGTAGACTGCCTATTTCTTCTTCATTTGTTAGGTCTGGTAGGTTTTTATCTTGCTCTTTCATCTGCTTTGTGTTTCTCTGTCTTCTCATTTTGCTTATCTTACTGTGTTTGGGGTCTCCTTTTCATAGGCTGTAGGTTCGTAGTTTCTGTTGTTTTTGGTGTCTCCCCCATGTGGCTAAAGTTGGTTCAGTGGGTTTTGTAGGCTTCCTGGTGGAGGGGACTAGTGCCTGTGTTCTGTTGCATGAGGCTGGATCTTGTCATCCTGGTGGGAAGGTCCAAGTCTGGTGGTGTGTTTTGGGGTGTTTGTGGCCTTATTATGATTTTAGGCAGCCTCTGTGCTAATGGATGGTGTTGTGTTCCTGTCTTGGTAGTTGTTTGGCATAGGGTGTCCTGCACTGTAACTTGCTGGTTATTGAGTGGAGCTGGGTCTTGGCGTTGAGATGGAGATCTCTGGGAGACTTTCACTGTTTGATATTATGTGGAGCTGGGAGGTCTCTTGTGGACCAGTGTCCTGATCTTGGCTGTCCTACTTCAGTGGCACAGCCCTGATGACTGGCTGGAGCACTACAAACATGTCCTCTGTATGGCTCAGAATAAAAGGGAGAAAGAAAAGAAGAAGATAAAATAAAATAAAATAAAATAAAGTTATTAAAATAAAAAATAAGTATTAAGAAAAAAAATTTTTTTCAGTAAAAAAGAAAAATGGATGGACAGAACCCTAGGATTAATGGTAAAAGCAAAGCTATACAGACAAAATCTCACACAGAAGCATATATATACACACTCACAAAAAGTGAAAAAGGGGAAAAAATATATAATCATTGCTCCCAAAGTCCACCTCCTCCAGTTGGGATAATTCGTTGTCTATTCAGTTATTCCACAGATGCAGGGTACATTAAGTTGATTGTGGAGATTTAATCTACTGCTCCTGGGGCTGCTGGGAGAAACTTCTCTTTCTCTTCTTTGTTCGCACAGCTCCTGGGGTTCAGCTTTGGATCTGGCCCCACCTCTGCGTGTAAGTTACCTGAGGGCGTCTGTTCTTCGCTTAGACAGGACAGGGTTAAAGGAGCAGCTGATTTGGGGGCTCTGGCTCACTCAGGCCAAGGGGAGGGAGGGGTATGGATGCGGGCCAAGCCTGCAGTGGCAGAGGCCAGCGTGATGTTGCACCAGCCTGAGCCACGCTTGTGTTCTCCCGGCGAAATTGTCCCTGGATCCCGGGATCCTGGCAGTGGCGGGCTGCACAGGCTCCTGGGAAGGGAGGTGTGGAGAGTGACCTGTGCACACAGGCTTCTTGGTGGTGGCAGCAGCAGCCTTAGCGTCTCATGCCCCTCTCTGGTGACTGCGCTGATAGCGGTGGCTTGTGCCTGTCTCTGGAGCTCCTTTAAGGGGGGCTGTTAATCCCTTCTCCTCGCGCATCAGGAAACAAAGAGGCAAGAAAAAGTCTTTTGCCTCTTCGGCAGCTCCAGACTTTTTCCTGGACTCCCTCCCGGCTAGTTGTGGTGCACTAGCCCCTTCAGGCTGTGTTCACGCCGCCAACCCCAGTCCTCTCCCGGCATCCGACCCAAGCCCGAGCCTCAGCTCCCAGCCCCCGCCTGTCCCGACGGGTGAGCAGACAAGCCTCTCGGGCTGGTGAGTGCTGGTCGGCACAGACCCTCTGTGCGGGAATCTCTCCACTTTGTCCCCTGCACCCCTGTTGCTGCGCTCTCCTCCATGGCCCCGAAGCTCCCCCCATTCGCCACCTGCAGTCTCCACCTGCAAAGGGGCTTCCTAGTGTGTGGAAACCTTTCCTCCTTCACAGCTCCCTCCCACTGGTGCAGGTCCCGTCCCTATTCTTTTGTCTCTGTTTATTCTTTTTTCTTTTGCCCTACCCAGGTACGTGGGGGAATTTCTTGCCTTTTGGGAGTTCTTAGGTCTTATGCCAGCGTTCACTAGGTGTTCTGTGGGAGTTGTTCCACATGTAGATGTATTTCTGATGTATTTGTGGACAAGAAGGTGATCTCCACGTCTTACTCTTGTGCCATCTTGAAGATCCTCCTCTCTACTGTGAGTTTATTTTTAAATGGTATTGCTCTTGGTTTGGCTTTAAGTAGTTCTTAATAATTCTTTAATCTTGATTTTGGCTTACCGCTTGAAGATTGAGTCTGATAATGGGCAGATTTCTGTTCACAAGTCATAAAATAGCATTGAGTATTTCTATCACCATGTAAGACATTTAGGCTTTGAGGGAAGAAGCAGACATGTTCCAGTTCTGGTAAAATTTTCTTTATACCTATTAGCTCATTCTGGAACTTCTACTTTGACAAATATGAGCACCATCTGGATTCCTGACTTTGGCCTTGTTCCTTATCTCTGAGCTCATTTTCACAGCAAACAAGTGCTACTTAGAGGTGTGTGTGTGTGTGTGTGTGTGTGTGTGTGCGTGCACATGCATGTGTCTAGGGAAAGGGGTATGATCCTGAGATGCATTCCATGTTTTCTCAGAAAGTCCTCGGGAGATCAGCCCCAGTTGCTCACACTGATAACCCACTTGTTAACATGTTCTTTATTGGCTTTTCTCCTTTTCTTGTCTTATTTTCCTCAATTTCTCTGGGATCACTTCTCAAATAAACTACTTGTACCCAAGTGCTTCTGCTTTCATGTAACCCAAACTAAGAGCCATTTTTAGAAAAAGCTCCTTGGGGCATGAAAATCTAATGCAAAATATGTTCATACTATTTGAAAACAAAAAAATCCATTTTCTTGTAAGAAGAGAAGCCATAAATAAGCCGAAAACCAAATTTAAAAACCTAGATAGCTGTCAAGTCACACACACACAAACACCACATACACATAAAAACACACATATCCCACACTCAGATTGGTCTAAACAAGTGGAAAATAACTTGAGTAAAAACAAAGAACTTATTGAAACAGAAAGCCAGAAAATAGAAATTATAAGTAAGATGGGAGATGGTGAATTAGAAGTTATTGTGAACTACAGTCAAGAATAAAGAAAAGAAATAAGATGCATTGGGATCTGGGGAGATTAATGCCCGAAGAATGAACTAACACAATTATACTTTGGAATGTACAATGAAATGATGTATGTGCTTTGTAAACTATTAAATATTGAAATTCATACTCAAAGCATTATTGTCAACAGGTTGCATAAAAGAATGGTTTTCAATGAAGTGGATGATCATGGAGGAAAAATACTGACCTAGAAGCCCTCTGGATTTTTTATCCTAGTTTCCCTGAACTTTCTGACATTTGGCAAGTTAATTTCTCTGGATGTGTGTTTCCTTGCCCTAGACCATTGGATCAACATGAACTCAAATTTTATTTTATTTTAAAAATTTTTATTCAATTTAAATTATTTTATTTTTATTTATTTATTTGGCCATGCCACGCAGCATGCAGGACCTTAGTTCCCTAACCAGGGATCAAACCTGTACCCCCTGCAGTGGAAGCATGGAGTCCTAACCACTGGACTGCCAGGGAATTCCCCATGAACTCAAATTTTATAATGGATATGAAAACACTTTGAAAAATAGAAAATTGTATGAAAATGTAAGAGTTTATAATTTTATAAAAAGGTAGGATGTGAGAGTTAACGTTTACTTCTCTTAAATTCATTTGGGCCCCAAGGATGTAGAGTACACCTCAGGAGAACAGAACTTTGCCAAATCCAAGGTGCTCTGGGTGATATTTCCCTTTTAAAGGGTATACATACTTAAGTTTCTTTATTCAATTATAATTCATATACAGTTAAATGTCTGATTTGAAGAACCTAATGTGTGATTTCCTTTTCTTATAGTAAACCCCAAACACAGCATTGTTCCATCTCAAGATGGCTTAGCAAACTAATAGTTTGTACCCCTGGAAATCTGAAAAAGTTCTGTTATCCCAAGTGCTTCAAGGAAGAATGTTCTCTTAGTGAAATCTATTTCTCCTAGATTTTTCTTGTATATCTTTGATTGTGGATTTCTGTAATATGCTCAGAATTGTGAAATGTGTAACTAACTGTGCAACAGAATTATGAAAGTGTTCCTCCCCCTAAGGAGCTTATAGTCTAGCTGGGGAGGTAGGGAGAAAAAGTCCATCTGTGAAGTTAATACAAACAAATAGAAGTCTGTACTAATTCAGATACTTATCGAGAAACTTCTTTAGGCATACTGTAGGTGTTTTGCAGGAAAAGTAATCCAACCTTATTTTTGAATACTACATTATAGCAGTTCAGTCCATTCTGGGCATCAGAACTCTTAATATTATTGAGCGGTGTCCTTTGAAATTATTTTACCAAATCATCTGATAGAGTGGGAAGGTTAATGTCACAAGTAATTCCCCTTGTTCATTCTTCTTTCTCCTCCACACCCTGTCAGGGAAAAACCCCTCCTATCTCTAAAGCTTGCTTGAAAAACCAGTGAAATAATCCAGCGATACTGCTAAGATTAGTGACCCAACCCCTGCTTAACTAGCGCATTTCAAAACCACATATGTCAAGGTCTTCTCTACGTATAGATCAGTGTGTGGTTTCCTCCACTGTGGCTACTCTGGGGAGAGAAATCAACACTATTTTCTT
The DNA here is from genome assembly GCF_026419965.1 of Kogia breviceps. Taxonomy (NCBI): domain Eukaryota; kingdom Metazoa; phylum Chordata; class Mammalia; order Artiodactyla; family Physeteridae; genus Kogia; species Kogia breviceps. Next base: position 50,010,063 of record NC_081310.1, on the reverse strand, counting down.
GTTTGAAAAGGTGCTCGCTGAAGAAAAGACTAAGTAAAGAGGGTGGACTGAGAAAACACAGGAGGACCTGAAGGTCATTTTATTCATCTGGAAATTCTCCCATTGGCCACTGTTCCTCCAGGCTCTTTTTTGGAGTAAGCTGGACCTGTTCTAGCTGAGCAGGTCCCAGGCTGAGGAAAGGTGGTATAGCTTGGTGGCAGGAAGTGAGGAGATGGCCATCAACATATGTGGGCTGGATACCCATTTTCTTGTGTCTCTTATATTAACAGAGCCAAGTATTGCTGCTAAGAGACCCTTGAAGACTGAGGGAGAAGGGAAAAAGGCATATCTTCATGGAATAGTACAGGAATTCTGGAGGGGAATTGGTGAGATAAAGACATGGTGACTGCTTCTGGGGGGAGGTATGCTGATTGTCAGCCTCTGAGTGGTGGGTCCTAGGAAATACATCAGGACATTCTCATGTCAGAATACTATATCCCTTAGTCAACTTAGGAAAAGGGCTGATTTTAAGTGAAGAACCTGGTAATTTTTCCATACTTCTTTATGATCAGGAGAGAACTTGGGTTATATTCTATTAGGTAATTTCTCCTACATCGAGACAGAATAAGGTAGTGGTTAGAAGTTCAGAATCTAGAGCCAGAAAGTGTGATTTAAAAAATCGATTTCCAGCACTTACTAGCAGTGTGATCTTTGACAATTTACTTAACCTCTCTGTGCCTCAGTTTCCTCATCTGTATAAAAGCATTACTCAGAATAGTGCAAGGATTAAGTGAGTTCATAGATACAAAATTCTTGGCACATCATCAGCACTTGATAATTATTTCCCATGGAAATCACATGCAAACTACCCCGCAGCCCAGGCTGCACAGCCTAGTGATGGAGCACATGGAATTTACAGTTAGACTGGATCTACAGTCAGCCCAGCTGTGCTCCTTGCCTGCAGTGTGATCTCGGGCAAGTTATTTAATCTTTCTAAGCATCTTTTACTCCATCTGTAAGTTGTGATAATGGTGGTATTTACTTCATAGTTTGTTCTGAGGAATGAATGAGATGATTTACATACATTTCCTGATGCAAGGTGGGTCTGGCACACAGTCAATGCTATTTCTTTAATACATGTACACACATCACACCACACACAAACACATATGTCCTTGCATCTTACATGATTGTCTCTTCCCTCCTTAAAAAGAAAACCTGAAAAACCTTCATCTTTCCTAGGGAAGTGCAGAATAATGACCCTGAACCAATTAGGTCCAAAAAACCAATCCTTTTCAATTCTCCCTTACATTTTCCCTTTCTATCCCCCATGTCAGGAGCAGAAGACCAGGGAAATTGGTTGCCACACAGGAAGGGAAGGAAAAGATGACCAAAGCTGACTTAGCACATGTTCACTCTTCTCATGGGTAACTGCCTGCCAGGACTGCCTACATAATTTGTAGGGCTCAGTGCAAAATGAAAATTCACGACCCCTTGTTCAAAAGTCATTAAGAATTTCAAGACAGCGACATCAGAGCATTAAACCAAGGACATGGCTCTCTGCAACTTCACAGTAAAGCTGGCCCTGCTGCCAGCCCTAGGGCAGTGGGAGAGAGGAAGTGTTGAAGCCCCTTCTGTTGTTGGTTTGACACTAACTTGTCTGTTCTTTCCATCTCTGAGCCTAACTGAGCCATGTGGATTTACTTCCAGTGTTCCCTGGGAGCCTAGAGACTGGGAATGTGAAGTGTCAGACAGCCCCACCTCTGAAGGGAGTTGAAGAGAAATTGGGTTGGGACTGTCTAACCCAGTCAATCAATTTGATCATTTCGTAGGAAATCCTCATAAATGTAGGAGGGAAGGTCAGCCACAGCGGGGGAAAATATATAGTAATACTAGTCATTAGCAAATATTTGTGGGTATGGGTGTGGTCTGTAATGATGCAAAATGTTCACTTTCATGGTCTAAGTATTGGCTAATTTCTTCTGCTTAACAAACTTTTAAGCTCTTAAGAGGATTTATCTACATCTTTTATTCACTTACCAGAGAAGTGAAAGCTTGACCTTCCTCCTTGCCTTGTTAGATACTGCTCATATTAGCTTGAGGGCATTAGGAGGAAGATGAGGAGTGCACAGGCAATAAAGATGTTTCAGTCTTCAGGAGCTAACAGTGCATATTATCCTTTATATCCATTGTATCCATATCCTTTTATCGATTTTATATCTTGCAGGGAAATTTGATGATGGACTTTAATTCTTTGAGAGACTACCACGTGGCTCACATGGCCTATATATTCTTGCTCTGTGACCAGATCTGGGAGGCTGGGCCCTGGGGATGCAGCAGCAGAGACCCTGGGAATGGATGGGGTTGGGGGTTAAATGGGGCAGAGAAGTGGTTTCAAGGAAAGCTGCCAGAGTTAGAAAACGGAGGGAGAAAGGTGGTGAGAAAGGGTGAAGGGGAGAGGAGAGGTTTGGGGAGAAGGGGGGATTGAAATGGGGGGCTGGAGAGAGGAAGACGGAACCCAGGAATAAGGAAGTCTAGATTGAAAGGTTCTGAAGTTAACTTGTGGGTTAGGAAGTCCCAGAAGGAGGGGAATAGAAAGACCTTTCCTCTTAGCTGAATAGAAAGCCCCAAGGGGCCACGAACAGAACACTGTTCATTGTAGATTCCCTGGTACTATCACTCCTTAACTCCTTGGGTTGTTCACTACTCCTCCCAGCAATTCAGTCCTCATAGGCCAAGCAAGTGTGGGCAGCAGGGGACCTTCTAATCCCAGTCTGAGCCAGACCACAAATTCCAAGGGAGTGAGTGAGTGAGATGGAAGGGACAGGTCAGAGAGAGAGGAAGGAAAGCACAGATGGAGAGCAAAGAAGTGTGAAAAGGAGGGAGCTCAGGGAAATGCAGGGGACTGGGTGGGGGAGAGTGAAGTATGGGCATTTTTGCCTGGTACATCTTTCCTAATATGTATTTAAATAACAGTTTTAAAGTGATATTTACACACCATAAATTTCACCCTTTTAAAATGTATAATTCAGTGGTTTTTAGTATAGTTACAGAGTTGTGCAATAATCACAACTGTCTAATTCAAGAACATCTTTTATCACCCACCCCCCAAAGAAATTACCCATTAGCAGTCATTCCCCATTCTCCCCTGTCCCTAATCCCTGGAAACCACACCTCTCTTTTCAGTTTCTATAACTTTGCCTATTCTAGACATTTCATGTAGGTGGAATCATACAATATATGGTCTTTGGTACCTGGCTTCTTTCACTTAACATTATGTTTTGGTTTTTTTTTTTAACATCTTTATTGGAGTATAATTGCTTCACAATGGTGTGTTAGTTTCTGTTTTATAACAAAGTGAATCAGTTATACATATACATATGTTCCCATAACTCTTCCCTCTTGCGTCTCCCTCCCTCCCACCCTCCTTATCCCACCCCTCTAGGTGGTCACAAAGCACCGAGCTGATCTCCCTGTGCTATGTGGCTGCTTCCCACTAGCTATCTATTTTACATTGGGTAGTGTATATATATGTCCATGCCACTCTCTCACTTTGTCACAGCTTACCCTTCCCCCTCTCCATATCCTTAAGTCCATTCTCTAGTAGGTCTGTGTCTTTATTCTCATCTTGCCCTTAGGTTCTTCATGACCTTTTTTTTCCCCTTAGATTCCATATATATGTATTAGCATACGGTATTTGTTTTTCTCTTTCTGACTTACTTCACTCTGTATGACAGATTCTAGGTCCATCCACCTCACTACAAATAACTCAATTTTGTTTCCTTTTATGGCTGAGTAATATTCCATTGTATATATGTGCCACATCTTCTTTATCTATTCATCCAATGATGGACACTTAGATTGCTTCCATGTCCTGGCTATTGTAAATAGAGCTGCAGTGAACATTTTGGTACATGACTCTTTTTGAATTATGGTTTTCTCAGGGTATATGCCCAGTAGTGGGATTGCTGGGTTGTATGGTAGTTCTATTTGTAGATTTTTAAGGAACCTCCATACGGTTCTCCATAGTGGCTGTATCAACTTACATTCCCCCCAACAGTGCAAGAGGGCTCCCTTTTCTCCACACCCTCTCCAGCATTTATTGTTTCTAGATTTTTTTGATGATGCCCATTCTGACTGGTGTGACATGATATCTCATTGTCGTTTTGATTTGCAATTCTCTAATGATTAATGATGTTGAGCATTCTTTCATGTGTTTGTTGGCAATCTGTATATCTTCTTTGGAGAAATGTCTATTTAGGTCTTCTGCCCATTTTTGGATTGGGTTTTTTTTTGTTGTTATTGAACTGCATGAGCTGCTTGTAAATGTTGGAGATTAATTCTTTGTCAGTTGCTTCATTTGCAGCTATTTTCTCCCATTCTGAGGGTTGTCTTTTGGTTTTGTTTATGGTTTCCTTTTCTGTGCAAAAGCTTTTAAATTTCATTAGGTATCATTTGTTTATTTTTGTTTTTATTTTCATTTCTCCAGGAGGCGGGTCAAAAAGGATCTTGCTGTGATTTATGTCATAGAGTATTCTGCTTATGTTTTCCTCTAAGAGTTTGATAGTTTCTGGCCTTACATTTAGATCTTTAATCCATTTTGAGCTTATTTTTGTGTATGGTGTTAGGGAGTGTTCTAATCTCAAACTTTTACATGTAGCTGTCCAATTTTCACAGAACCACTTATTGAAGAGGCTCTCTTTTCTCCGTGGTATATTCTTGCCTCCTTTATCAAAGATAAGGTTACCATATGTGCGTGGGTTTATCTCTGGGCTTTCTATCCTGTTCCATTGATCTATATTTCCGTTTTTGTGCCAGTACCATACTGTCTTGATTACTGTAGCCTTGTAGTATAGTCTAAGTCAGGGAGCCTGATTCCTCCACCTCCATTTTTTCATCGTCAAGATTGCTTTGGCTTCGGAGTCTTTTGTGTTTCCATACAAATTGTGAAATTTTTTGTTCTAGTTCTGTGAAAAATGCCATTGGTAGTTTGATAGGGATTGCATTGAATCTGTAGATTGCTTTGGGTAGTAGAGTCATATTTACAATGTTGATTCTTCCAATCCAAGACCATGGTATATCTCTCCATCTATTTGTATCATCTTTAGTTTCTTTCATCAGTGTCCTATGATTTTCTGCATACAGGTTTTTTTGTCTCCTTAGGTAGGTTTATTCCTAGATATTTTATCCTTTTTGTTTCAATGGTAAATGGTAGTGTTTTTTAAATTTCATTTTTAGATTTTTCATCATTAGTGTATAGGAATGCCAGAGATTTCTGTGCATTAATTTTGTATCCTGCTAAGTTACCAAATTCATTGATTAGCTCTAATAGTTTTCTGGTAGCATCTTTGGGATTCTCTATGTATAGTATCATGTCATCTGCAAACAGTAACAGCTTCTTCTTTTCTGATTTGGATTCCTTTTATTACTTTTTCTTCTCTGATTGCTGTGGCTATAACTTCCAAAACTGTGTTGAGTAAGAGTGGTGAGAGTGGGCAAACTTGTCTTGCTCCTGATCTTAGTGGAAATGGTTTCAGTTTTTCACCATTGAGGATTATGTTGGCTGTGGGTTTGTCATATATGGCCTTTATCATGTTGAGGAAAGTTCCTTCTATGCCTACTTTCTGCAGAGTTTTTATCAAAAATGGGTGTTGAATTTTGTCGAAAGCTTTCTCTGCGTCTATTGAGATGATCATATGGTTTTTCTCCTTCAATTTGTTAATATGCTCTATCACATTGATTGATTTGCATATATTGAAGAATCCTTGCATTCCTGGAATAAACCCCAGTTGAGCATGGTGTATGATCCTTTTAATGTGCTGTTGGATTCTGTTTGCAAGTACTTTGTTGAGGATTTTTGCATTTTGTTCATCAGTGATAGTGGCTTGTAGTTTTCTTTCTTTGTGACATCTTTGTCTGGTTTTGGTATCAGGGTGATGGTGGCCTCGTAGAATGAGTTTGGGAGTGTTCCTCCCTCTGCTATCTTTTGGAAGAGTTTGAGAAGGATAGGTGTTAGCTCTTTCTTAAATGTTTGCTAGAATTTGCCTGTGAAGCCATCTGGTCCTGGGCTTTTGTTTGTTGGAAGATTTTTAATCACAGTCTCAATTTCAGTGCTTGTGATTGGTCTGTTCATATTTTCTATTTCTTCTGGGTTCAGTCTTGGCAGGTTGTGCATTTCTAAGAATTTGTCCATTTCTTCCAGGTTGTCCATTTTATTGGCATAGAGTTGCTTGTAGTAATCTCTCATGATCTTTTGTATTTTGGCAGTGCCAGTTGTTACTTCTCCTTTTTCATTTCTAATTCTATTGAATTGAGTCTTCTCCCTTTTTTTCTTGATGAGTCTGGCTAATGATTAATCAATTTTGTTTATCTTCTCAAAGAACCAGCTTTTAGTTTTATTGATCTTTGCTATCATTTCCTTCATTTCTTTTTCATTTATTTCTGATCTGATCTTTATGATTTCTTTCCTTCTGCTAACTTTGGGGTTTTTTTGTTCTTCTTTCTCTAATTACTTTAGGTGCAAGGTTAGGCTGTTTATTTGAGGTGTTTCCTGTTTCTTAAGGTAGGCTTTTATAGCTATAAACTTCCCTCTTAGAACTGCTTTTGCTGTATCCCATAGGTTTTGGGTCATCGTGTCTCTGTTGTCATTTGTTTCTAGGCATTTTTTGATTTCCTCTTGGATTTCTTCAGTGATTTCTTGGTTATTAAGTATTGTATTGTTTAGCCTCCATGTGTTTGTATTTTTTACGGATGTTTTCCTGTAATTGATATCTAGTCTCATAGTGTTGTGGTCGGAAAAGATACTTGATACAATTTCAATTTTCTTAAATTTACTGTGGCTTGATTTGTGACCCAAGATATGATCTATCCTGGAGAATGTTTCATGAGCATTTGAGAAAAATGTGTATTCTGTTGTTTTTGGATGGAATGTCCTATAAATATCAATTAAGTCCATCTTGTTTAATGTATCATTTAAAGCTTGTGTTTCCTTATTTATTTTCATTTTGGATGATCTGTCCATTGGTGAAAGTGAGGTGTTAAAGTCTCCTGCTATGAATGTGTTACTGTTGATTTCTCCTTTTATGGCTGTTAGTATTTGCCTTATGTATTGAGGTGCTCCTATTTTGGGTGCATAAATATTTACAATTTTTATATCTTCTTCATGGATCAATTCCTTCATCATTATGTAGTGTCCTTCTTTGTCTCTTGTAATCGTCTTTATTTTAAAGTCTCTTTTGTCTGATATGAGAATTGCTACTCCAGCTTTCTTTTGATTTCCATTTGCATGGAATATCTTTTTCCATTCCCTCACTTTCAGTCTGTATGTGTCCCTAGGTCTGAAGTGGGTCTCTTGTAGACAGCATATATATGGGTCTTGTTTTTGTATCCATTCAGCCAGTCTGTGTCTTTTGGTGGGAGTGTTTAATCCATTTACATTTAAGGTAATTATCTGTATGTATGTTCCTATTCCCATTTTCTTAATTGTTTTGGGTGTGTTATTGTAGGTCTTTTCCTTCTCTTGTGTTTCTTGCTAGAGAAGTTCCTTTAGCATTTGTTGTAAAGCTGGTTTGGTGGTGCTCAGCTCTTTCAGCTTTTGCTTGTCTGTAAAGGTTTTAATTTCTCCATCAAATCTGAATGAGATCCTTGTTGGGTAGAGTAATCTTGGTTGTAGGTTTCTCTCTTTCATCACTTTAAATATGTCCTGCCACTCCCTTCTGGCTTGCAGAGTTTCTGCTGAAAGATCAGCTGTTAACCTTATGGGGATTCCCTTGTGTGTTATTTGTTGTTTTTCCCTTGCTGCTATTAATATGTTTTCTTTGTATTTAATTTTTGACAGTTTGATTAATATGTGTCTTGGTGTGTTTCTCCTTGGATTTATCCTGTATGGGACTCTCTATGCTTCCTGGACTTGATTAACTATTTCCTTTCCCATATTAGGGAAGTTTTCAAGTATAATCTCTTCAAATATTTTCTCAGTCCCTTTCTTTTTCTCTTCTTCTGGGACCCGTATAATTTGAATGTTGGTGCATTTAATGTTGTCCCAGAGGTCTCTGAGACTGTCCTCAGTTCTTTTCATTCTTTTTTCTTTCTTCTGCTCTGCAGTAGTTATTTCCACTATTTTATCTTCCAGGTCAGTTATCTGTTCTTCTGCTTCAGTTATTCTGCTATTGATCCCTTCTAGAGTATTTTAAATTTCATTTATTGTGTTGTTCATCATTTCTTGTTTTCTCTGTAGTTCTTCTAGGTCCTTGTTAAATGTTGCTTTTTCTCTATTCTATTTCCAAGATTTTGGATCATCTTTACTATCATTTTTCTGAATTCTTTTTCAGGTAGACTGCCTATTTCCACTTCATTTGTTAGGTCTGGTAGGTTTTTATCTTGCTCTTTCATCTGCTGTGTGTTTTTCTGTCTTCTCATTTTGCTTATCTTACTGTGTTTGGGGTCTCCTTTTTGCAGGCTGCAGGTTCTTAGTTCCTGTTGTTTTTGGTGTCTGTCCCCAGTGGCTAAAGTTGGTTCAGTGGGTTTTGTAGGCTTCCTGGTGGAGGGGACTAGTTCCTATGTTCTGTTGGATGAGCTTGGATCTTGTCTTTCTGGTGGGGAAGTCCACGTCTAGTGGTGTGTCTTGAGGTGTCTGTGACCTTGTTATAATTTTAGGCAGTCTCTCTGCTAATGGGTGGAGTTATGTTCCTGTCTTGGTAGTTGTTTGGCATAGGGTGTCCAGCACTCTAGCTTGCTGGTCGTTGAGTGGAGCTGGGTGTTGCTGTTGAGATCTCTGGGAGACTTTCACTGTTTTATATTACGTGGAGCTGGGAGGTCTCCTGTGGACCAGTGTCCTGAAGTTGGCTCTCCCACCTCAGAGGCACAGCACTGACTCCTGGCTGGATCCCCAAGAGCCTTTCATCCACACAGCTCAGAATAAAAGGGAGAAAAAGTAGAAAGAAAGGATAAAATAAAATAAAGTAATGTAAAATAAAATAAAGTTATTAAAATAAATAATTAAGAAAAAAATTTTTATAAAGTAAAAGAAAACAAAACAAAAGAAAAAAATACCAGTGGACAGAACCCTAGGACAAAAGGTGAAAGCAAAGCTATACAGACAAAATCTCACACAGAAGCATATATATATACACACTCACAAAAAGAGGAAAAGGGGAAAAAATAATAAATCTTGCTCTCAAAGTCCACCTCCTCAATTTGGGATGATTCGTTGTCTATTCATGTATTCCACTGATACAGGGTACATCAAGTTGATTGTGGAGATTTAATTCACTGCTCCTGAGGCTGCTGGGAGAAATTTCCCTTTCTCTTCTTTGTTCACACAGCTCCTGGGGTTCAGCTTTGGATCTGGCCCTGCCTCTGCATGTAGATCACCTGAGGGCATCTGTTCTTTGCCCAGTCAGGACGGTTTTAAAGGAGCAGCTGTTTCAGGGGCCCTGGCTTACTCAGGCTGGGTGGGGGGTGGGAGGGAGGGGCACGGAGTGCGGGGCGTGCCTGTGGTGGCAGAGTCCGGCGTGACGTTGCACCTTCCAGAGGCGTGCCGTGTGTTCTCCCGGGGAAGTTGTCCCTGGATCACAGGACCCTGGCAGTGGGCTGCACAGTCTCCCTGCAGGGGCAGTGTGGGTAGTGACCTGTGCACACACACTTCTTGGTGGCGGCAGCAGCAGCCTTAGCATCTCATGCCCATCTCTGGGGTCCGCGCTGTTAGCCACAGCTTGCGTCCATCTCTGGAGCTCCTTTAAGCAGCGCTCTTAATCCCCTCCTCTCACATACCAGGAAACAGAGGGAAGAAAAAGTCTCTTGCCTCTTCAGCTGCCCCAGACTTTTTCCCGGTCTCCCTCCCGGCCCGCTGTGGTGCACTGACCCCTTCAGGCTGAGTTCACACTGCCAGTCCTCTCCCTGTGGTGGGACTGAAGCTGGAGCCTTAGCTCCCAGCCCCCACCTGTCCCAGCAGGTGAGCAGACAAGCCTCTTGGGCTGGTGAGTGCTGGTCGGCACTGATCCTCTATGCGGGAATCTCTCTGCTTTGCCTTCTGCACCCCTGTTGCCACACTCTCCTCCATGGCTCTGAAGCTTCCCCCCTCCGCTACCCACAGCCTCCACCTGTGAAGGGGCTTCCTAGTGTGTAGAAACCTTTCCTCCTTCACAGCTCCCTCCCACTGGTGCAGGTCCCGTCCCTATTCTTTTGTCTCTGTTTTATCTTTTTTCTTTTGCCCCACCCAGGTACGTGGGGAGTTTCTTGCCTTTTGGGAGGTCTCAGGTCTTCTGCCAGTGTTCAGTGGGTGTTCTGTAGGAGTTGTTCCACATGTAGTTGTATTTCTGATGTATCTGTGGCAAGGAAGGTAATCTCCGCATCTTACTCTTCCACCATCTTCCCACAAGTCCTGCCTAGCATTATGTTCTTAAGGTTCATCCATGTTATAGCATGTATCAGTACTTCATTTCTTCTGCTGAATAATATTCCATTGCACAGATAAATCACATTTTGTCTATCCATTCATCAATAATACATATATGGGTTGTTTTCACTTTTTTGGCTATAATGAATAATGGTGCTAGGAACATTCTTACACAAGTTTTTATGAGAACATATTTTTTCATTTCTCTTGCGTATGTAATTAGGAATAAAATTGTTGGGCCATGTGTAATTCTGTGTTTAATATTTTGAGGAACTGCTGAACAGTTTTCCAAAATGACAACCATTTTAGAACCTCACCAGCCATGAGTGAGAGTTCCAATTTCTCCACATTCTTGCTGACACTTTTTGTTTTCTGTCTTTCTGCTTTTAGTGATCCTAGTGGGAATGAAATGTTATCTCATTGTGTGTTTTTAAAAAATTTTTGGCCATGCCACATGGCATGCAGGATCTTAGTTCCCCATCCAGGGATTGATCCCATGCCCCCGGCAGTGGAAGTATGGAATCTTATCCACTGGACCACCAGGGAAGTCCCTCATTGTTTTTTTTTAATTGAAGTGTAGTTGATTTACAATATTATATTAGTTTCAGGTATACAGCAAAATGATTCAGTTATATATATATTTTTTTTCAGACTATTTTCCATTATTGGTTATTATAAGATATTGAATATAGTTCCTTGTGCTGTACAGTAAATCCTTATTCCTTATCTATTTTACATATAGTAGTTTGTATCTGTTAATTCCGTATGCCTACTTTATTCCCCCTTTCCCCTTTGGTAACCATAAGTTTGTTTGCTATGTCTGTGAGCCTGTTTCTCTTTTGTATATGGATTCCTTTGTATTATTTTTTTAGATTCCGTATATAAGTGACTTTCATCTTTCTCTAACTTCACTAAATATAATATTTTCTGGGTTCATCCATGTTGTTGCAAATGGCAATATTTCATTCTATTTTATGGCGGAGTACTATTCCAATGTGTGTGTGTGTATATATATATATGTATCACATCTTCTTAAGCCAGTCATCAGTTCATGGGCACTTGGGTTGTTTCCATGCCTTGGCTATTGTACATAGTGCTGCTATGAATGTTGGGGTGTATGTATCTTTTTAAATTGAAGTTTTTGTCTTTTCTGGATATATACTCAGGAATGGGATCACTGAATCACATGGTAGGTCTATTTTTAATTTTTAAGGAAGCTTCATATGGTTTCCATAGTGGCTCCACCAATTTACATCCCCACCAACAATACACAAGGGTTACCTTTTCTCTACATCCTCTCTAGCATGTATTATCTGTAGACTTTTTTCTTTTTGATTCTTTGTACATTTATTTGTCTTCAGAATGTATTCCAAAAATGGAATTATATTTAAAATATTGTGTTCTTAAATCACTTAAGATAATTACTTTTACAAACAATAAGCAATTAGTAAAATTGGCTTCTATTTTTAAATTCTTAAGAATTGCTGGGGGGTTTTTTCTATTTGATTTAATTTTTAAAAATTTTTAAAATTGAAGTATAGTTGTACAATACTACATGTTACAGGTGTACAACATATAGATTCACAATTTTTAAAGGTTACATTCCATTTATAGTTACTACAAAATATTGGCTATATTCCCTATGTTGTAGCTTATTTATTTTATACAGAATAGTTTGTACCTCTTTATGCACTACCCCTATCTTGTCCCTCCCCACTGATAATCACTAGTTTGTTTGCTACATCTGTGAGGCTGTATCTTTTTTGTTATAGTCAATAGTTTGTTTTATTTTTAAAATTCCACATATAAGTGATATCATACAGTATTTGTCTTTCTCTGTCTTATTTCACTTAGCATAATACCCTCCAAGTCCATCCATGTTGTTGAAAATGGCAAAATTTTACTCTTTTTTATAACTGAGTAATATTCCGTGTGTGTGTGTGTGTGTGTGTGTGTGTGTGTGTGTGTCTCACATCTTCTTTATTCATTCTTCTGTTGATGGAAATTTAAATAATGATGCTATGAACATTGGGGTGGATGTATCTTTTTGAATTAGTGTTTTTGCTTTTTTCAGTTATATACCCAGGAGTGGAATTGCTGGGTCATATGGTAGTTCTATTTTAAGTTTTTTGAGAAACCTCTCTACTGCTTTTCACAGTGGCTGCACCAATTTACATTGCCACCAACAGTGTATGAGTGCTCCCTTTTCTCTGCATCCTCACCAACATTTGTTGTGTTCTGCTGGCCGTCTACATGTCCTCTTTGGAAAAATGTCTATTTAATTCTTCTACCCATTTTGTAATCAGGTTGTTTGTTTATTTTTGATGTTGAGTTGTATGAACTGTTTATATATTTTAGGTATTAACCCCATACTGGTCTTATCATTTGCAAATATTTTCTCCTATTCAGTAGTTTGTCTTTTCATTTTGTTGATGGTTTCCTTTGCTGTGCAAAAGCTTTTAAGCCTAATTAGGTCCCATGTGTTTATTTTTGCTTTTATTTCCTTTGCTTTAGGAGATAGTTCCAAAAAATAATTACTACAATTTATGTCAAGGAGTGTTCTGCCTATGTTTTCTTCTAGGAATTTTATGGTTTCTGGTTTTACATTTAGGTCTCTAATCCATTTTGAGTTTATTTTTGTATATGTTAGAGAATGTTCTAATTCCATTGTTTTACATGTATGTAGCTGTCCAGTTTTCCCAACACCACTTATTGAAGAGACTGTCTTTTCTCCATTGTGTATTTTTGCCTCCTTTGTTGTAGATTAGTTGACCATAAGTGCATGGGTTTATTTCTGAGCTATTTTGTTCCATTGATCTATGTGTCTGTTTTTGTGCCAGTACCATACTGTTTTGATTACTGTAATTTTGAAGTATAGTCTGAAGTCAGGGAGTGTGATTCCTCCACCTTTGTTCTTTTTTCTCAGTATTGTTTTGGCTATCCAACCTCTTTTTTCTTGTTATACAAATTTTAAAGTTATTCTAGTTCTGTGAAAATGCCCTTGGTATTTCGATAGGGATTGCATTGAATCTGCAGATTGCTTTGGGTAGTTAGTCTTGGGTAGCATAGTCATTTTAACAATATTAATTCTTCTAATCTGAGAACATGGTATGTCTTTCCAGCTGTTTGTGTCATCTTCAATTTCTTTCAACGTGTTATAGTTGTCTGGGTACAGGTCTTTTACCTCCTTAGGCAAGTTTATTCCGAGGTATTTTATTCTTTTTGATGCAATGGTAAATGGGATTGTTTCCTTAATTTCTCTTTCTGAGAATTTGTTGTTAGTGTATAGAAGTGCAACAGATTTCTCTATATTAATTTTGTATCCTGCAACTATACCAAATTCATTGGTAAGCTTTAGTAGTTTTCTGATGGCATCTTTAGGGTTTTCTATGTGTGGTATTATGTAATCTGCAAATAGTAAGTTTTACCTCTTCTCTTTCAATTTGTATAACTTTTCTTCCTCCCTCCCTCCCTCTTTGTCTCCCTCCCTTCCTTTCTTTCTTTCTTTCTTTTTGTCTGATTGCTGCAGCTGATTTCTAATATTATGTTGGATAGAAGTGGTGAGAGGGGGCATCCTTGTCTTGTTCCTGAATTTAGTGGGAAGAATTTCAACATTTTACTGTTCAGTATTATGTTGGCTTTTGGTTTGTCATAAATATATTTAATTATGTTGAGATATGTTCCCTTTATACCCACTTTGGTGACAGTTTTTATCATAAATGGATGTTGAATTTTGTCAAATGCTTTTTCTGTGTCTATTGAGGTGATCATGTGGTTTTTTCCTTTCCTTTTGTTAAAACGGTATATATCACATTGATTTGTGTATGTTGAACCATCCTTGTGACCCTGGAATGAATCCAACTTGATCATGGTGTATGATCCTTTTTAAGTATTGTTGGATTTGGTTTGCTAATATTTTGTTCAGGATTTTCACATCTATATTCATCAAATATATTGGCTTGTAATTTTCTTCTTTTTTTTTTTTTTTTTTTGTAGTGTCTTTGTCTGATTTGGGTACTAGGGTGATGGTAGCTTCACAGAATGAATTTTGGAGTGTTTCCTCCTCTTCAGTTTTTTGAAATAATTTGAAACGAACATGTATAAGTTCTTCTTTGTATGTTTGGTAGAATTCTCCAGTGAAGCCATCCAGTCCTTGACTTTTGTTTGATGGGAGTTTTTGTTTGTTTTTTGTTTGTGTTTTAATTACAGAGTATATTTCACTTCTAGTGATCAGTCTATTCAAATTGTCTGTTTCTTATTGACTCAATTTTGGCAGGCTGTATGTTTCTAGAAATTTGTCCATTTCTAGGTTGTCCAATTTGTTGGCATATAAGTGTTCATAGTATTCTGTTATAATTTTTTGTATTTCTGTAGTATCAATTGTTATTTCTTCTCTTTCATTTCTTATTTTGTTTATTTGTGTCCTTTCTGTTTTCTTCTTGGTAAGCTTGGCTAGAGGTTTGTCAATTTTGTTTATCTTTTCAAAAACCAACTCTTGGTTTTATTGATCTTTTCTATTATTTTTGATCTCTGCTTTTTTATTTTTTCAATTGTCTTTATTATTTCCTTCCATCTGATGACTTTGTGATTTGTGCTTTCTTCTTTTTCTCATTCTTTTAGGTGGTAGGTTAAGTTGTTTTTCTTGTTTCTTGGGTTAGATATTGAGATTTTTTTTGTTTCTTGCTATGTACTTCCCTCTTAGAACTGCTTTTGCTGCATCCCATAGATTCTGTAAGGTTATGTTTTCATTTTCATTTACCTCTAGGTATTTTCTGATTTATTCTTTGATTTCATCATTGACTCTTTCTAAAAAAAAATTTTTAGTGTGTTATTTGGTCTCTCTGTGTTTGTTCTTTTCCCATTTTTCTTTATGTCATTGATTTCTAGTTTCATACCATTGTGGTCAGAAAAGATGCTTGAAAAAATGTGTATCCTCTTAAATTTGTTGAGGCTTGTTTTGTGACCTAGTATGGGTCTATCCTAGAAAATATTCCATACATGCTTGAAAAGAATGTGTAGTCTGTTTTTCTGGATGTTGTTGACCATAGATATCAACTAAGTCCAACTGGTCTATTGTGTTATTTAGGACCTCTGTTGCATTACTGATTTTCTGTCTAGATGATATTTCCATTGATGTCAGTAGGGTGTTAGTCTTCTATTATTGTATTCCTGTCTATTTCTCCCTTTGTGTCTATTAATATTTGTTTTATATATTTAGATGGTCCGTATTTGGTGCATGTGTGTTAATGAGTATAATATCCTTTTCTTGATTGATCCCTTTACCATTGTATAATGTCCTTTTTTGTCTGTCTTTATGGCCTTTGTTTTAAAGTTTGTTTTGTCTGATGTGAGTATTGCTACCCCTGCTTTCTTGTTATTTCTATTTACATGAAATATCTTTTTCCAACCCCTTACTTTCAGTCTGCGTGTGTCTTTCATGCTGAGTGAGTTTCTTGTAGGCAGCGTATTGTAGGTTCTTTTTTTTTTTTTAAATATAGTCTGCCACTCTGTCTTTTGATTAGAGCAGTTAGTTCATTTCCATTTAAAGTAATTATTAATAGGTATGTACTTATTGCCATTTTAAACCTTGTTTTCCAGTTGTTTTTGTAGTTCTTCTTTGCTCACTTCTTCTTTTTGTTTTTCCTTTTGTAGTTTGTTGGTTTTCTTTTGTAGTATGCTTGAGTTCCTTTCTTTTTTTCTGTGTGAATCTATTTTATGTTTTTGATTTGTGGTTACCCTGGAGTTCAAGTATAGTTCACCCATAACTATATCTACTTGCTTTAAACTGATAGTCATACAGGTTCAAACACAAAAAAAAATCTACATTTTTCTCCTCCTCTCCCCCACATTTTCTGATTTTGATGTCTTATTTTACATCTTCATGCTTATCATTTTGCTGTTAATTGTAGTTATAATCACTTTTACAAACTTTTTAAATAGTTTTAAATCTTTGTATTGGCTTATTTAAGTGATCTTCAATCCTTCTGTATGGTTGCTTTTCTTATTATGATTTTCCTTTTCCTATAGATTCTTGCTGCTTATCTATTTAGAAAAGACCTTTCAATATTTCTTTTAGGTTAAGTTTAGTATTGCTGAATTCTTTTACAGTTTTTTTTTTTTTTTCTTGAGAAATTTTTTTATCTCTCCTATTCTAAATGATAATCTTGCTGAGTAGAGGATCCTAGGTTGCAGGTTTTTCACTTTCAGGACTTTGAATATATCAAAGTTTGAAAAGGACTGCAAAGTTTCTGCAGAGCAATCAGCTGATAGTCTTATGGAGATTCCCTTGTAACTGACTTTGTTTTTTTCTTGCTACCTTTAAAATCCTCTCTCTATTTTTAACTTTTGCCATTTTAATTATAATACATCTTGGGTGGTTCTGTTTGTGTTCATCTTGTTTGGGACCCTCTGTGTTTTCTGTACCTGGATATCTGTTTCCTTCATTAGGTTTGAGAAATGTTCAGTCATAATTTCTTCAAATACACTTTTGATCTCCTTTTCTCTCTTTTCTCTTCTTGGAACCCCTATTATCCTAATGCCAATACACTGTCTTGGTTACTGTAGCTTTGTAGTAAGTTTTGAAATTGTGAAACATGGGTCCTCAAACTTTGTTCTTCTTTGTCTTTTTCTTTTTGAGGATAGTTTTTGATAATTGTCTATTCTGATTTATTTTTATTTCCACACGAATTTCTTGAATCAGTTTGTTAATTCATGCCACCAAAAACTGTGTTTGATATGATAGGCATTGTGTTCAATCTGTAGATTAATGTAGAGATTGTTGCCATCTCAACAATATTAAGTTTTCCAATCCATTAACATGGGTTGTTTTTCCATTTATTTATGTCTTTTAAAAATATTTTTCAACAATGTTTTGTATTGTCAGTGTAAAAGTCTTACACTTCTTCTGTTAAATATATTCCTAATGTTTTGTTTTTGATGCTATTGTAAATGAAATTATTTCTAATTTGTTTTTCAGATTGTTTATTGTTAGTGTATAAAAATTCAATTGATTTTTGTATTTTTATTTTGTCTCTTACAAGTTTTCTGAATTTGTTTATAAATTTTAATAGCTTTTTCAGGGACTCCTTAGGATTATTTTATACAAGATTATATAATCTGCAAATAGAGATAGATTTACTTCTTCCTTTCCAATCTGGATTTCTGTTATTTCTTTTTCTTTCTCAATTGTCTTGATAGAACCTCTAGTGTACTGTAGGATAGAAGTGGTGAGAGCAGATATTTTTGTTCCAGATCATAGGGGTAAAGCATTCAGCCTTTCACTGTTAAAATGTAACCTGTGGGTTTTTCATAGGTGGCCTTTATCAGATCTAGAAACGTCTCTTCTATGCATGGTATATTGAATGTTTTGAATATGAATGGATGTTGGATTTTTCAAGTGTTTTTTTTTTTGCATCATTTGAGATGATCATCTGGTTTTTGTCTTATATTCTATTAATATGATGTATTACATTGATTTTTTTGTATGCTAAATCAACCTTGCATTCCTGGATAGATCCAACATTGTTGTGGTGTGTAATTCTTTTTATTTGTTGCTGGATTTGGTTTGCTAGTAATATGCTGAGTATTTTTGATTCTGTATTACTGAGGGATATTGGTCTTCTTTTCTAATGATGTATTTGTATAATTTTTGTTTTAGCGTAACACAGGCCTCATGCAATAATTTGGAAAGTGCTCCCTTCTTTTCTATCTTTTGGCAGTATTTATGAATGATTGGTATTAATTATTTCTTAAAACGTCTATAGATTTCACCAGTGAAGCCCTCTGAACATGGGCTTTTTTGTGGAGAGAAGTTTTAAAATTACTAATTTGATACCATTACTTGATATAGTGCATTCAGATTTTCAATTTCTCTTTGAGTCACTTTCTGTAGTTTGTATCTTTCTAAGACTTTGTTCATTTCATTTAAGTTATTTAATATGTAGGTGTACAGTTGTTCCCAGTAATCCCTTAGAATCCTTTTATTTTTGTAAAGTTGGTAGTGATTTTTTCTTTTTAATTCCTGATTTAGCATTGTCTTTTTTTTCCCCTTTGTCAGTCTAGCTAAATGTTTGTCAATTTTGTTGGTCTTTTCAAAGAAACAGCTTTCAATTTTGTTGGTCTTTTCAAAGAAACAGCTTTGGGTTTCGTTGAATTTTCTCATTCTGTATTTCACTTATTTTCATTCTAATCCTTACTATTTTGTTTCTTCTGTTTGCTTTGCATCTAATTTGCTATTTTTTCCCCTAGTTTCTTAAGATGGAAGGTTAGATTAGGGAAAGATTTCTTCTTTTTTAATATAGGTATTTACAACTATTAATTTCCAACAGGCACTGCTTCAGCTTCATCCCATAACTGTTGGTATGTTGCGTTTCATTATCATTCCATCTCAAAGTATTTTCAAATTGACTTTGTGATTGACCTATTAATTATTTAGGAAATCATTGTTTAATTCCCACATATTGTCATTTTCTCAAATCTCCTTCTGTTATTGATTTCTATTTTTATTCCTTTATGGTATGAAAACATACTTTATGTAATTTCAACCTGTTAAATTTATTGATGTTTGTTTTATGACCTATATTGTGGTATATCCTGTAGACTGTTGCATGTGCATTTGAGAAAAATATGTATACTGCTATTGATGGCAGGGTGGAGGGAGGAGTATTCTATAGTTGTCTGATTGGTCTACTTGGTTTATAGTTTTATTCAAGCCTTCTAATTTATTGTGTTCTTCTGTCTTATTGCTATATCCAATACTGAAAAGGTGGTATTGAAGCCTTCAACTACTATTGTTGAATTTTCTATTTCTCCCTTCAATTCTGTTTTTGAGTTATAGTTTTCTTATTGTATTCTGTCATTAGATGCATTGATGTTTATAATTGTTACACTTTCCTGATGGATTGACCCTTATTATTATAAAAAGTCCTTCTTTTCCTCTAGTAACTTTCTTTTTTTTTTTTTTACAGGATACATTTTGTCTGACATTAGTATAGCACTCCAGCTCTCTTTTGGTTACTGTTTGCATGGTATATCGTTTCTCATTCCTTTACTTTCAACCTATTTATGGATTTTAATCTAAAATGTGTCTCGTGTCTACTACATATAGCTGGGTCATGTTTTTGTTTTTTTAAATCAATTTTTCCAATATCCACCTTTAAATTGAATGTTTAATCCATTTACATTCACTATGACTACTTATAAAGTAAGATTTGTATCTGTCCTTTTGCTATTTGTTTATTATATGTTATTTTTTAGTGTACCACTTTAATTCCCTTGTTTTCTGTTTGATTATATATTTTCATATTGTTTTTATAGAGGTTTCCTTGAGGCTTACAATTAATATCTTAACTTAAAACAATCTTGTTCAAACTTGCTTCATTCCCTCCACCATCCTTTGTACTGTTATTGTTGTACAAATTTCATCTTTATATATCATTAGCCCACCTCTCACTTTAATAATTACTGCTTTATGCAATTGTCTTTTGAAGCAGATAGGAAAAAACAAAAATTACAAACAAAAATACATTTATATTGCTATTTATATTTACCTATATACTTGTTTACTTATGCTCTTTAATTCTTTGTGTGAATCCGAGTTACTGTCTAGTGTCTTTTAAGTCAGCCTGAAGGACTCTCTTTATTATTTCTTATAGTATAGATCTGATAGCAATTAATTTTCTCAGTTTTTGCTTTTCTGAAAATATCTTATTTTCTCATTTATTTTTTGAAGGAAAGTTTTGTTGGATATGAAATTCTTGTTTGAGAGTCTTTTTCTTTCAGCACTTTGAATATGTTGTCTCACCACTGTTTGGCTTCCATAAAAGTTTCTGATGAAAAGTCAGCTATTAATCTCATTGCAGATACCTGGGTTGTGATGAGCCTTTTATTTTCTTGCTGCTTTTGAGATTCTTTCTGTCTTTTTATAGTATGCCTATGATAGGCATAGATGTGTATCCCTTTGAATTTATCCTGGTTGGAATTTGAACATTTTTTAGTGTGTTAATAAATGTTTTTCATCAAATTCAAGAAGTTTTCAGTCATTATTTCTCAAGTATTCTTTATGTCTTTTTCTCTCTATTCTCTCCTCCTGGGACTCCCATTATATGTATGCTGGTATAATTTATGGTGTCCCACAGAACTCTTAGACTGTGTCCATTTTTCTTCATGCTTTTTTGTTTCTGTTCTTCAAACTGAATACCTCAATTTCATTCTCAATTTACCTATCTCAAATTTGTAGATTCTTTTTGCTGTCAGTTCAAATCTTCTGTTAAGCCCCTCTATAAAAGATTTTATTTTTATTATACTTTTTAATTCTTGAATTTCTATTTGATTCCCCCTCTGCATAATTTCTATATCTTTATTGATATTTCCTATTTGATTGACAATCATTTATAGTCTCCTTTAGTTTTTCAGATATGGTTTCCATTAATTTTTGAACATATTTAAAACAGCTTACTTAAAGTTTTTGTCTACTAAATCTAATATCTGGGCTTTCTTTCTTTATTTATTTCTTTGGCTACACCACATAGCTTGTGGGATCTTAGTTCCCCAACTGGGGATTGAACCTGGGCCCACAGCAGTGAAAGCACTGATTCCTAGCCACTGGACCACCAGGGAGTTCCTGGGCTTTCTTAAGAATGTTTTCTATTGACTGCTATTTTGGGGTGTTCAGGCCATACTTTCCCATTTCTTTGCATGTGTTTTTGTATTTTTTTTTTTTTTGGTGAATATTAGATATTAAAAATAATATAATGTGACAGTTCTGGAAATCAGACTCCCCTTTTCCCTAGTTTTTTTATGTTGTTGTTCTTGTTGTTCATTTTTTTTTTTTTCCTGCTGTTTGCTTATTAACTTTCCTGGATGGATTCTATAAAGTCTGTATCCTTTGTTGTGTGAAGTCATTGATGTATATCTATTTATTTAGCTTAATGATCAGCTAAGATTTTGGTGAAAATGTCCTTAAATTCCTTGAATCAATAAGTCTCCTACACTTTACTGTGAGGTTCTTTGTATGTGTTGGGACAGGCCTTCAACACTCTGAAAGTTTATAATTCTGCCTTAGCCCTTTCTTCCTGCTTGTGCAGAGGTTCTAGTTTGGACAGCTGAGGTATTAGAGCCTTTTTCATATCTTTCTTAGGTATGCACATCGTCCTCAGATGTGAGCATCCTTCTAGATCCCCAGATATGTTGGAGATTTTCAAAGCCCCCTATAGAGATTTCATTCCCCAGATTTTCTGACCAGCATCTTGTTTGCCCCAGCTGGTATCACTGCCACAGGCCACTTCAATGGTAAACAATTACCAGATTGCTTTCAGCAAATGCCCTGAGGATAGGACTTTTGTTAAGTAGTGAGCTCTGAGATCAAAAAACAGCAAACCTTGTGAATAGGACTTTTCTGAGGAATTGCCATACAGGTCAAATAGTGATGATTCTCTGGTGTTGGGGCTTTCTGGGGAACTTCAAAACCATTCTGCTCCCTCCAGTGGTTGCTGGGCTGCTGGTTCTCACAGCTACCATGCTTCTAGGGTTGCTGGATTTCAAGGCTAGCTTGGAGCTGTGGAGAGGGCCATGAGAATAGAATAAGTTAAAATGTCACAAAGCTCACTGTTCTTACTGAGATTCAGCTGTTTTTTTTTTTGTTTTTGTTTTTGTTTTTTTTTAATAAATGCCCCTCTGGTTGTTGTACAATATTGGTTAATTTCCAAAGTTCCAAAAAATTTGATTTTGACATTTTCCCCCCAAAGTCCCATTGCTTTTATGGAGGAGCAGATTTTTGGGTGCCCTTACGATGTTATCCTGGAAATATTCCCTTTTCCTAATATTTCAAACTCTCTTTTTCTCCTGATTATAGAATAAAATTTAGAAAGTACATAAAAGCATGAAGAAATTAAAAATCACCTATAAATATAAGTTCATCACCACTTTAAGCATCTTCCCTTCTAGATTTTGTTTTATATATTTCCATAAATTTATTATTTTTTTTCCCTGAATGAAATAG
The DNA here is from genome assembly GCF_026419965.1 of Kogia breviceps. Lineage (NCBI taxonomy): Eukaryota > Metazoa > Chordata > Mammalia > Artiodactyla > Physeteridae > Kogia > Kogia breviceps. The sequence continues at coordinate 49,987,690 of NC_081310.1, read as the reverse complement.
TCATGAAGGGTGAGGAGTAGAAAAGTTTGAGGAGAGGAGAATATTGTACTTGGTGGCTGGAGAAAAGGTAGAGTTGAGGAAGAAGTAAATTCAAGTTGAAAAATGCAGAATAATATAAGGAAAAAAATTAGAATGACTAATAATACCACCCTCCAGAAATAAATACTGGTGATATATTGGGGTATTTTATTTTCTGTTGTTTCTATGAATATGTCTATAAAATATATACTTTATAGCTATACATTCACATACACACTTATATGGACACACACAGACATACGTGTGTCTGTATGTGAGTGTATTTTTAAGCAAATTGCTATCATATGGTGGGTTTATGCTTTTTCCTTATATAATGAACATTTTCTGAATGTTTTTAAGTTAATTTAGAAGCCCATTTTTCCATCAAGTAGTTATATTTTAGTAAAACACAGTTCTGTCATATTAGATAGCTATACAATTTCCAATTTTTCACTATTATAAAAATATTGCCAGGGACTTCCCTTGTGGTCCGATGGTTAAGACTCCATGCTTTCAATTCAGGGGGCACAGTTTAGATCCCTGGTCAGGAAACTAAGATGGCACATGTTGTGGGGCACAGCCAAAAAATTTAAAAAATATTGTCTCAAATTTCCTTGTGCATCCTTAACCTGCATCTCTGATTAGTTCATTAGGATAAATTCCTAAAAGTTTCCTTTTATACTTTTTAGTATTAAAACGTGTTAACACGTTTTCAGTTTTACATGAGGGTGAATGCTGACTTGAACAGGGTGTCCAAACATATCCTCTATTCTTAATATTTTATGTAATTTTAAAATAGAACTATCTATTAGATACAGAAAAGTACACATATCAAAGTGAACACACCAGTGTAAACATCAATGATGAAAACAATAATGATGAAAATGCAGTACAGTACTATGCTAGATGCAGTGGGAGAAACAAGGGACACAGAAGAGATTCTCCTTTCATGTGCACATGTATAAAATATTAGTTGTATGGCCCCCAAGGAGGCCCAGATATACTAAGGTCAAGGGATGCTGGGAAGAGAATTTTCAAGTGACGACTGTTGCACAGGGGAAGCAAGGGAATACCAAGCCCTAGTGCCAGCTGTGAGAGGTGCAGCACAAGTAGTAATAAAAAGTAATAAGCTTTGAGGCAGTCCTAAAATATGAGATGAGAAGAGAGACCTTTTCCTTGGCTTTACTGCTATTACCTTAAATGTTGGAGATTGTTCTCTGAATACCTAACCATATGCCTCAAAGTGAGATAGAGACTATGCAGGTAGGAAGAGTAGGACAGTAGAGAGATTAATCTGGGATTGAATCTCAGTTTCTCCACTTTCTGTCCACGTGATCTGGGACAAGATATTTAAATTTTTTGTAGCCCAAGTTCCTCTTTTGTAAAGTGGGAACAGCAATATGTACTTCACAAGATGATTGTCAGTGTAAAATGAGCCAACTCAATGTTACAGCATGCAGCATAGTGCCTGAAATATAGTAAATGCTTAATAAACGATTATTATTCCTTTTTCCCTCCCACATGATACAGACTGTTTTCTCAAGAACTATATGGTTAATGTCAGGGCAAGAGAAGAAGGAATGCAATAATTAGAGATGTGTAGTAAAGTATGAAGTGATGTGGTCACATAATAAGAGAAACAATGGTATGGAGAAAGGAAACATAGGTTATCCTTCATTTGCTGTGCTTCCCTATCTTTCAAAAATAGTTATTCACATGCCAGTCCACACAGTGTACTCTAATTAGCCATAGGTGTCAAGACCTATGAGACTACATAATATTTTACAAATTAGGTAAGTTGTTCAGCTTTGGCCTGTTTAGGAGACAAGTATTGGGTTCCCCTAAACATGGAATAAAAAAATGAAATTATCTTGTTCTTGAAACTTGGACAGCTTGCTCCATATCTTCTCTGGATTCCCAAGAAAATTTTTTACTCTTTTAATTTATAATTTTATTCTATAGCTTCCTCTAGAGTTGATATCATGGTATCATTTTTCTATTCATTTTCAATACCATCTACTGAGTATTAGATAGAAGTAGTAGTCTTTTTTTTCCTTTTAGTTATTTTTTGTCTCTACACTTGATTTTCCAAAGCTCCACTTATTGGTCACTGGGACCTATATACATAAGTATATACAAATACAAATACAAGTACACATAGGGAAAAGGAAAGTAAAAAAAATTTATATATTTAATCAACATATAGTCATTAAGGAATATAGACTTTTATAATAGTCACTACTTATCAGAATTCATGTAGATAAAATGTGGGCACAATTTGCCAGAGAAGAAACTGTGAGGAAAGGGGAGATAGAAGAGGACGAAAAAGGTGACCCTTCTATAATTTTGCCAACTTTGCCCCTCCTAACCTGTTAAGGCTTATGTGTATTCCTTTATTATAGTGAAAGAAAAGGTTACAGGTGAAGGGAAGAAGCTTGAAACAAGGAGATCTTGCTACACATCAGTGTTGGTCTATAAAAACTCTAATAAAAGAAACCAAAAGGGTATGAGAGAAAATCTGAGGATACAAGTAATGGACATTTAAGAATTATAAAATTTTCCTTCTAAATAAGAATGCAGAAGCCAAACTTTATATAATTTGAGAGGGGCAGTAACCTAGACAGCAGATGAAGGAAGTGGAACTTTAGGGAAAAAAAAAGGTTTAAAAAAATGGTGGGGGGAGGTTGGAAGAGGATGGAAAGAAGAAAGTAAGGGAAAATATGAATAATCCCACAAGGAAAACAAACACAAAAGTCAAACTGAGTGAGTAAGAATGAGTGTGTGAAATAAAGATGGGATGAACAAATGGGGCTGTGGAATGCACAGGGTAGGAGCAAAAAATGGGGACCTTGAAAATACGAAAAGAAAGAAGAAAAGTGTAATATTATGCAGCTATGAAGGAATGCTTGAGGAAATGATCAAAAGTCAATGATGGAAAAGGGTGAAGACTGGGAGAAAAATGGTCCCTGGATTATGGTGACATGAAAGTAAAAAAATGAGGCTATGCCTTTGGCTCCTGATCTGTGTGAAAACAAGCTAAAAGCACAGACTTGTTAGCTTATGAAGGGAGGTAAAGGATTATCAAGGGAGAGAGAGTAAGGGCACCTAGTATCTCTTCTTATAACAACTCTTCCAAGAGTTCTGTTCTATCCAAGGACCTCACTCCCTTCTCACCTTGTTCTGTTATGTAGTAGTATTCGAATACTCATGTGCAGCAAGGTGCTGTGGGAATGAATACCTGGTAAGAATAACATATATAACCTATGGATTCTTAGTTAATGGCACATAAGGGTTAATTAAAAACACACCAAAAATAACAAAGCAAGAAAACTTATAGACCCATTCTGAAGCACATTCATAGGACCCATCTCTTCATCTCATTTATTTACATAAGTGTGAAAAACTTGACCACATTTTCAAGTGATTTGTTACCCATCTTACCTCCTAGGGAAAGACGACTGTTTTTCTTTAGCAACAAACTTATTTAACAGATATTTAATTTACTATATGCCAGATATGTCTTTTAGGCACTGGGGATCTAGTCAGTGAACAATAGGAGAATAGAATGTATCTTTTTCCTCTAACTTGTGTCTCTTTGTTTGGGGACAAGGAGGGAACTGTGGCAGCGCAGATGGTAGTAAAGATGGAAGCATTATCACGGGGATAGCCTTATTAACCCCATATTATAATGCAGCCCTGACCTGACAAAATTCTTTTGTAGCTGCTACAACTTTGCTTCCCCTGGTGCCCCATGTTCGGTTTTACCACATTCAGGGTCATGTGATCAGAGCTGTGCAGTGACTCGGAGCGGCAGCAGAAGGGGAAATGAGAAGGTGGTGCCGTCCATGGGGGGATGGGGATGACGCTAGAAGAGCCCCATTTGCTTATCTGTTTTCAGCATATCCTTTCTGCTTCTACTGGTATTCAGGCAAGGCAGCCTGGCTTGAACTGGCTACCTGTTCTAAATTTCCTCTTTATTTATAATACAGTAGATTGGGAAGGGAGGTGTGTGTGTGTGTGTGTGTGTGTGTGTGTGTGTGTGTGTGTGTGTGTGTGTGTCTTCTGATGTTTACATTATCAACAAAGTTGATTGTGGCTGCCCTGGATATTCATTTAAATGCAATAAAATATTTTTAAGAAAACTTAGCATGACCGTGGCACATAAGGATGCTCAATTATGTTGCCTGTGAATAAAAGCACTACAGGGGCTTCATAGTGTGACTTTTCACCACCTCTGTGTTCTCAGCTGGCCTCCTCCCTTCCAAGCCTCATCTCAGGGTGGGGGGACCCAAAAGCAAGAGGTTTGTTTTCTGTGACATTTGCTATTTGTTGCTGGCTCACTGTTTCAGTGGGGGAGGTGCCATGCTAAAGTCTCTAGGGGCAGTAGACCATGCACTATTTTGACACTATTACTCATTTCTCTCATGGAGAATGTCACCCAGTGTCACTTCCCCCATTTTTTTTTTTTTTTTTTTTTTGGTGTATTGGAGCTGCCCAGGTTCACGTTGCCACTCATGCATGCGACAAGTGGCAGACTTCACAGCCTCAGAGAAAGTGGGAGAGGAGGTGGCTCGCCTTGTCTCCCCTTCTCTGTTCAAATGCTCCTGTGTTGATGTGAACCCTTTAGGCTGCTGTGTCTGTTGAAGGGTCTGGCCGACTTGTTTTGCCCTCTGGCTTTGTGGCGGGAAACCTCTTGCTTATTTTAGATAATATGAGATCGTTGCCGGGTTGCAGGGCTCCAGAAGGTGAACCCTTTAACAGAAATATCTGTTGGTTTCAGTTTCTGCTCTTTGTGAAACCAAGGCATGGTGTAAAATTTCTCAGTTTTGTTTTCTCGTGTTCCGAGGCCTTTCTCTCGTCCCTCCAACATTTTAATGCATGAGAGGGCTTGCTTTCTGAGCATAGGTTTGAACTTAAGTTTAAACTATATTTTCTCATTAGCTTGAGAGGCCTCTTGAAAACACCACTGGTTTCCTCTCCGTGTGCAGGGCATGCCTCAGAGCTGCAGACCAGCTTTCCCGCAGGTCAGGTGGCTTCTGTAATCAACTGTGTCTGAGGAGCACTGGATTAACCCAATCGCACAGCTTCCTCTGGAGTCAGTCAACATGTGCATCATTGAGTCTTCTCATGACCAGACCCTGGGTGGATGCTGCAGACAAGCGGCCTCATGCCTACTGGACTACCAATTATTCTTTTATGGTGTAGCACCTTTGGGGCCTGGGCTTCTAAGAAGCACACTTTGGGAGAGGCTGTCTAGCTTGAAGAAGTTCTAATCTGTTATTTAACTTCCCCCCCCCCCGCCCCAATTAGGTGGTTCCACGGTGTCTGTCCCTGTTCTCTTCAGGGAGGCTTGTTGTCTAGCAGACCTTCTAAGTTATATGGTATTGGCGCTCAGCCAGGCAGCTCACCCAGTGCAGATGAAGAGAGCGGCATAGTCCTGACCCCGCCACTCCATACATGCCTCCGTTTCTTACTTGTGACCCACGCTTCCACTAGTCTCACTGGTGCCTGAGAACAAACCTGGGAAGGAGAGCAGTAAGGGGACCAAGAGTGCCAGTAGCAGAAGCACCTGGCCGAGGTTCTGGTGACCTCTGATAATTTACTGCCGGCTAGCTGTGTGACCTTGAGCCAATGGCTTATTTCTGTCAGCCACAATTTGCCTTCATAGGGCTATTTACAAGTATTAGATGAGATAGAATATTTTAAAATTTCTCACTATGCTTAGCACATAGGCAACGTTCAATAAATAATAGTTACTATTATTAAAGAGTGTCATCTTCACAAGAGTAGTCCATATGTGACATCCTGCTGTCCCACTCATCTGCCCACTTGGAACCTTGACCTCTTGCCATTCCTCTTTCTCCTCTTCCTCCCAACATCACCGTCATAATTCACTAGCACCTGCATGCCAGGAGAGGTGTACGGTAAGAGCATTTAATTGCACTGTGTCACGGAATCCCTACATGACTCCCTTAAGTCTTTGCTCAGTTGTTTTCTCCTTGTTGAATCTTACTTTAAATCTCTTATTTAACACCCCTCAAACTTCCAGTTCCCTGCTTTTTCTCCTCCTTGGACTTACCTTCTGATATACTGCATATTTACTACGTTTACTTGGTGTTTACTTTTTGTTTATATCCTCCTTTAGAATATAAGTACTGTAAGGGCAGGGGATGTTTTGATAAATCTCTCTCTCTTTTTAACTGATGCATCCTAAGTGCCATTAGAGTGCCTGGCACAGAATAAATGCACAAAAAGTATTTCTTCAACAAATGTGTGAATGGTATTGATTGAACAAAAAAATGTGTGACCATAACAACCCTTATTTTACAGATAAAGAGATTGAATTCTGAGAAGTTACGTAAATTGACTAAGGCGAGAGCTAGTAGGTTTTGGAGTCTCGGTTTGAATTCATCTGAGAGCCCAATCTCTTGACCATTTTTCTCTACTACTCTTGTCACCTAAGTACACTTGGCAATTTTTAAGGGATGTTTCCTATATGCTCCCACACAGAGAAATCCCGTTCTCGTCAAGTAGCAACACAACTAGGGCCTTGAATCCCTTAGGTGACAGAGCTGGGTGGTCTTCATCAATGTGGAAGAGAAGGCCTCTGTTTTCTTTGTATTCCTCTCTTTTAGAAGCACCCCAGAGACGTATTGTTTGTGCCCTCATGCTTCCCAGAGGGTTAGCTAAGTCTTCGGTGTGACTTACAGCCATGAGTGCATGGGCTAGACCAGGTGTGATCTCAGTAGCAGCTGCCATGCTGCACTCATTCATATCTTTACTTTCCTGTGGCAACAAAGGTTTATAGTTCACAGTGGTGTGTGAATCCATAAACAGTCCATCGTGTAGTTTTTGAAAATCTGAGTGGTACGCATAAATCTATGTGTGTATAGAAAGAGCCATATTGCCAGTATTATGACTGTTCCCAGGAGATGAAAAGCTCAATAGAGTCTCTGGATCATGGCCTGGTTTTAGTTTTTCTGAGAGTTTATAAGATCCCCTTGGGGAAGTCAAGGGACAAGATCATGAGTGAGAAACGTAGGAGTCACCACATAGCTGACCCCATAGTCACCACAGCCTGCAGGGCTATTGTGTGGACCAGGCTTTGGGCATCTGATAGAAATGTGGTCAAGTGGAATAGCTGCTTTGTATCTTCTGCTTTGCATCTCACCACCTACATGCAGCCCTCTGGAATGGGGCAATGCAGGGGGATTCTTTGGTATGAAATAAACATCCTCAGCTGGCTAAAGTTGACGGAGTAGAGGAGATCGTAGGAACTTCGATCAGCTCAAGGTCACGACAAGCCAGGGACAGATATGAATGAACATGGACCTGGCTCCCTAGCATATTCTCTACTCAGTTTAAAAAGATGGTTCAATTGAGATGAGAGACGTAGTGAAGATAGTCCTCATCATGTCTGTGTCTTGCACCACATTGCTTGAATTAGACTAGTTGGCTGGTTTCCAACTTCCTGCCAGGAGTGTAAGTGTCTTTCTGCTAGAGTTTTCAAAGCGGAGTTGGGGGAAGATGCCAAGAGTTTGTTGCATTCAGCATTCACCATGCACAGCCCCTCACTCAATATTTTGGATCAGGTACCAACACCTGCAACTGTACCTGTGTCCTCCAGATCTAGAATTCCTCTATTACCCTTTTCAGAGAACAAATCTTCAGACTTCTGTCAAACTGGGAAAAGGGAAACACAGAGAAGATGAGGGAATCTAGGGATGCTAACTGCTTCTGAAATAGTATTCACTCAGGCCTTCTTATTTCAGAGGCCCTTCAAGTTCCAGAGATCTTGGGACTTCCAGTTCCCAAGACCTTTGAAGGTTTTGTGATGTTAATTGGGTTGGTTCTCTGCAGCTTTGTCTACTGTCAGTCCGGGATTCAGCTTTCTCAGACCTAGAGAATTAGTTGTCACTTTTCCATCTCTTTTCAGTTTTCAGAATGTGCTGCTGGAGTCTCTTCTGTTCTCCCATTCTTGTGGATTTGTGTCTCTTCAAAGCTTCCTTTGCTGCAGTTCTGATTTTAGGAAGGAGTGAAAATAGATGTGTGTGTTAAGTCATCCACCTTAGCCCTTAATCTGGATTCTCCCCGAATGTTCTTTCTTTCTTTTGCCTAGAGCCCATCTGATCTTTAGCGGGACTCATCTGCTGGCTATCAGGGGGGGAAAAATTGATAATTTAATCAGTTCCTTTAGGTAATGCTCAGTCTCTCGGGATGGGGGGGGTAAATGCATTCTCTCTGATTGCCCCCCTCTCCTGTGTTTCTCCCAGAGCTGATATCTATACCTGTGAGGAAGAAGGTCTGAGGGGAAGACTTTGTGTCTTTGGGTCCCATGTTCTCTGGAACCCAGGTGATGTTCCTGTTTACCTGGCTGCTGTTTGCTTTGCTGGCATTTTCCTGTGAAGTCGGTGACTAGTATCTTGCTGCCCCATTTCTCTCCTGGCTGCTCAGAACCCGGCCATGGCACTTTGGTTGGGCTTGGTTCCCACTGGCTGCAGGCCCGGGTTTACACCGTATCCTCCTGCTGGTCCACTGACCCACAGGTCCACGTCAGTCTCTGTAATAAGGTCACTGTCCACTGTGGAATCAGTGTCTGATCTGTGGATCTTGCCTCAACCCCCCACAGCCCATGGGAACTAAGGATTGCTTTGGAAAGCTGAACTTTTGAGATTCCCTCCACTCTGGGCTTCCTAATTGATATGGTTGTGTGCCAGGTTGGTGGAAGAGGTAGTTATTCTCCAAGTCTTGAGTGGGGAGCAGGCAGTAAGCAATTCCTCTTGCCCGCAGTGTTCCCCAACTGTACCTCTCCCTCTAGGGGCCAAAGCCAGGAACGGTGGCATTCGGGACACACATGGTTAACAGTCTTGTTCTCCTACATCCCCAACTTTCTTTCTTTTATTAAAAAATGAAGCAGGGGGTGACTTTATCTTTTACCTCCCAAGTCATATATTCCTTTTATCTTTGAATAACAAGCCTCACAGGGGCCTTGCCCATCCTAAGTCCAGGGCTCTATCATTCCCATACTACAGGCAACCTCTGTAGATGCTGGGTCTTAATGTGGGGAATAAAGGAGTTCTATTTTCTCAGGAAAATAAAAATTGTGTTCTGAATAAATGTATTTTGTATATCAGAAGCTGAATATTTGATCAGTTTTTCCCTTTGCATTCCTTTTGTAAAATATTCTAGTATTCCCCCAGACAAATGCACTCCTTGGGCTGACCTATTCAAAAAATCAAGAGAGAAGCAGGTATTTTTTCAAAATGTTAGTCACTGCACTTGTGATATAATTACATTAATGTAGGTTGAAAAGAATCAGAAAATCTGGGGTTGGTTAAGCATTGAGTCCCTGGAAAATGTCTTGAACTATGGGATTCTGGTTACTGAAACAGGGTTTGGGGCAGAGGCTGACTACCTGAATATTAGCTTGTGAGGCAAGGCCATTTCTTAACAACCCTTCATTGTAAAATCGGGGTGATTAAATAAGAGTTTTGTAAAACACTTATAAGAGCTTCATATATTGTTCTCACCATTACTAATACTACTTTTGTTAATATTGCATTCAGGAGGAGTCCATTGCTTTGATCTGAAGCATTTCAAATGTTGTGGTTTGCTAATTTAGGGTGTTCCCTTTCCAAATGATCCAGAATCAGTGGAAACATCTTTGGACTGGCAGATAAAAGATGCAGGGAGAAGCCAGCACAGTAAGGAATTTAAGAAATAATTAAGGGCGGGCTTCCCTGGTGGCGCAGTGGTTGAGAGTCTGCCTGCCGATGCAGGGGACACGGGTTCGTGCCCCGGTCCGGGAGGATCCCACATGCTGCGGAGCGGCTGGGCCCATGAGCCATGGCCGCTGAGCCCGCGCGTCTGGAGCCTGTGCTCCTCAATGGGAGAGGCCACAATAGTGAGAGGCCCGCGTACCGCACACACACACACACACAAAAAAAAGCATTTAAAAAGAAATAATTAAGGGCAACACATTGATGAACAAGTGAGTGGTTTGGCTAAAGATGCCACCTTGGACAAAATTTGCCCAAACCTTGTCAGTGTTGCTCTGTTTTAACTCTTTGACATTTGTTTAAAGTCTCCAAGTGACTATTTTGGTTAGGTGGGCTTAAAGAGTGAAAGAACTTCTGTAAATATGAAAAAGTTTTTTAACTCTTAGCTAATTCCATGGAATAAATAAGATGACTATGTTTTTCCAATTTATATATATATATGTGTGTGTGTGTGTGTGTATATTTATTCTTTTTTAGATTCTTTTCCATTATAGGTTATTACAAAATATTGAGTATAGTTCCCTGTGCTATACTAAAATGGCTAGTTTGATATGTTTAACTTAAAACATATAGAAGGTATTGAAAGTGCCAAAATCTTAAGAAAGATTATTGTTGGGTTATGGAATTTTGAGTTATTTTTAATACCTTTTTTCCCCTCTGAAATCTCCAAGCTTTCTTTATGACATCTGTTACTCCTATTATCAGAGAAAATGATAAATAGAAAAACAAAATGATGACATAAAAATGAGTTTTGTATCTTAATTGATCCCAAGTAGGCTTGTTTCCTATTTCACCATTCCATTTGAGCTCACATACATTTTTAAAATATAATTTTCAATGGCTTAATTTATGCAAAATATCATAATAACCTCTTGGCAATATGATTGTTGCTAAAGATTAGTTTAAGAACAAGGATCAGTGCAAATTGCTTCATCTCATCACTGTGTTAGACTTAAAACAAGGGAGTCTGATAGGGATGTTATTCTTGGGTTTAAATGAGTATTTAAAGATTGGGTATATGTTTTGTTGTTGTCTGCCATATATATATATATATATATATATATATACACACACATATATAATCACTCATATATGCACAAGATATACAACTTAAAATAAAAAGATTTTGAAAAATTAGGCAAATCCTCATCTGTACAATAAGGAGAGGGCCCCTGAGGTCTCTTCCAGCTGCAGAATTCTCCTTTTCTGTGATTCAAACCAGAGCTACTTGTGGGAGAAAGTTGAGAAGAACTCGGCCACATGGTGGTGCAGTGACTCCTCACAGAAATGGTGGTGCCCAGCTTCCCTGAAAGCAAATGATTACACCCTAAAGTTGAGTTATTCCAGGAGATGCCTGACCAGTTTGACATGCATCTGATTCCTGGCAAGAGCAGAAACTTCATCATTTTCCTGTACAGAAAGATGTGGTTAGAATTCTGCCAAAGTCAGTGCCAGTGCATGTGACTTTATTCTTTTCTGGTCTTGTGACTGAAAGAGGTATTTGGGTATTGAACTGTATGTTTGTAGACTGCTTTCTTTTTTTCTCCTTAAAACAATGAATTAAGGGGCTTCCCTGGTGGCGCAGTGGTAACAAATCCACCTGCCAATGCAGGGGACACGGGTTCAAGCCCTGGTCTGGGAAGATCCCGCATGCCACGGAGCAATTAAGCCCGAGCGCCACAACTACTGAGCCTGTGCTCTAGAGCCCGTGAGCCACAACTACTGAGCCCACGTACTGCAACTACTGAAGCCCATGTGCCCTAGAGCCCGTCCTCCGCAACGAGAGAAGCCCATGCACCGCAACAAAGAGTAGCCCCTGCTCTCCGCAACCAGAGAAAGCCTGTGTGCAGCAATGAAGAACCAACATAGCCAAAAGTTAATAAAATAATTTTTTTTAAAAAGTAATGAATTAAATAATGACCACTAGTTTACTGTCTGCCTCTGTAATCATTTTTCCTTTAGCCTTAGTCAGCTGTCTCTTGGCCCTTCATCCTTACTCGTTGTATTCTAACTCCTCTGCTTTCCTTCTCAGCAGAGTTCCACTACATGACTGTAATTCATCTATTCTTTAACTCATCACAGTTTGGAGTCCACACTCACTTATACAGGTCACCGGTGAATTTCATATTGCCAACCCCAAGGATGCTTTCTCGGTTCTTATCTTACACCCCATGCTAAAAATCTCTGGCTTTTACTTCCTGACTCCAATTTGTCCTGGTATCCTCCTGCTTCCTTGGTTATTCCTTTCTGGTCTTTATGGATTCTTCCTCTCCTGTGTATCCATTGACCACCGGTGTACCCCAGGGTTCTAAAGTCTTCATTTCTGTCTCTACACACTTTGCTTGGGGAATCACAGCACTATCATTGTTTTATCTATCAGAGGAATAATGATCAATGCCAAATTTTTAGCTTTGACCTCATATGTCCTATAGGAATTGCAAATTCAGTGTATCCAACAACTGTCCTCATTGTCATTCTCTGCTCACCATCTCCAGTCCTCACCACCAATCCCCCATGCCCCACAATGTAGTATGGCTCCTTTATTTCCAGTTTAATTACTGGCACCACCATCTAGATGCCCAAACCAGAGACTTAAGAGGTCATCTGAGACTTCTCTTTTCCCCTAACCTTCTATGTCTAGACAATCAGCATGTTCTAACAGTTTTAGCTCTTAAATACTTTTTCAAATCTATATTTTCAGCCCCATCCCTAATACCAATGACCTTTTGCAGGCCCTTATCCTCTCTTGCTTGGTGCCCTGCAATATGTAGTCAGTCTCCTTTCTCCTGTCTTGCTTCCCTTCAATTTGGCTTCTACAATATACAGAGAATACTCTACAATACCCCATCATTTAACCTCCGTCTTTAAACAATTTTCATGGCTCCTCATCATTTATGGATTAGAGTGCAAAGCTCTTAATATAGTTTACATAGCCCTACAGGCCTGGCTTACTCCCTCTGGTTGCTTCCCATCTTATCTCTCAACAGTTCTTGCTTCAACATTACAGTCTAATAATACTGCCACTAGTTCCTCATTCCCTTCCCACCATTTATGTCTCTGGCTTTATTTATTTTGTTCCCCTTGTCTCAAACTCTTCCCATTTTTCTTTGTCTTAATAGCTCTTGCTCATCTTTTGACATTCTTGTCACGTGATATCGCTTCTGGGAAGCTTTCCTTGAACCCCTAGTTGGATTAACTGCCCCCCTTTTCTCACTCTCACAGCACTGTTTACCTCCAACTTAGAACTTCCCATATTTTAATAACATATATTTATGTACTTGTCCACTCCAGTGGGCATAATAAGCTCCTTGAAAGGAGGGATCCCATCTATTTTTTTTCCTCATCTCCAGTTCCTAACACAGGGCTTTGTGCATAATGAGCATTTCATAAATTTTTATTGAACAGAATTTAAGATTTTTGAGGCTCAGAGTCCTTGAGGGCACTCTGTGAAGTCTGCTCCAGTTCTAAGAAAACCAAAATATGATTTTAGTTGGGGCCAACTTCCTGGAAGAGAGAAGACTTCAGCTGTGCTGTGAAGAGTTGGGTGGATGGTGTTTGAATGATAGAGAGAAGTGAAGGATATAATCAGACAGAATTGATGAGCAAAGATGAGAAAGAATGTGTGGAGGACAGTGCAGAAACAATGCTAACCTTGTGTTTCTGACACAGAGTAGTGGGAGATGAGTTAAGCTCAGTAGAATCAGCTTATTAGAAACTTGTAATGAGGGGCATTACAAGTGGATTTGGGCTCATTTACGTAGGCAGAGGAAGCACTTGAGATTCTTGCACAGAGCAGTGACATTTTCAGAGCCATCCTGCAGGAAGAACAGTCCAGCTCAAGATGCAAAATCAACTGAAGTGGGAAACACGTGGGAATCAGTGATGCCAATGGGAAGTTAAGGCAGTTCAACAGGAGCCAAATGATGAGGGCATGGACCAGAGTGGCAGTTGTGTGAAAAAAAAAAGTTTATTTTTGAGCCATTAGAGGAAAAATGAACAGAGATTGATTGCACGTGGTAACAACAGAGAGCAGAGTCATGACATTTTTAGATAGAACAGCAGAAAGTTGGGGATATAATTAACAGTTGGAGAGGAAGGATATTTTGTGGGGCAGTGGCTGACTTTGGTTGGAAATCTTTGAATTTAAAATAATGAAATGTCACTTTACTTCATAGGTACTAGGTCTGCTTAAGAGATGCTGTATGCATTTGAGTGGGTAAATAAATGAATGGAATCTTAATGAAAGGGTTCATCAGGCAGATGAATCCATACTACTGGCTTTTATGGTAGACTGCATCAGGAACTGTGACATAGATTTAGGAATTATCAGCTCAGTGTTGTGAAAACTACTTGAGTACATGAACTTCTGAAGGAAGATATAGGGGGAGAGAAAGACAGAGGACCCAGATGTGAGCCTGGGAAGCCATCTGTCTTTGAGGTAAACAGAAGATCCATTGAAAGCCAATGAGTGTGTAAGGTCAGCTAGATACAGACCTGTTGCTCTGAGCCTAAATAGTCTATAACTCAGTTACAGGCCTCTCAAATAGAGCAGAATTGTTTAAACAAATCAGAGAGCAAATTTGCAATCATGAAAACTATTTTTAACATATATGGTCTATAACTAGTCAGAATATATGAAAGCTTTTGTAGGTCAGTAAGAGAAAAATGAATATTCCAACAGAAAATTGGGCAGGAGGCATAAGCAGGAAATTTCTAAAACAAATGTAAAAGTCCAAGAAACATGCAAAAAATGTGTTCAACTTCACTGGGAATAAAAAATAAAGACAATGTTGTATGATTTTGCTGCTTAGCAAATAGGAAAATTTTTAATTAAAAAACAATACCCAGAGTTAGCAATGGTATGGGAATCAGACACTTGGTGAAAAAGTAAACTCATAAAAACCTTCCAGATGCCAGTTTGGTGATATTGATCATACTTAATGCAGTGATTTGGTTCAGTGAGTTCTTGAAACTTGAAAGAATAATTGCTTGGCACCAATATAAATGTAAAAGTTTTCATTTCAGCTTTGCTTATAGTTACACAAGGTATAACAAACACTTTTGTGCTGATCTTAGTAGTTATTAAAATGAATCAATACATTGAATTGTTTTTAACTTTTGTCCTGAATATCTGGCATTGTAGCTCTCATAATTGTAACTTATTTCTTATGTTATGCTCTGAAACATTGATTATTTTCATCTGGTATTTAAATTGATTTATTTATGGCATTTAGCTTTTCTCATTTACAATTGCACTTTCACTCCTTCAAAATTCTCTACCAACTTCATTTTTGTTGAATCTCATTTTGATGTGGTGAAATATCTGATCTCCTCTTTTCTTTTCTTAATTGAACTATAGTTGATTTACAGTGTTGTGTTAGTTTCAGATGTACAGCAAAGTGATTCAGTTTATCTATCTATCTGTTCTTTTTCAGATTTGTTTCCATTATAGGTTATTACAAGATACTGAATATAGTTCCCTGTGTTATAAGTAGGTCTTTGTTGTTTATTTTACGTGTATATCTGTTAATCCCAAACGCCTAAATTATCCCTTTCCCTCTTTCCCCTTTGGTAACAATAAGTTTGTTTTCCATGTCTGTGAGTCTGTTTTGTAAATAAGTTCACTTGTATCATTTGTTTTTAGATTCCACGTATAAGTGATATCATGTGATATTTGTCTTTCTCTGTCTGACTTACTTCACTTAGTATGATAATCTCTAGGCCCATCCATGTTGCTGCAAATGGCATTATTTCATTCTTCTTTATGGCTGAGTAATATTCCATTGTATACGTGTACACATCTTCTTTATCCATTCATCTATTGATGGCCACTTAGGTTGCTTCCATGTCTTGGCTACTGTAAATTTTCTGGTCTCCTCTTAATGTTTCCTTTTACAGTTCATCACAGTGTCTTGCACTCTAATTTACTGTATATAAATCAGTAATTTTTATGCTTCTTAAACTATTAAATCTTTGAGAAAGTAAAGCAGTGATTCATAAATGCAGAAAATACTTTAAACTGTCAGAAATGCATGCATTTTTTGCCAATACTTTTATACTCCAGATCGAGTTAAAAATAGGTGACTTGTTTAACTTTACGTTTTTGAGAATTCCAAATCTAGTTTCTAAAAAATATTAAGTAAATACACACTTAGAGGCTTGTACAATCCCTTGGAAAGAGTGAATGAACCCATCAATTGCCACGATCAATACTTATAAAGAATTTAGTTAACACTAAATGTTACTATTTTTATTTGCTGGGGTGATCATGTGGAAAACACTCTCCTAACTCTTGGTAAGTTATCCAAATGTTTTCTAGATAATGATAGATAGATAGATGGATAGATAGATAGATGATAGGTAGCAAGCAAATATTTGGAAACATTGGGAGATTCATTAAATAAATTATAAATATATAACAAACTAAATTATTTTACTTTTCTAACAAGCATAGAATGAGGTAAGTTGCTGCAGTTATTAGTTACTGCTTGTTGATCAGTCTCTCTTTGATATTGCTAAGAACAAGGAGGGAAAGAAAGCCCAGTTATTAGTCATTAGACATGTTAGAACTAGTTACATATTCAAGTTCAGTTTAAGTTTATACTGAAGTCTCACACTTCTGCTCATTTTCACTAAACTGTTTTTTTCTCTCTGGGGCAATGACATGTATTTAGCATATTTCCAAATACATCTTAAAAGTACTGAGCAACATGACTTCATTATTTTGTACTGAAGGGAGCAGGAACATGTACAGGCGGTCCTCAATTTACGATGGTTCAACTTAGAATTTTCGACTTTACAATGGTGCAAGTGATATGAATTCAGTAGAAACCTTACTTCAAAATTTGAATTTGGATCTTTTCTTCGCTAGCAATATGCATCCCCGTTAGCCACATGATCAAGAGGGTGAACAACCGATACACTTACAACCATCGTACACCCAGACAACCATTCTGTTTTTCACTTCCAGTACAGTATTCAATAAATTACATGAGATATTCAACACTTTATTATAAAGTAGGCTTTGTGCTAGATGATTTTGCCAACTGTAGGCTAATGTAAGTGTTCTGAGTACATTTAAGGTAGACTAGGCTAAGCTACGATGTTCAGTAGGTTAGGTGTATTAAATGCATTTTTCACTTAGGATATTTTCAACTTATGATGGATTTATGGGGATGTTACCCCATTGAAGTTGAGGAAGATGTGTAGTTTTTGTTGTTGTTGTTGCGGTACGCGGGCCTCTCACTGTTGTGGCCACTCCCATTGCGGAGCACAGGCTTCGGATGCGCAGGCCCAGCAGCCATGGCCCACGGGCCCAGCCGCTCCGTGACATGTGGGATCTTCCCGGACCGGGGCACGAACCCATGTCCCCTGCATCAGTAGGCGGACTCTCAACCACTGTGCCACCAGGGAAGCCCTGATGTGTAGTTTTATACAAATCTCGCTTGAAGTATTACTGTAACCTATGGAAATGTGTGCTGGGCAGGCAGAGAAAAGATTGCAAATCACTTATCTGATGTCACAAGGACAAGTCACTGGACAATCCTAGTCATCTGTAGCAGAAGACTGCAAAGGTTCTAGGAGACACCTTAGAGAACTTGTTCCAGGTTCATTCTGCCCATCTCACAGGAAAGGAGGTAAAGATCTTTATTCTACAGTTTACCAGTTGTTTTTTTTTAATCTGTAAAATGACATGCTAGTTCTGTTATGCTTGTCCTGTGGATAATACTGGTATTTGGCCAGAGATCTAGGGTTGCAAATCCTTGAGTTCTTTGTGGCCACAGCTGCTTCCTGGATGGTCCCAAGAGAAATATATCCATGGAGGTCCAAGTAAAGCAAAGCACGTTTAGTATTTCTATAGAACTGTTGGCTCAAACCCCAATACTATTACTTGTTAAGGAGTTACAGACTATTCTTTGCCTAAGCCCCCACCAAAGTCATCTCTGCCTCCTGCCCCTTCCCTGGCCCTATCTAGCCTTACCTTCTGTACCATTCCATTCTCAATACCAGGGGAAGAAAATCCAAGGAGGTGCAAAGTAGAGAATATCTTTTTAGGATCTAGCATATCTGTGGTTTAACCTATAAGCCCCAGGGGAGCATCCTCAGCCACATAGATGAAAGAGTTTCTTACTGAGACTTGGAGCTTTCATCTCTTGGTTATACCAAAACCTCTAGCTCCTGATACTTTAGGTCTGATAATGTTTTTGAATTTAATCCAAAAATGATGGGTGGGGGAAATAGAGAGGAAGAGGCTAATATGTAACAATTATTGAGAGACAGGATGGGAGAAATATAGCAAGGTGATCAAGAGAGGTGGCTTTTTGTGCCAGACTGCCTGGATTAAAACCCTATTTCTGTCACCTCATAACTTAGTCAAGTTACTTAATGACTTTGTGCCTCCGTTTTCTCATCTGTGAAATGGGAATAATAATATGACTTATGAGAATTAAATTACTTAATAGAGACAAACATTTATTTGCTCTAAGTGCTTAATAAGTGTTTGTTATCATTATCCAGGCATATGTTGGCCTTCTACCATAACCTCACAGTCACGTTTCTAGGAAGTGGTCATCAGTGTCCAGAAAAACAAAGTTTATTATTGGATTCATAGTGGACTCAGGTATATTTGTTAGTCCTAACCACTCAAATCAACTGATTTTAAAAATAGGCAGCCAATGTATTAAGTTATAATGGAAGGTACAATTGCTGGTGAGCTAGAATATTTTGGCCTGTTTGTTTGGTCAGTTCTCTCTATGTCAAAAAAAACTACATAAGATGGGTAGTAAAATTATAATCAGAAAGTTGAAAGAAAAACATAAAATTAGAATGAAGATATTATGTAGGGCATTCAACTTTGATGATCAAACGCACCCATCATCTCTCAGAACAAACATGTGGATTGGTAGGTGGGAGCTATCTTTATTAAATGGTATAGAAGACTGGTAGGTAAGAGCTATCTTTATCAAATGGTATAGAAGACATAGGCAAAATCACTGCTTTTTAGGCTTCTTATTTCTGGACTCCAAGTAATCTTGTCTCCCGTGCCATTAATAGTTTTCACTTTCAGGTAGAATACACTAAAATGGTTGAGTTTTCAGATTAATTAGTTGCAATCATATTTTAATCTTATTTTCCTGAGTCTCCATGCTATTTTCCCTCTTCAGTTCAGAGGTTCCCAAATCTCAGGCACACAGTTAGAAATGCTATTTTAGGGTTTTGCTTCTCAAATGTTAATGAGCATAGGAAGCACCTGGACATCTTGTTGAAAAGCAGAATCTGACTCAGCAGGTCTGGAATGGGACCTGAGCTTCTAACAAGCTTCAGGTGGTATCAATGGTGTTAGTCCATAGATGTACTGTGAGTAGCAAGTTTGTATGGATCCTAATGCCACCCATTGCTTCTAACTATTTCCTGACTGTTAGAAAAAAGATATAATTTTTAAGTTCTGGAAGTAGCATATGAAGTGGGCAGTTGTACACAGGGGACTTCTCTTTTGTATACTAATAGCATATAACTTCTCTGATCACTTCATATGGCTCTTATTAGATTGTTTGTGAGAGTGTTTTGTAAACTGTAAAGAGTTATACAAAGTAAGTGGCCTCATATGCATCATTAACTACCTCTTACTGAATAAATTGTCCTGGCTATGTAGGTTGTCCATGTAAGAAAAAAACTGCATAGCAAAACAATGCCTGTTATTTATAACATAAGCCTTTGTATTTTGATATGGGTTTTCGTTTGAATTCATTGTTGTTTTCTGTCTGTGATATCTATCACAGGGAGTGCCCCTCCCAAGGAATGAGTCTTTTGTTCGTCTGTTCATGTTTCCAGTTTCTGAGGAGGGTGACTCCCTATCTCTTAGAACAAACTGCCAAAGTGTATTTTTTGGTATACCACAATCCCTGTTGTGAGTCAATATTTCAATCGTATGCTCCACATTTGGTGAAAAGCTGTTTTGCTATTTTCACTTGATGGAGTAATAAACAGATCATACTTGCTTTATTTTCATACATTACTTTTAGACATTGTTGAGTCATCATCATAACAACTACCATTTTTTGAGTTCCTACTTTGTACCATCAGCTGTTACATAGTGTACATGTATTTATTTTTTCATAATCATTGAAAGGTACTTGGAATGTGAGGATTTTGTATTGGTCAGGATAGGTTCAATTAAGCTGTAGTAACAAATTACCCCTAAAATTGCAGTGCTTTAGCAAAACAAACATTTATCACCCAGTCATGTAAAATCCAATGCTAGTCAGGAGGGATTCTTCATCTTATGAGACCATCATCTTGATTTCTGCCTGAGTCTTAATTTATAAATGTGACTGAGTGACAACATAAGAAATCAACGCCATTGAAAGAAAAGATTTTCATTATTCCCAGTTCCCCTAGAAATTAGAGGCATGACTTACCATGCAGGGCCACATGGGGAAGCACCAGAGTTAGTTAGGAGGCAGAAGTAGGAATAAGGGAAAAAGCATAGGTCCAGACCCTTTAGGGTATTTTCTGTGGGGAGGGCAAGGCAGGGCAGGGAAACTGCTCAGGACTGGTTTGAATAATGTTGGTGGACTCTGGGCTATAGGGGTGGTCTCTAGTTATCTGGTACCTGGCCCTGAGTGCTTTAGGGAAGGGGAAATATTGGCTTGGTATGTGAGAGTTAGATAAAGAAGGCAGTTGGGGATATGGACTTGGAATTGGCTGGAGGGTTTGTAATATGATGTTTGTGCATTCACAAAAGCTGGGTCACAGGGGAGATGTAAACAACTTTGGCCATTCATTTGGTTCTGATTAATGGATACCACATAGACAAATACAGACTCTAAGAAAACATAGAACACTTCTTAACACATGGCTTCTGAGTTTACCATAGCATGAGAAGAGAGAGCCAGATGTACCCATGAGATGCTTTTAAAGTTCAAATCTCCTGGTCCACATCCTACTTCTAATGGCCTCTAGGTCACTCCTTGGAAGACTGAGAAATGAAATCTTTCTGTTGATTAGGAAGAGAATAATAAGATAGGGTTTGGGGAACACATGTGTTGGCTCTGCCATAGTATAATTACCTCCAACTTACAAAGAGTAAACTGAGGTTCTGGTAGATTATGATTTATCCAAACTACTCATCTTGAAAATAGAAAACCCAGGGGTTGAGTCTAGGCATTCCAAAGTCCTCATCTTTCCCTGTATTACATGACCTTGGAATTGGATATAATAATCCTGACCATAAAATGGGCCGACTGATCATATTTTACACGTTTATAATTGAGAAGGCACTGGGGTTTTTAAAGTTTATTTTTTTAAATTTTATTTTAAAACCATTTTAAAAATTGAAGTATAGTTAATTTACAATGTTGTGTTAGTTTCAGGTGTAGAGCAAAGTGATTCCGTTATATATATATATATGTTCTTTTTCAGATCTGTTCTTTTTCAGATTCTTTTCCAGTATTGGTTATTACAAGGTATTAGATATAGTTCCCTGTGCTGTAGAGTAGGCCCTAGTTGTTTATCAGGCACTGGGGTTATAATTAGTGTAAAAGTCATAACATAATTGAACTAAGAGTTTAGGAATCAGCAGGATCTTAGTCTGCCATTCAGAGCATTAAATGCAAAGAAAAGTACCCGACTTTTCAATTGCATTATCAAATTTGGAAGATCAACAGCTGGGGGCTTAAATGAACCTGGTAAATAACAGTTAACATAGACTTTCAATTTTTCTCTGAAGAGAGAGATATGAAGAGCACAGTCTTATCACTAGCAGGTGCTTTTTGGTGAAGTAGAATGCTGAGACTCTGGCCATGATTCCGGGGCTCACCATACCACATTCTTGCCAGTGCTACCTTGGTAACACAACTGGGGAGAGTCATCTTTAACATAGCTGATGGTGAGGTCAAGCAGGGTACAGTCCAACACACTGGTGCAGAAAGTCCCCAGTTTTCACCACAATGAGTTCCTGGAAATTATGTCATAAAGCAGACATAAAGCATATGAAGTGGATCTTATTTTGCCAAATCAACAATGCTACACATTGAGGGGTGAAGGTTGTCCTACTGATCAAGTACTAAATATCAACTAAGTCAAACGTATTACTCGATGATTTTTGAAAATAGGGGTATATAAACTATAAAGTTCTATTATAATTAAAAATAGTAAGATCACATTCTAGACTGTATAAAATGGACCCAAAGTAGGGTTCACATTGAATCTGAAAAAGATTGCAATAGAGTACCAAGTGTCTCTATAGCACATAAATTATATCTCTACCGTTTCTTACATTTGACTTAAAACAATCTGCTGGTTATAATAATTAGCAATTTTATTTAAAACTTTAGAATGTAGAGTTTTGTTGAGATTATCCAGGTGGCTCAAATCTCTTTAAGAACCTGTTTCAGGAAGTGTGAGGTGAGATAGATAGATAGATAGATAGATAGATAGATGATAGATAGATAAGCAGAGATTTTTTTCCTTCCATCAAGTTCCCTATATTAAATACGCATTTTCAGAATCATTCCTTGGATTTACTGAGTAGAGGGAGAGGTGTACCAGGGAAATGTGGGGAGATCTACAACAGGAAAATGACAAGGACTGGCCCTTGACTTAAAGCCAGTTCAACCAAGATTGATAACTTCCTCCTTGGAGGAATTGGCAACAATTTATGTGAGACAGATCTTGTTTCAATTAGGGTGTCTCATTTCCTGAATAAATCATAACAAATGCCCTGCAAGCTAAAATATTTCCATATATTAATCCCATCTGCCAATGATCTGGCAGTTTCACTTCTAGATATATACTCAATAGAAATGAAAACTATGTCCTGAAAAAGTATGTTCATGAATGTTCATATTAGTCTTATGTGTAATAGTCAAAAAGTGGAAACAACCCAAATGTCCATCAACTGATGAATGGATAAACAAAATGTGTTGTTTCCAAATAATGGGATATAATTTGGCTATAAAAAGGAATGAAGTACTGATACATGCTACAACATGAATGAACCTTGAAAACATTATACTAAGTGAAAGAAATCAGACACAGAGGACTGCATATTGTGTGATTCCGTTTATATGAAAAGTTCAGAATAGGCAAATCTACAGAGACAGAAAGTAGATTAGCAGTTGCCAAGAGCTGGGAGCTGGGGTGGGGGTGGAGGTGATAACTAAGGGATGTGAGGTTTCTTTTTGGGGTGATGTGCAACCATCACCCCAATAAATTTTATAACAACATGGTGGAGTCACTGAAGTGTACACTTTAAATGAGTGAAGTATATGGTATGTGAATTACATCTCAACAAAACTATTAACAACAACACAAAATTTCATCTGCCAGACAGCTCATCACCCCCAAGAAGCAATGCAAAAATAATTTTACATATTCTATCCTCTGATATCAGGATCAAAAATATGGCCATTGTAACAACGTTCCTTGCTCTATGGTTTGGGGAGGTAAAATAAACAAATGATACAATCCAGCACATACAGAGTTTAAAATATTGTTCAGGAGGTAAGACTTATATCAAGGAACACTTAGAGAAATCTTACTTGTTCTCATCCTTGTGATTTTTTATTTTTTATTTTTGCTGTGTTGTTAGGTCCGAAATTTTTGTCCAATATGACATACTTTTTGATATATTCCACAGATATTTATAAGTGCCTGCTACATTCTGGTTACTATATTTTAAAAGGAGGACTGCTGTTTCATCTTCTCTTTTCAAAATGTCATGATCCAGGGGGATAAAGTTTAAGAATGTGGAGACCATCACTTCCAGAGGCATCAGGGGTGCGGAAAAGGGCTTTGTGATGAGATTCTGGAGACATTGACTCATTTGGGCATATTCATTGGCTCTGTTGTCCTGAGCAAGTCATTTATCTTTGAACTATAGTTTGCTTCTTTTATAACATGAGGAGGCTGGATTTTCTCATGTTCCATCCACCTCTGTATCCTTGTTATGTTGTGTAGGATTTGGGTCATTTTAGGAAGGATTTTCCCTTTTGCGCTGCTTTTAAGGCAAGAGAATGAATGCATTTTGAAATACAAACTCATTTTATAGTTTGTTACATAAATAATGTACATTTGCCATGGTGATCTGAAACACTAAGTTTTTATGGTAAACAGTTATTACCTCATCTGTTACTTACATGTGTGTAAGTTACACATGTAGCTGAAAAGTGCAACTTCTCTCTCCTCCCAGAAAGTGTTAGGATTGTATCCTTTCTATTGTACAACATTTATTTACAAATTTAGGAAGAAGAAAATTAATAATGAAACTTGAATAATCACCCATAATGTTACTGGTTTCCATATAGCCCATTATTTATTTCTCTCTTGCCATCTGTTGGCATTTGATCAAAAACCAAAAGATGCAAAAATGAGTCATGGCTTCGTGAGTCTTTCTCTCTCTACCCTTTACCTTTATGGCTATGAGTGAGAAAGGTGTGTCATACCCAAACCCACTGATAGCCAGTAACAGAGGAAATTAAGGGAGCTCTTCAAAGCCCAAGGCAAGAATGTGTGTTTGTTGTGGTGACTAGCTTGGAAAATGAAAGTTTGATGTTGTTTTTCTGTGATAATTATTTTGATCTTCCATTGCTATACTCCTGAGAGAGGAGGAAAAGCAGGAAACAGAGAATTTTGTGTAGTGCACATTTCCTGAGATAATGAGGATTCCATAGCTCTTGGGAATGTTTTGACTTTTGTTGCCACTGGACAAAAACACTGTTATGGGTTAAATGTTTGTGTCCCTCCGAAATTCATATGTTGAAGCTCTAAGTCCCAGTGTGATGGTATTTGGAGGTGGGCCTTTGGAAGATAATTAGGTTTAGATGAAATCATGAGGGTGGGACTCTCATGATAGGATTACTGCCTTTATGAAGAGAGCTGTCTCTCATGTACCCAGGAAAGACTACGTGAGCACAGAGTGAGAAGGTGGCTGTCTGCAAGCCAGGAAGAGGGGCTTCACCAAGAACTGGATCTGCTGTTACCTTGACCCTGGACTTTTCAACCTCTAGAACTATGAGAAATAAATGTCTGTAGTTTAAGCCACCCAATCTAGGGTATTTTGTTATAGCAGCTGCTGAAGATGGTGTTTGCTATTTGTGAATGAGCTGCTTTGGCATTTAAACTCCCCAGGATATACAGACTCATAGTAAACAATATTACTTTCTGACTCTGGAACTGGTATAACAATACTACCCTCTTCTCACCATACACCTCCTGTGCTGAGATAACCCACTAGCAGCTGAGCTGACCAAGCCAGACACCTTGTGTTGAATGAAGTGTACCTGTCATGAAGGGGAAATCAGAGAAATTTTCCTCCTGTAAGGGTGGCTCCAACCTAGAACAGCCGATAAGACTTCTCTGCTGGAACCAGGATCAAATAGCTATTTCAGGTGAGGGGAGCTATACCATAGCACATGTATATAGTATCACAACAGCACTTTTAAAATCTTGAATCACAGATACTCAAATTTGGGAGGAAACCTAGCAGTTATCTAGGGTAATCCCTTGTTATGGATGAAGAGACCCAAGAAGGTTAAGTGACTTCTGGTCCCTTAGTCATTAATGATTATTTTTAGCACCTTGATCTCCTGAAGCTAAATCTGGTGTTGCTTCCATGGGGTTACTTAGAATACATCAGATAACAGTTCCTCATATCTCTGTCTACATCTATCTGTCTACCTGTCTGTCTCTATGTCTACCCATCCATCCAGTACAGGTTTGCTTTTATTTAAGAATATGAAATACGAATGTGTAGTATATATTTATGTGAATATATAATCTCATAAAGAAAATTAGTATTATACAGTACATATTTGTTATTACCTATATACCTCTTCTTCTTCTTCCCCCTTTTTTTTTGAAAATGTCTTTTTTATTATGGTAAGAACACTTAACATGAGCTCTACCTCCTTAACAAATGTGTAAGTGCACAGTACAGTATTGTCAACTATAGTCACAATGTTGAACAGCAGATGTCTAGAACTTATTCATCTTGTAGAGCTGAAACTTTATACCCATTGAATAGCAACTCTTCATTCCTCTCTTCCCACAGCACCTGGCAACCACCATTCTACTCTGTTTCTATGAGTTTGACTATTTTAGATTCTTCAGATAAGTGGATTCATTTTCCTTTTGTGACTGGATTATTTCACTCAGCACAATGTCCCCCAGGTTTATCCATGTTGTTGCGTATGGCAGGATTTCCTTCTTTTTTAAGGATGACTAATATTCAATTATATGTATATACCACATTTTCTTTATTCATTCATTCATCAATGTATATTATGGTTTTTTATTTTCAAATAATTTTCACATATAGAACAAGAAACTGGGGGTTTTATTCCTCTTTTTCCCTCTCACAATGGTGAGCACAGTGTTTTGTACATGATTGTTACTCAATGGTCATTCACTATTCTACTGTGTAAAACATAGTTAGGAAAGGTGTTAACTATCCCTGCTTAACCAGTGTACAATAGAAATTAAGGCAGAGACCTGTCTGGGTCTACCAACTCTCTGTGCCTCAGTAGTCTTAGCCGAAGATTGGAGATGATGGTACCCTTTCCTCATAGGGTTATTATATCAGATGGAAGATGGTTACAAAGTCTTTGCTGCTTTTCCCATCAACAGCTGGTGGTTATTTCTCCTTCCCTTAAATCTGGGCTGGTCTGTGACTGCTTTAACCAATAGAGTAGATTGGAAGTGATGGCATGTCAACTCTGACCCTAGCCTTTTAGACAATTGACATGTTCTTCCAAGTTGGTGAATCCTGAGCTTCCACGTAGAAAGTTCGACTACCCTCTGGAGATACCACGTGGGGAGGCAGGAGGTAAAGGGTCTGCAGAGCCCAGCCTCCCAGACATCACTGCCAAGGCACCAATCATGAGTGAGGCTGTCCTAGACCCTCCAACAATCAAACCACCAGTTAAACTAGCCATGTGAAACAGACAAATGCCCAAACTCCTGACCTAAATAATTGTAAAATATAACCAAATGTTATTTGTTTTAAGCCACTACCTTTGGGGATAGCTAATTATGCTGCAATAGATAACCTGCATAGCTGTTATGAGAACTAAGTGAGTTTATACATGAAAAGCATTTAGAACAGGGCCTAATTAATAAGTGTTAGCATATCTTTCCCTTCTTCTGCACATTCACCTTCTCCTTCCTCTTCATTTTCCTATTATTATTTGTTATAGCTTCTAAAATAAGTCAATGACCGAGCAAATTCTGAAGCTCTGGGTCTCCAACATTCATTTTACCTTTTTGTTCCATGACAACACTATGGAACACAGTCTAGAAGCATCTGTGAGACTGCTGCATTTCTTGTTTTTTTACCTTGTTTATATTATATTATATTATATTACATTGCATTATATTATATTAATCTGCGACAGTCACAAGCCACTTGGGCACATGAGATTTCAGTTTGGCTTATTATTTATAGACTTCTACTCTTCATTCATTCATTTAACACATATTGTTTGAGCATTGAATCTGTGCCAGGAGCTGTGTGAGTTGCTGAGAAAAGAGGAATGAATAAGCAGAAAAGCATCTTGTCCTCAGGGTGCTTTTAGTTTCATGGGAGCAATTTATTAATAAATGAAGAGATAAATATTTTTCAGAGAAAAGTGCTATGTAGAAAATCAATATGATATTGTGAGAGTGGAAAACAGAGAAGCATTTCTAATTGGGAGATCAGGGAAGGTCTATTGGAGATAGGACAGTTAAGCTGAGGCCTGGAGGGTGAAAAGGAGCCTGTCAGCTGAAGAATCTGGGGAATATTACTCCAGTCAGAGAGGAGCAAGTGCAAAGTCCCTGAGGACAGAAAGTTCTGGAAGAGAAAGAGAGACAAAGTGCCTGGAGCCTAGTGTAAGATGAGGTGGGAAAGCTGAGTAGGGGCCTGATCACTCAGGGCTTTGTTCACTCTATCTTGGCAGGAACTTTGGGTTTTACTGTAGGTGAGGAGGGAGACCTGATTTATATTTTAGAAAGATCACTCAGGACAATGTAGGGAGAATGGATTCAAAAAGGGAGAAAGTAGAAGAGCATTTAGGAGGCCATTGCCGAAGTCCACAGAAAGTGGGCTTCATCTAGAGCAGAGGGAGAGGATTTGAGGAGAAGCAGGGGGTTTTGAGTGATGGGAACAGGGCGGCATAGTGATTGATGTAGGTCCTGGAATCAAGACTCCCTGGGTTTATCATCCTGGCCCGAACACTTACGAGTTGCGGGAACTTTGGTACCAACTTCGTTGTGCCTCAGTTTTTTTCTCTATACATTTAGACTACTAATATCTACTTATAGGGATATTGTGAGTACTAAATAAAGAATAGAGATGCAGATGTAGAGAATGGACATGCGGACACGGGGGTTGCTGGGAAAGGGAGGTGGAATGAATTGGGAGATTGGGATTGACATATATACACTACCATGTGTAAAACAGATAGCTATTGGAACCTGCTGTATAGTGCAAGGAGCTCAGCTTGGTGCTCTCTCGTGACCTAGATGTGTGGGATTGGGGAGAAGAGGGAGGTCCGAGAGGGAGGGGATATATACATATATAAGCTGATTCACTTCATTGTACAGCAGAAACTAACACAACATTATAAAGCAACTCTACCCCAATAAAAAAAAGAAAAGAAAAAGTCTCTGGTACATAGTAAGCACTCAGTAAGTGTTCTCTATTGTCAGATTTTGGAGGTGGTACCTATAGGTCTTGCTGATGACTTGGATTTGTCAGATGGAGAAAAAGAACAAGGCAAAGACTATGTTTTCCTTAAAACGAATTTCAGAACTCCCAAGCATAAATCGTCTTCCTTCTCTGTGTAACCTCCTAGGACTTTTGTTTTTTTATGGCATGATTTTATTGCACCTCCAGCCTGATGTTATAGATTATTTTATGTGTGTATGTGTGTGTGTGCACGTGTAACTGATGATTTTTGGTAAGCCTCTTAAGGATTAGAACTGTGTCTAATTCACAGGGTCTAAAACAATGATTTCCAACAAAGACAGAGGTGGGGAGGGCCGATGAAAATCATGGATGAATTTCCTCACAATTACAACCTTCCCCACCTCAATCCCCCTCTCCCGGAAGATTCTGAAACAGTCACCAAAATGAGCCATAATTGCTGATGAGAATGTATTTATCCCTGAGATGTTTTTACATAAGAAAAATATTGAGAACCCCAGATCTGAAACAGTAATATTGCACATTTGTTTAATTGAATTGAATTGGTTGTGTGCTTCATGATATTTCAAAATTATAGATATATAATTATCTATATCAGATGATAATGTCAACTGTGTCAATTATTGGAAATAATGGAGATAATGTGAAGTAAG
Organism: Kogia breviceps; assembly: GCF_026419965.1. NCBI lineage: Eukaryota > Metazoa > Chordata > Mammalia > Artiodactyla > Physeteridae > Kogia > Kogia breviceps. The sequence continues at coordinate 49,958,555 of NC_081310.1, read as the reverse complement.
TAATGTAGTATAAAATAATATGTATACAATGACTATATTTATGTAAAATATTAAGGACCAAAGGACAGAACTGAATAATGCAATTCGCTTTTGTTTAAAGTTTTATAGGATGTTTTTCTTAAAAAGTTAATTAAAAACAAACTTCAATATTCCCTTACATGTCTTCTATCAAAATTAACTCTCCAGATGCTTTTAGCAAACAGGATTTCTTTATCAAATTAGTTTATGAACGGCTTCCATAGAAATTCCCCTCTCGGAAATGTACAGAACATAAAATCCTATGGGATAAAACCTTTTTTCCTTTGTATTCTCAGCTTTCTTCAGACTAATTTGATCCCCAGATCCCTTCCCCAAGAGACATCTGTTAACATTTCCCAGAACTATTGTCTGCATAACAACCTCAGGAAAAATATGGGTTCAGGGTTCATTTCCCCATGTGCAGAGCCTTGGAGCCTCTCACCATGAGCTGTTCCTGTTATAACAGGATGAGGAGCCCCTGTATAGGATCCTAACATCCTATTTTCTCTTTACCTTGTCAGTCATTTAAAAGAACTTTGATTGTTATATCTGGTGACATTTCAGTAGGTATTTCTGTAGACTCTTTTCTTGAAATATATAGGTCAAAATGAAAAGACGAAATCATAAGACAAATCCCATAGCTCTTATTATATACTGCCAGATGGCTCTCCAAAGTGATTGAACTACTTCATTATTTTATGAAATATAAATGTATTTTTACATTAATTTGGTAAATATACAGTAGTATATTGTACTTGTACTTGTTTTAAATTATATTCTTTAATTATTACAAAGGCTGAAACTTTCCCACATGTTTTGTCACTATGTTTACTAAT